>NC_134174.1:26698898-26998898 GCF_964188355.1 Buteo buteo | reverse complement strand
TAACGAGGGGCGTTTGATTACGTACATTCAATTACAGCTCCCCTCGACCGAAGTGCGGAAAACTGAAAATAACTTAATAAAAAGTAATTAGAAGCACTGGAGCAACCAGCAGGTCGTTTGCTGGGGTGAGATCGATTCCTACCCGCACCGCTCTCCAACCGAAGCACAATCCCCATTTCCTCTTAAAACAGAAACGGGATTTACACTAACGATGATGGCTTTGCTGCCTGCGGTAATTTAGCTAATAGCTGGTCACCTCCACCGCAGTCACACTCTGAGTATCATCAGATAATGCAGCAACAACAGTTATTCAGCTTTAATTAATGTAGTTGGAGGGGAATAAAATCGTCAGGAAAATCGTGTTTTACTACTTTTACATGAGTAATCCCGTCCTCTGCCAAGGTGCAAAGATTAGAGGCCGTGTGGGAACAACCGGCCTCATGCGGGTGGTGTTCCCCCTCCCCCCCGTACATCACATTTATTTACAGTCGCTATCACAGTTCCTCAAGTTCAGGTGTGGAGAATTCAAATATTTTCTTCTACCTCATGTTTTATAACACGAAGGGGCCCTCGTGTAACACCAGGAAACGGCCAAGGGCCACCTTTAACCCACACAGCCTTAAACTGAATACTAGAAACTCGTAGTAATGCAAATTCAATTTACATTAATCTCTGCAAACACTTGTTGGTGATAATCCCACCGAAGATGAATTACTTATGCACTAAAGTTACAGCAGCCTTTTAAGTGTTTGCAGGGTTGTAATCTTCAATATTTCGGTTGCCCAAAGCACTTTGGTTCATTTTCTTGCCTAAATCGAGCTAAACTTTGCCACGACAAGCTTAAACAGAGCTTAAATAGAGCAGTTAAGCTTAACCTGAAGTCGCTGTGCCACAAACAGGTAAAACCAAACCTCCATAAAACTACGGCGAGTGTTTTGAGTTGCTCAGACGACCCCAAAACTTTGACGGACGATGCAGATACAAAAACCAGAAGCCAATAATCCAAGCTCAGCAAAGCGACAGCCCCGGGGCATCTCACACAACCGAGGGGCGGGGGGGGGGCCTTTGCTGCCCTGTAAAGCTACCGGGCAACACAAACTCGTTACTGACTTAATTACCAGCTTAATTCTTCACGTTATAACGTACATCCCTACCAGCAACGGCGCTGCCTATGTTTATTCTTAAAACCACACTGCGAACTGTTTGATGGGAGTACACGGTACATATCCAAAGAATAACAGGGCTTTTAGGAGTTTTTGTGGGAAAACTCCTGCTAAAGAGAGCGGGGAAGCTTTAACCTTATTCAGAGTAAAAACTATTTGTATGTTTTTTTAAGTTTGAAAGGCAATGGTGAAAATAAAAAGCAGCCAGGGAAAAAAGTACTGGGGGTGAGGGGGATATAAGGATGCACTCCTTAATGAATGTGAGAGCAGCCCGAGTTTCTAACAAACATTCTTTTACTCCCTGCTGTTAATTAGCCCTGTGAAGCTGTATCTCTTAAGGCCAACGTGCATTCGAAACAAGCAGGAAGAGCCTTCCTTCACTTTCACGCCAGCGGCTAATTACTGCATCAAACAAGCGCAGGAACCGAGTGATGGTGTGAACAGACCTCGCTCCTCCAGCATTTCACCCACAAAATCCCCGGGGAAAGAGCAGTTGCTCCCCTGCCGGCTTCGGATTCCAACAGCACCGAGGTTTTCCCCTTCCCACCCAACACGGTGCCCAAAAACGCAGGAGAGCGGCTCAAGAGTTTCCCTTCTCCCAGTGCTGAGCCCTCCAGCTTTATAATTTCCAAACAACTCCTACAAAAGTAGAAAACAACTTCGAAAAAAGGGCAAATTCAGCTTGAAAACGTAAAGAAACCCACCAGCAGCGCCAGCTGAAGACCAGGCAAGCAAATCGTCCTGTGAAAAGCTCAAAAGGCGCCCAAGGACCGGCTGAACGACCGTGGAGCGGGTGTTATGGCGGGGAAGCGGCGGGCGGGCGGCTCGGTACCTCAGGGCTTCTCGGCAAGGCACCACCGACCGACCAACATCCCCCCCCCCCCCCATCCCGCCAAGGGCACCGGGCCGGCGGGCACACGCACACCCCGCTCCGGGCCCAACCTGCTTCAGCTCCCCGGTTCCGATCGTCCTCGCTGTCCCTCCGGTTCCCCCCTCCCCAACCTCAGCTCCAAGCCAGCGGCCGCCGGGCCTGGCTCCAGGGCCAGGGAGGGGGCGGGCGAGCGGGCGGCCTAGGCCTAACGGCGCGGCGGGAGCCCGCTCCTCCCCCCCAACCTCAACCTCTTCCCGCCTCGCTGGGCCCGGTCCGGTCCTACCCGGTCCGGTGAGGGTCCCCCGGGTGAGGAGTGAGGCGGGGGAAGGCGGAGACGGCGTCACTTACCGCGGGCCGCGGGGCCGGGCCTGGCCGCTGCCTCCGCGCAGGAGCCGCCGCTTCCTCCTCCCGTCCGCCGACAAAATGGCGGCGGCAGGAAGTGCCCCCGCGCCGCCCGCCCCGCCCCGCCCCACCGCACGCACTCTGCGTACCGGCCCGCCAACGGCGTAACCCGCCCCGTACCGACCCTACGACAACGGCGCAATTCACGCACACACCCCACACGCGCCCCCCCCCCCCCCGACCTACGCTAACGGCGTAGCGGGACGGGACGGGGGCGCCGCCGCCGCGCGGGTTACGCCGTTCCCACCTTCCCCCGTACGCAAACGCCGTAGCTCCGCGCCGCACTTACGCGAGCGGCGTAACCCAACGAGCGCAGGCGGGAGGGCGCTGCCCGCCGAACCGAGCGACACCCCCGCCCCCCCTCTGCCCCCTGCTCCCCCTCCCCTCCCCTCGTACCGGCGGCGGGGCCGCGCTTCCCCCCTACCAAACAGCCCGGCCGGCGATTGCGCAAAGTGCGTACGGCGCGAAGAACTCCCGCCCCCCCCCCCCGCTCCCCTCCCGCCGCTTTGCGCAGCGGCCTACGCAGCCGGCGCGTGACCGCCGCTACGCTAACGGCGGTCCCGCACCTCCGCCTTACGCCGTTTGCGCAGCAGGGGGCCTCCAGAAGAAAAAAAAAAAAAAAAAGGCAAAACAACAAAAAAACCCAACCCAAAACCCCAACCGACCAAACCCTAAACCACCACCACCACTACGACCGGGCGGGTTCCGCGCCGCAGTTTACGTAAAGGGCCCTCCCTGACGCAGCGGCCGCATTACGCAATGCGGGTTACGCCGGCGGAGCGACGTACGAGGCGTTGGTGAATCCCGGCACCCCCCTCTCCCCGCCAACGCCCCCTCCCCTCCCGGCCCCGGCACCCGCCGCCCCGGCGGGGGGGTCTTACCTCAGGCGGTCAGCGGGAGGGGGCCGGCCCGGACGAGCCGCCCTCCCGCCGGCTCCCGCGGGGCCCCTGAGGGACGGGGGAGGCGTCCCCGGCGCGGCGGCGGCGGCGGGGGAAGGAGGAGAAGGAAGAGGGAAGGGGAAAGGGGGAAGGGGAGGGGGGGGAGAAGGCGGCCGCGGCGGGGGGAAGGGGAGGGGGAGACGGGCACCGAGGGGCAGCGGGTCCGGCAGCGGCGCCGCACTGACCTCACCGCGCTGCGCCTGACGTCACGGCGCAGCCCGCCCCGCCCCGCCGCCGAGCCGAGAGGAGCCCAGCCCCGCCCCCCGCCTCCCCACCCCGCGCGCGGGCGCGCCGGGGGACGTCACGCGCTGGGTGATGCGGGGCGTGACGCAGCGTGACGCAGAGAAGCGAGGGGAGGGACGACACAAGACAGACTTCCCCGCCCGCCCCCCCCCCCCCCCCCATCACCGGCCGCGTCCCGGCACCACGGTCCGTCCCTGCGCTGGGGGGGCTGAGACCAGGGCAGAGCTCGGTGCAGGAATGAATCGCCTCCGTCAGCCTCTAAACCCGCCCGCTGCGGGACTTCGGGGGGCGAAAAAGGGTTTTTTTGGAAAAAAACTTTTTGGGAGGCAAATAAGGGGGTTTTGCAAAACAAAAAACTTTGGGGGGCGGCAAATAAGGTTTGTTGGCAAAAAAATCCACTTTTGGGGGGCAAATAAGGGAGTTTGGGAAAAAACTTTTTGTGGGGCAAATAAGGGGGTTTTGAAAAAAATCCCTTTTTTGGGGTGGCAAGTTTTTTTTTGGCAAAAAACAACCTTTTGGGGGCGCAGATAAGTTTTTTTTGGCAAAAAAACATTTTGGGGCAGCAAATAAGGGTTTTAGGGTTAAAAAGAACCTTTTGGGGGCAAATAAGGGGGTTTTGGAAAAAAAAACCTTTTTTGGGTGGCAAATAAGGGTTTTTTGGAAAAAAAAATTTTTGGGGTGGCAAATAAGGGGTTTTTTGGTTAAAAAAATAAAACTTTTGGGGGGGGCAAATAAAGGGTTTTGGGGTAAAAAAACAAAAAGGATTTACTCCACATGCAGCCTCACCTCACCCAATTGTGACTTTTCTTTCTTTTTTATTTTTGGTTTTGGTTTGGTGAATCCTTTAGGAAAGAGGTTTGGAGTTGGAGGGTGCAGCCACAACCTGTAAATTCTGCTGGAAAAAGGGTTTTTTTAGGGGAAAGCTAACACTTTTCTTCACTCGGAGTGAATTCCCGCGCAACCGACTGCCCCGTTACTAGAGATAATTGAGCTGCTGCTTCGTAAACTAATGATCAACCCAAATTCTCCAGCTGTAACAGAGGGAGATGAAAACGAATACATTTCCCGAGAGGAGAAATTCTGCCTTTTTGGGAAATTTTGGGAAATAATCAAATAAAAATTCCCTCACCAGAGTATTTTAGGCATTAGGAAGGATGAGGGAGGAGGGAAGGACGACGGCTCCGGCCCGCCAGCGTTAGCACTGCACTTAAAACCCAACGAGCCGCTGGGATCGAATCGATGCTTTTATTATTTTTCCAAACCTCAGCTTTTTTGGGGGGGTTGTTTGTTTGTTTTTTTTTCTTTTTTTCACCTTTTTCTTTCTAAAATTCCACCCCCCACCCCCCTCCAAAAACAAAAACAAAAAACCCCAAACAAAACAAAAAAAACCCCAAGCGGAGCCGCAGCCGGAGGGTTTCTCAGGGAAGGTACGGCTTCCTGCGCTCTTCGTCCTAAAACAAAAAAGGAATTTGCAGAAACGAAGCGAAATTAATCTTAACAAGATGAATGAAGCGCTGCGGCTGCTCCTTAACGACGCAGCCGGGTTCCCTCCCCTTAATTAAAATCAAAATTGGACAACTTCGGGTGCTGCGCTGAAAAAGAACAAAAAATCAAACAAAAAAAAAAAATCACGGATTATACCATCACCTTCACGCAAATATTCACAGTTATTCCGGTTGCGGCTCCGAAGCCACTGGCGGAGCCTCTTCCTCCTCCTCCTCCTCCTCCTCTTCCTCGCTGCAGCCGGCCGCAGCCGCCGCCTCGCTCCCGTTTTCCTCCTCTTTGCCTGCCCAACCCTCAGTTTCATTTTGGGGGGAAACCGCCGATTCTTGCGGATTTTCAGGAACCGCGGGCACCTCTTCCATTGCTTCCGAAGATGGCGGCACCGCTTCCGAAGTCACCGCAGCTGTCGCTTCCGATGTCACCTCCGATGTCATCTCCTCTGCTTCCAGCTCGTCGTCTTGCAGGAACGGGGGCATCAGCAGTGGTTTGGGGGGCTGATCTTGCTCCCCTAGATTTTTAAGGAATTCCTCAGGTTTGGAAAACTCTTCGGAAGGTTCTGCCACTTCCGTAACTTCCCCGATTCCTCCTCCTCCTCCTCCTTCCTGGGCAACCTCGACTGTGGTGGTTTCAGCTGCTCCTTCCCCGGCGCCATCTCCGCCTTCCAAAGCTTCATCCACGTCCTGATCCCCGATTTCATCCGTAAAGGGATCTTCTCCCTACGGAAAAAAAGAGATGGGAAAGAGACAAAGAGTCATCGAGCTGCAACGAGGCAAAGGGAATCTCTGCCGTGAAAACGCGGGAGAGGTGGTGGGGTTTTTTTTGGCAAGGGAAAAAAAGCAGCTCAGCGACGGATGATTCTTAATACAGTGGAAAAAAGAAAATAATAATAATAATCCGTCGTGGAAAATCCCAAAGGATTTGCAGCAAGAGAAGAACCCCAGGAGAAAAAAAAAAAAAGATCCCACACCTAGAAGGAGTGGAAAGAATCAGTTGGAAAAAAAAAATAAAAGCTCCGGTGCGGGAGAACGGTGCCGGTGTTGCTGGGGTTTATCGGCTCCGCTCCTCACGCGGGAGGAATTTGGGTTTAACCAAGACGCTTTAAAATCCAAAAGGAATTCCTAACAACTCTCCGTTCCTGGTTTCCAACCGCCAACGGCTGGATTCCCCTTCCCTTGCCGGGAAGAGCGGTGACGCTTCCAGGTTTTCATCTCGCCTTTATTTTGGTTTCTTTTGGGTTTTTTTTGGGAGACGATGCGGTCATGACCTTGCAGCCCGTGCTCTCACCCAGGCTACGTCCTACTGTGAGGGGTCTCTTGGGGACACCAAGACCCTCCAGATTTTGGGGAGGGGTGGGTTTTTTGGGGGGTGATTTTGGGTTTTGGGGGGGGATTTTTGTGTGGTGGGTTTTTTCTTAAGTTTGTTTTTTGACCTTGTTACCTTTATTCAGGCCGACAGTGGATCCTAGCACCGCTCCCCCCCTCGGTTTTGGGGAGCGAGGCGGGGCTCTGCTTGCGTTTCCAGAGTTTGGGGGTGCGGGGTGAGCGCTTGTAGGGTCCAAGAAGGGGTGTCGCTGTCCTACAACCTCCACCTTGCCAGAGAGGAGATGCCCCACACACACCCTGTGCTGCAATCCGAGTTTCTAAAATTCCCTTTTTTCCGGGCCCCCCCGAGAGCTGCCCCAACCCCTCGCAGGTCACCACGGCGAAAAGGGGAAGGGAAGGAGGGCGGGCGGCATGCCGATGACTGGCAGAAACTTCGCCTGAAATCTGATCGACGGCGGCGGGGGGGGAAGAGGTTCTGGAAAGCAGGATGGGACGGGGGGGGAAAAGAAAACCAAAACCAAACTCTCCGGACCCTTCCTCCTTTTTCCGCACCCCCCCCCGGGGTTAATATCTGCCTCGATCAGAGATTCAGCCCAGGTTGGCTGCCTCCATGCGAGAAGATCCATGCAGGTGGAGGAGAAACCTCAACGTTCATCTTCTCTGGCTGAGGATCACAACCTCCGGAGGTCGTGGAGGGAGAAGATATTAAAAAACTATATCGGGCTCTACCTCGCGATCTGGACCCCAACGTCCGTTATCGCCGGGAAAAATCTACCGGGGGATGTGAAGTCCACTCGTGGTGGAGACTGTCACGGTTTCCCTTGGGAAGGGCGAGGCGTCCCGCCATCCCTCCGAGGAGGAATCGTTAGGCCGATGGTCAAGAACTCATCTCTTGATGCGGCCAAGTCTTGATTAATTAATCGCCCTGCGTCTCTGGCCTTCCTTTCATGGGGGAAGGTTTGCCGAGAACGTTTATGGCGAGGCGGCTCTTGGCATTACCTGGAATCCTCAGATTTTCCTCCACCCCTTTTCAGTCTGGTTTTGCACCTGGGAATGATACGGAGACCGTGCTGGGATGGATCCGAAGATCTCCTCCTGCCGATGGACAAAGGTCAGGTGCCCGTGCTGATTCATTTAGATCTGCCGGCAGCCTTTGATACCGTTGATCATGAGGAGATGTGGACGTGCCTGCGGACCCTGGCAGGGGTAGACGGAGTTGCACTTGAGTGGTTCCAGTCTTTTGGGGATTTTATTTTATTTATTTTTTTTTTAATTTTTTTTTAATTTCTCTGAGAGATTCCCAGAGGTTTGCACCTCGTCTGCCCCGAGGGCTCGCTCGCTCTCTTTCTCCTGTGGGGTACCGCAGGGTTTTTATCTCACCCTCCTGTTCAACGTGTATGAGAGGCCGGTTTAAGGCGAGAGACGGCCATCCTACGCCGACAAACTCTCAGCTCAAAGTCTCTTTTCACTGGACCCAGAGGGTGGAGTTGCAGTTTTTATTTATTTTTTTATTTTGGAGGGGGAGGGAGGGCTAGATTTTAGCAGAGACTGGGCATGACAAGAGCTAGCTCAGTCCGGGTTTAGACCAAAAAATAAAAACCATGACGCCGGTGGGACAGGGGAAACATCTGCTCCCCCGTGCTGGTGGTGGTGGGGTGTGTGTGTGGGCATCTGCCTGCCCTTGTCTGCCAGGTTTGCAAACAAGGGGCTCTCTCCTGTCGGATCCTGGGCTGCTCCCGGATTTCCCAGGAAACAAGCAAGTAGCCAAAAGCGCTTCTTTTTTCATCTTCGCCTGGCGGAGGAGGTTGCGACCTTTCCTCTCTCAATCTCTCTCTCTTTTTTTCGGATGCGGACCTCGCCCGTTAAACCCACGCCGCCTCCGGACCCACGGATAACCGCGAGGCACTTTTAGGCCGGACATAACCGCCTGGCTGGCTCGCTCGGCGGCGTTCCCGCATGGAGCGGATTCCCCCCCATGCTCTGAAGACTGCGCTTGCCTTCTGGACTTCTTTCTGTAATTCCGAACGCTGGTTTGGGTTTAAACGAACCCTACCCTGACCTCTCCTCGTGCTCCGTCTTGGCTCTGAAGATCGGCTGGGGCGTTCTCTGCCACTTCCCAAGGGAAGAGGAGGAAAAAAGCTGGGGTGGGGGGCAGGAGGGGGGAAGCTAATGAGGGTGTTTCAACTCCCAGGAATCGGATGCACCTCCCCGCCTCGGGGTGCTCCATCATTTGGTCGAGCTGCCGGGAGCGCCGCAGAGCCCGGCTCTTTTAGACGGCGTAAAAATTCTCTCCCACCGGTGCAGGGCGAGCAGGTGGGCCAGGAGCCGTCCATGTCGTGATTCAATCCCAACTGGACTCAAGCAGCGGCTTCCCGACCCACACACTCGCTTCCCTGCGCTGGGGGAAACCTGGTGTCCCCCCCAAGGCCACAGCTCGAGGGGTGGCTTTGGGGAACTGGAGTTCCTTTTTGCTATTTTTGGTTTCTTTAATTACGTTTCCATTTTGGACGGTTTCATAAATTGATCTACGCGCGCCTGGGAATGACAGTTAAGTAAAAAAAACAAAAACAAAAAAACAACAAAAAAAAAAAACAACGAAAAAAACAAAAGCAAACCACGAGAAGTGGTAAACCGCCTACAGAGAAGAGAAACCAGACCCAAGATTTAGAGATAAAAAGGCAACAGAGTGGAACCTACGCTTCTCCCCATCGTACGCAGCAAGGCGTCCTGTCACCGACACGCAGCACACAGCGAGACGTGGCTCCGTGCTGCTCCAGGAACTCGGCACGAGTTGCCGACTCTCTCGTTCACTCACCTTGAGGTATTTTTCCAGCATCTTTACGATGTGTTTGTTATTCAGGACGCTCTTGGCGACGTGTAAGCTGGTCTTTTTGAATTGCTCTGCAGCCATCTGCAAAGGAACCAAACATTGGGGTCACTTCAAAAGGGGAAGAGTTCCAACGAGGAGCTTGGCTCAAGAGTTTGTATTCCCTCCTCCTCTGCAGGGCATGGGAAGCCTGATTGCAAATCCCAGAAAACAACACAAAAAAAGTGGATGCAAGGGAGCACCCGCCTGCGTTTCAGCACCAGCAGCTGGAACATCCCCCAGATATCCTGAGATCAAGTCCAGGACAGCGACATTCACGTCCGACCCTCAGAGGAGACGAAGACCACCCTTAGGGATGTGCAACACTGACTGCAGCTCACCCCGTCTTCATCTGCAATGTCCAAAGCCCCTCTCCGGCCCGTGCCAAATGAGACATCAATTACATCTCATTTATGAATTCCCCAAGCGCCCTCAAAGGCAGTTTTTAACTTTAATTTTTATAGCAAGCACTGCAAGTCTTAGAAAGAGGAGGTGTTTAGCCTGCACGTCTGCACAGTATGGCTGGACAATGTACCCTGCTAAACCCCCAACGCAGAAGAAAAAGCCAGATCTCCCTTTTAAGATCACTTTTTCTGTTCACCTCCCCATTTCTCATCCGCTCACGTTTCCTCGCAGAAGCACAAACCTTGCACAGCCCATCCACAAGCATCCTACAACCCTTTATAATTCCCCAGTCAGTGGCTTCATCTCACAATGCGATCAGAGACTGTACCAGAAGGTTTTTAGAAGCCACAAATAAACCTCGAGTGCCCGGACCGACGTCCCCTCGCCCCAGCAGAGATGAAACGTTCCAGTTCGGAAGCGAGCAGGGCTGCTTACCCTGCGGTTTCTGTTGTGATCGGCAGATCGCAGGTGCCTCTGGAGGAGGTGGTTCTGGGCAGGAATTAACATGTCACATGCCATGCAGTGAGCCGCCTCAATCTTCTTGAAGAAGTGTTCCTGGCCAATACCTACAGAGGCAACGAGACATCAGCCAAAATCCCAAACAAATGAGATGTTCAGCTGGTTAACGTTGCCTTAACACCCCCTCTAACAACCCCACGTCACAGCCAACACACTAATTCAGCATATTCCTTCCAGTTGCTGCTTTCAGAGACAAAAAAAAAAAAAAAAAAAAAAATCACATACGTTGCTCTAAGACGGGGAGGAGTTATTCTGCTCCAAAACAGATCGTACCGACACAGTACCCAAGCGTAGGAGGAAGAGAGACGGGGATAACAGCCTGAGGTACAAAGCCATCGACTTACTATTTTCCTCAGTCCTAGCCAAAACCAGCTTGCCTCGCCAAAAATCTATTTAAATAAAGGTGGAAGGGACAACTCACACTTCCCCCAGCTCTGGGTTCGTTCCTCCTCCCTACTTAAGCTCAGGTTTTCTGCCTGCCAGATGTTATAGCTGACGTGCAGCTTAACTAAACTCCACTCGTCACTCCCAGTACAAATGTGGATGAGCATTGCAGACTGTATCAGGGACAGGCACGTTGATGATGCTGAGCAGATTTTTCCCCAATCATGCTTGTTGCCACAACAGATCAACTTCGCCCCTTCCTCTTAACATTAAAATTGAACAGGGGATCCGGCTGCATTAACTGAACAGCCACAAAAATCAACAATTCCTGGGTTTTTTTCCCCATTTACCTCATTTTAGTATCTCTGACATTGCATGAGCCTCGTGGATCTGCTGCTTGAGAAACTGCAGCGAGGATGGGCAGTCCCCCTTCCCCACCATGACGATTTATTTCACAAAGTTGGCAAAAAAATACCCAGAACCTGAGGCTGAGTTACCCAAATCCTTCATGTTTGTGCTGCTGTATCTCTGTGGGAGCAGTATTTATTTTTCTTGGTCTCACTTGGTCTCTGGACGCAGAATAGACACTTACCCTTAAAAGGATCCGGCTTCTGTTTTGTGCCCTCTTTCTCGGTCAGCTCCTGGCGCCGCTTCTCGATTTTCTTATTCCTGTTGACAATGTACTCCTAGAAGGGAAGAGGACAAAACTCGCTGTCCTCCACACAACGCACCGAAACGATCGAGCGGCTCAACAGGGAAATGAGCTCTCCAGAGAAAACCCACAGGGAAGATGGCAGTTGGTGAATTAACTAGACAAGGCGGGCGTTTTCCCCTCCCCATCCCCTGTCAATTCTACCAGAGAAAGAGATGGAAAGATCCAAATCGGAGCCAGACAGAAGCCTGCTCCCATGTCACCATCAGATTCTTTGTGGGAGACCCTAAATCCTTGAAAAATGCCCCCAAAATGCAAACAGTGGTCATGCAGAAAATAAAACACCCCAGTCTTTATCTTGCCTTCCTCAGCTCTAGACGTGTAGACGGTGAAGACCATCTCTGGAAAGTTAATTTCTGGCCTTCTTATTCAAATACAGACAATTAACTTTCCCTCCCAACATGGAAACCCGTGAGAAACTGCATCACACAAACTGATGTCATTGGGTGATGCATTAACAAGTGGTGACGCGAGCTAACCAAGCAGGGTGCCGTGTGTGGATGAATCTGTAGCCCCTTCCACTCTCCATGTAAGCCTGGAAATCCCAAATTCAGCCTGGAAATCCCAGCACAGATGCAAGGAATGGTAGAGCTAACGCTGGGCAACCCACCTACCTGCAGAAACTCAACCGTTTTATCCGGGAGTTTGGTACCGATGTATCGCAAGGTCTCTTTGTGAAACTTGCTCTGGAGGTGTTTCTGGATCTCCTCTTCCTCAAAACTGCGGAACTTGCAGACGGAACAGGCAAACTGGATTCTAAACACAGCAATCGTACCGCTAATGAGGAATGAGCTCAACTTAACGAGAACATCCAGAAAATTACGACCATTACAGCTCCTGTTGTAGTTTGCTACCTCTCACGTTTTTTTCCAAGTGCCACCCCACGCAATTTTACTTTGTCTTGGACTTTTATAATCGCTGTAGAACCTGTGCAGATTAAACAGCCCCTACTTCTTCACTAAACTAAACGCTACAGGAGCGGTTGCTAAAACCCTGCACGAGTTTCAAGGTAACTAGAGAAATTCATAGGGCAGGAGCTGAATCAGCACTCTTTGATATGAAGATCCTCTCCCCCATGTGGGAAAACCCTGGAATAACAGAAACGCTGGTGCTGCCTTTGCTGGTCAGTCCGTCTTGAGATGACTTATTGTTTTAATAGCAAGGATGCATATATAGCCACTTAAAACACCCTTCTGAATTTGTAACTCTACACACTGATGTACGTATTGAACACCAAAATATTCTCCTTATCTTAAAACAGTCGTAAAACACAAAAAAGGGAAAAAAAACATGCTGACATCAGAATGCAGAGCCCCAAAACACGATCCCCCAGCAGATTTCTCCCACATTCGTGCAGAGGAATTATCCTTGGTCAATATTATTCACAGAAGTGCTGGGAACGGACCGGCTGATCGCTTTCCTTACCTGTCCATAGCACGATCACGCATCCGATCTCTTCTCCGCTGCTTCTCCCTCTTCTTTTTCACTTCCTCGTCATCATCTTCACAGCCATCTCCAGATGCTAAGGTGGGGAAAAACCAATCAGAATTACTGTGCTCACAATCCCCCACTTTGCTGGCTGAGGTATTTTGGGGCCCAAGTCCCTTAGTTTCCTCCTCACTCTCAGCTTTGGGAAGTCAAGACGTCTTTTGATCTCTGGAAGCTCTCCCCCTCCCAAGCCGGCTTCCAACTGCAGGGAAGCAGCAGGCTCTTTCCAAGGTCTCCGGGAGTTACCCAAACCCTCCTCTCCTCCAGCTCCCTGAACTTTCCGCAGCAACTCAAGCCTTCATAGGCAGCGACAGGACACGCCATTAGTGGAAAGAGTCCTGACTTTTAGGATGCTGCAAAGACACCGCTCTATCTCCATTCCTTGGGAGAAGCCACTACTTTCTCCCCAAATTCACATTTTTTTTTCCCCTATTTTTCACAAGGCTGAAAATGCTACTCCAGAAAGTTAAGCAATAAAAACCAGCAGAGATGCTAGCAGTGCTTGAGTAGCAGTGCTGCTTCCTTGGGACAGTTCTGGCTATATTCCTCATGTCGCCTTCCCAATCATTCCTTGGTAATTACTGAGAAAGCAAAAAAGAACTAAAGATTCAGCTGACCTCGTGTTTTGGGGCAGAAAGCTCCAAGTCAGAGGTCTATCAGCCTCACAGGACTCAGGTAATAATTCACCTGCAACGTTTTCAGGTAAAGAAGCCCGGAGACTGGACCTCGGCATCAGAGGGAGGCTTAAACAAGAATTTTAACATCCAGCCACACCTCAGTTTCAATCCTGGAAACAACCTAAAAGTGCTTGGGGTTGATGCGTCTTTACCAAAAATTACAATCCAAAACCAGCTGAAGTGGTTCCAGCTACTTTAGACCATACACTTTTAAAATCAGTGCTCTAACATACCTCGATATATTCCCATCTATTTGGAAAAAAATTAAAACAAAACAAGGTTTAGCCCAGTGCCTGAAGCCTCCACTCAAAATTATTTAGTTTATGGTATTTTTCCTCTGCCCTGTTGCGAGACGCACACGTCCTCACCGCTGTCCTCCAAGCAGCGCAGGAAAATAAACTAACATTGTGGTCAATATCCATTCCTACAGATGGCAACCGTCCGTGCTGAGAAGCCCAGAAAAAACAAAACCGTTCTGGCACTCCCCTGCTCACCAGCGCAGCACTTCTGTGCCACGACAGGCAGCGCCAGAGCCTTGGACTGGTTAACAGGTCGCAGCAGGAGCTGCATCAGCCTCTGACCGAAAAAAATCCAAGCTCTCGGTAGCACCCCGAGGCGAAGCAGATGGATTCGGAGTAGGAGTAATCTGGGAGGACTGTGTGAGGGGGGGGTAACACCCTACCTTCGTCTGCCGTATCGCCCCAATTCCCATTCTCCTGAAAAAGAGAAACACAAAAAGATGCTGGTGTTATTTACTACGGTTTGGAAGTTTCACGGTCCACCAAGACAGACCATGGAGCGGGCGAAGGGTCGCGTCATTTGGGGATTAAACACCCATTTTTATAAATGTTTACAAAATAGTTGTTTTCTATAGATCAGGTTATATGGCACTGCTAAGTATCACTTCTCGCTATCAAAATTTAAGTACTTGGCAGCTGAGTTGCCACTCCGAGGAACACTGTACTGAGGGTTACACGCACTTACAAGCGAGACAAATGGCAATGACCCCCATCCAACCCAGCAAACCAACCAATGAGGAAAGAAACCAACCACTAATTGGAATTTAGCCCTAATGTGCCTTGCCAAAAGCAGAAGTAAAGGCACAGGATCCTAACCTCTCCACTACAAGTGCTTTTTGGGCACCTCTGTGCAAGCGAATCTGCCAGTAACCCCTGCTGAAGGGCGTGGGGAAATTACAAGGAGCAAATACTTGCACAATATATGGGCTCAAAAAGCTGTTTCTGGGTGATTTTAAATATTCTGACCCTCAGCACAGTCAAAAGAGCAGAGAAAATTGCTCGAGAGCTTAAGTGTTCCCACATTTGCCACAAAGACTGATAAAAACCCCAAAGTTACTTACACCTTTGTCAGCTTCATCTCCTGATTTTTCCTCTCCTTCGGCCTCATCTGCTGCACACAAGAGAAATAATTTAGCTGGTGTTGGGGGGGGTCTTTTCTCCCACTTTACACTCCAAGGGGCCCCTAATGAATCACCAACTTCTGCCGTAACAGCTCAAAACTCCAGTGAAGATCACAAATAGCTCACTGGTTTCTCCTTGCCCACCAGTCTCTGCTGCAAACTTGGTCCTTACTTTCACACAATGCTCAACTCGGGCATTAAATTTTGCCCCAGGCCACAAAATACAAAGATCATAAAGCCTGTGCACTTGCAGAAGTACAACAATGCTAACGACTTAAAAATATAATACAATAGCTTTGAAATGTAACAACTGTCAGTCAGCTGAAAGATAAAACACTTAAAAACTGGGGGAAATGGCCGATATTAGTGGGTGAAGACAGCTCGTACCGTTCTCAGTGTCGTCTCCTTCACTGTCGGTCTTTGCCTGTTTGCTGTCCGGCTCATCTCCACTTTGTGACTGTTTGCGTTTGCGTCCTCCTCCCTCGCCATCTGATCGCCCTCCTGAACGGTTTCGGAAACCTCTTCTCTTGGGCTGAAGTGGGAAGAAACCAGTCGTCGTCAATCAACTCGAGGCACCAAAAAAGCTTAAAAATCAAACTATTCCACCCATCTGCTATATCTCCTAAAAAAGTTTAAATTCTTATGACCCTGCCGACTTATTTTTGGCTATAAAAGGATTTTATAGCTGGGTTAGCATTCCTAGAGCGCTGATTTGGGATGGGGTAAGCATTCAGAAGCTCTATTTTACATGCAAATGGGTATGTACAAGCTTGGTGACATTCCGCTCTATCCAGGGAGATTTAAATTATTCTGTGGTGGAAGCAACGTGAATTAAGACTCGCGCTTCTCCAAAGGACTCCGCTCTACAGCCGAACAGCGAAGCCTACCCACCGAGGCAAGCAAAAAGCAATCTTGATAAGAAAAAAAACAACAGTAACAACTTACCATGAGCGCATTCATGTGCCAGGGCACTGTACCCATCCTGTCTCTGTTTCGTTGCCTCCCCATTCCGTACGGCATATTCCCATACCGTCCCATTCCCATGCCCGACATCCCCATCATGCCATAGTCATAGTCTCCGTAGTCACCGTAATCTCCGTAGTCGCCATAATCACCATAATCCCCATAGTCGCCGTAGTCGCCGTAATCTCCATAGTCTCCGTAGTCACCGTAATCGGGAACGAGGGCTTGGGAAAAGAGGGAAGGGAGCCTGTTGGATCCGGCACCCCCCATCCCACGCCCACCCATGTAGTTCAACTCATTCCAACGAGCTGAGAGGCGCTCAGAGCTGGAGGAGGGCATGAAGTGGTCGGTGCGGTTGAAAGCATTTAGACGCCCTCGATTTTGAACACGGTTTTGACCCCGTCCTCGGATGAGGCCGTAGTTGTTTCCTCGGTTGCGAGATTGATCCCTGCGGTTGTCGAACTGGCTCCCGAAGGAATCATTCCGATCGGTTCCGACTTCTCCATAATCGTAGCCAGATCGGTACATGTCACGGTCGTTCATTGAAGACCTCGAGTCGTATGATTCGAAAGACTCAAATCTGAAAGAGCTGCAGAGGAGGAGACAACAGTCAGCAGCTAGAATAATGTTTCCACACATCACACAGGCGTTGGCATCCAAATGTTTTTGGCCAGAAAAACAGAATAAAAATCTTTTTAAACCCTGCATAGCGATCACTTTCTGTATCCCACATCGCCTTTTCCTTATTCTCAGGGAAAATGATTTAAGTATCAAAGACCTGTGGTTTTCTGCAGAGTATCTGAACAGAAATCCTTTGGAGATGTCATAACCTCACTAACTTTATAGCACTAAACCACTCTGAATAGTGTTTTGCCAGCAGAAAAGCAGATGCCAAAAGCTTTCCCAGGTAAAAGCTGCTTCACGTTGTCTCTTAGCTGTGCCTCCAGGTGTGAATTAATGCAGATAAACCCCTCAGCATCTTGTCTGACCACAGCAGCAAGCAACAAAATGGCCAAAAAAAAGGCAAAACTTCATTTATTCAGTAACTCTCGCCAGGATGTGTATTATTATGTCAGCAGCAAAACACGCACCAATATGAAACAATTCTCCAGACTAGCATAATTTAACCCGAAGGGAGAAACAAAAATAATTACTGGGCAGCTATGAGGAAAAAAGGACGCAGAGGAAAAAAATACTTTAAGAAACCTAAAAACTAGAAATAAAAAACCTTATGCAAAATCTAGGAATTGAATCGCCAACGGAAGCTGCTTTTAATGGTGGACGAGTGCATCAAGTTTGATATGTTTGAGAGACAGAGATATATATATATAAAAAATATGTACATGCATGAGCGCACACACGTATCAGGGCAGGTAAAAAATAAGCCGTTAAGTTTATTTTCCAAGGAGCAAATGCTGGATCGTGCCTACGCAATCAGAACAGCTTAATCTGAAGTTATGGTGATTAAAAGCTGTTATTTTTTTGCTATTAAAAATAAATAAGAAGTGGAACAGTCACCTCTCCTGGTCTTCCATCCCCTCCCCTGTTCCGCCACTGCCCTCCTTCGACAGCATATCCAAACGCTGGTTGATTTTGGCTATGATGGAATCCGAATTCTCGTTCGCTGAAGTCTCGGCGCCATACGAGGCGACGGGCATGGCGGTGTTGACATCGGCGTTCATGCTCATATCTGAAGTTTTGGGTGTTTCCCAGCTGCTGGAGGTGGCAGCGGCTGCGGCGTAGTTGTACGTGGCCGCTGTATTAGCGGCAGTGGTTTGGGTGTTGTAATAGTCATAGCCTTCATAGCCTGGCAGGAAAGGAAAATAAAATTGATATTAATACAATATTATGAAGACATGGGAACCTGGAGGAAGAGTTTAGAAGCGAACTGATCCTACTGGGCAAGGCTGCAGCTGGGTTTTACCTCCTTTCAAGGAAATCTGGTTTCTCAAAGTGAGTTGTATCAAAGATTCTTGTTGCTCAACCCTAAAAGCATAGGGACCTTCCTCCTTTAGGTGATTTTAACTGCAGAAACGGAGTGCTGCTGGTTGTATTTGCAATTTCAGAACAAAACCCTGAGCCATCTACGTCGCATGGTCCCACAAAATGACACCAAAAAACTCAAAGCGGATGCGCTGCCGAGCACGTCACCGTATACCCATCAAAAAAGGACCACAACTAAATAAATTAATCAGAAAATCAAAGCTGCCAGTTGTATTCAAAGAGCACCTCACAGCAAGATACCACGGTGCTGTGGAAAACCCAACGCGCTGCAGCTGGATGCTTTGTGCTATCCCAAGATGGGGCCTGAGGGATGCGCATGTGCTCCCGACAATCCTTATCGCAGCTCTATGGCCCTGGCTCGAATCCGGTGTCGCTCCGGCAGAGACACGTGCCACGAGCTATGCAGCAAGCTTCCGCTCGCTGCTTCTGACGTGCTAAACCCTTCAGTTTACCAGTTCTAGGGCTCTCTAAAGCGACCGCCATAATAACCCCTCATAATTCTCCTTTTCCATGATGCTTGCAATAAAATTGACATTGTTAAGGCCACCAGTGTGATGATGCCGCTGCCGGTTGTGCTGACCAGCATGGCCTCATTGTGTCTTTGTATTCCCCCATGTGCCTGTAACTTGTGCAACTAGATGATAAGGTCTCCGGAGCAGGAACGGCCTTTCTGCTCTGCATCGGCACAATACCCAGCACAACAAGGCACGAGTCCTTGACAGGGGCACCCAGGCTTTATAAAAAGGAGGAATAATACAAGGAAAAAAACCTCTCATTTTCAGCAATGACTTGAGCTGGGAGGTTTAAATCCACAGCCTGACACGCAGCATTCAATTTTATATTGTGAGGACCAAAGAAATAATGTTTTCTAAAAGAATCTCAGGCTTTTGCTTGGGAATGTGTTAAGACCAGCTTAAGGATCCAAATCAAGGCCAATTAAACTCTTCTTCTCGGAGCAATTAGTTATTAGTGAAAGCAAGTCATGTTTTATTGAGGAAGCACCAGCTTGCACAGAGAACTGCATTTGTGTACCATCAAGCTGCCAGAATTACATAGGCAAACCTTGGGTTTTGAGGGGAAAACAATATAATCTCAGTAAAATCAATTTATTAACGTACACATCTGGTTGTCCCAGATCAAACGAGAAACGGAGACGTAAAAGAAATGAACTTTTCTCATCCATGAGCTAATTTTTCTGCTTTAAGGAACAGACGGCTGCCAGACATTAGGACAGAACTGCTCCCTTAGCAGAAGCAGCTGCCACAACCACGGAGCAAGGTAAAAATAAAAGAAATGAATTGGTGAAGAAGAGCAGTTTAAAAGTACATTGCTGCATTATTTCACACTGACTTCCACGTGGGGACGGCATATGAGCAGGAAAACAGCTCCGCTCACCGCAGCCAGCTTGAGACACTGAGGAAGGCACCCCAACACCCGGAGATAAGCGAGGTTTTTTAACACGTACCTTGCCAACTCGTCGCATTCGTCGCGTATGTACCTGAATGGGACAAAAAGAAAAGAGAGTTTCAGCTCTAAAAGCAACAAAGTTAAAAGTTCAGAGCCTAAATATATGTAAGTCAGTTTAACAGCTGGTGAAAACGATGGATCCTTTTGCGCAGAATGGGAAAGAAAGAAGCTGGGACTTCCAAGAGCTAATTATGAAAATGAAATGGATAATATATACTTTTTACTATGTTTTTTGAAACACTTGCAAGTATGTGCACTTGAGAACAACTCAAGTGATTCAGTAAAAACCCTCAAGTAGCAGTAAAACCACGGCAAAAGCAAATATGTTTGTTAAAACTATCACTTTAAGGAGCATCTCACTACTTCTGCTGTTGTTTAGGCTGGAGAGCGCCCAAACTCCCAAATACCTCAGGATACGCTTCGTTCTGCAGCGCTAATAAACCCCAGGTGATAAAGCAAAGCACGTTATTAATCATATGCAAGGTTGTGACCAGTTCCTCCAGTATACAATGCTAGGAATCGGAGTGTATCACGGAGGAAGCTTTTACAGAAAAACACGTAGAAAGTCACTAAAACAGGTAGAGGAAAAGAAAGACTGAAAAAACTGTTTCTATATTACACTATCCTGGCTAGAATGATGAAAAAGTAAGTTATATTCTAAAACTGCAATTCCCCAGATCTGTTTTTATATACACAAAACTCACCTTGAGTGTTGGTGGCCCCAGTATTCCAGGTGCCATAACCTGCAAGAAAAAGAAAGGAGCTGTTAGAAGGATCACCTCTGCTGTTACCACAGGGTTTGTTTCTTCCCTTACTTGACCCTAAAAACAGTAAAGTCTTTAATTACAGCTGCACTTCTGCTTTTTATTGTTTGGGAAACATGCCTGAAGCTTGCCTGATGCTTTATTTCAGATTGTTTCAGCAGTCTAAAGGTCAACGAGATGTTCTGAAACACCAAGAATTAAAAAAAAAAAAAGTGCGTTTTGAAAGAAAAATCAGTTTTAAAAGGTGCTTGATGTTAACAACAGCACAAAGCTATGTTCATACAGGAGAAAATTTGCAAGATAAATCACCCGAAGAACTGAAGCAGCATCAAGAACGGACATTTCGATTGTGTTACGCCAGCAGAAGCGTCCTTTTTCCTAGGGAATATCGGATATCCTCATACGTGATCCGAGGCGAGTACTGCTATTCTATGAGCCAATGAAATAAATTGAACGCTCTCCACTTTTCAGCACTAATTACAAAATTCATGCTAATGAGGTGGCTTCAATCTGGTCTCTCCGAAAACAGCAGCGGGGTGAAGCACTTGCCCAGGTGGAAGAAAATGCAAAGGGCCACGACACACAGGAGCTCCTGCCGCAACTTTACCGGCTCTTTTATTTCACAGCAGTGATTTGTTTTCCTCATCAAAATAAATCATCTCTCCATTTCAAACCTTTCCCAAAGTTTCCAGGGTGGAATCAGCATCCCCGGCACCGCAGCAATCCCTGAAAGACCTGCAGCGAGCTCAGCTAACACCTTCATCCGCTCAAAGGACATCAGATAAATAAGCTCCGTGCTGCAACGAAACCTCAAGAGCATCTAAATTAAATCTTGAAATCAAAAGCAATGCACTGGGTGTTTTGCTGAAAGCATTTCCCAGAGTCTTGGCTACCACTTCTCTGCAGAAAAACAATTTTATTATCTGATCAGAAAAATAAGTTGGTCCACAAGCAGAATTACTGATGGCCGGCTTCCTACAGATCCAAATTATTTCGATAGCCACTGTATTACCCCAAACCTCTCCCTATTTTTGTTCTGGCCTTGCCTTCCTGTCCTGGATCTGGACTTCCCCTTCCCTTTAGCAACCTCATCTCCCTCCAAACGTTCGCCGGCTGAGGAAGAGCCCGCACAAGCCAAAAAAATCACACACACACTTCCTTCCTTCCTTCTTTTAAGATTTAGGTTGCTTTTCTACACCTTAAGACACCACTTTCACAAAACTTTTATATTTTTGGAGGTGGCCACCAATTTTGCAAAGCTTCTCTATTTTTGGAATCAACTCCCTATTTTCCAAAACATTTCTTTTTTTAGAGACAGCCCAATTCTGCAAAAACTTGTCTTTTTTGGAGGTTGCTCCTGATTTTGCCAAACTTCTCTATTTCTGGAGGCGGCCCCAATTTCGCAAAGCTTTTCTTTTTTTAGTGGCAGTGCCTGATTTTGCAAAGCTTTTATATAGTTTTGGAGGGGGCCTCCTATTTTGCCAAACTCTTCTACTTTTGCAGGCGGACCCCAATTTTGCAAAGCTTTTAAATTATTGGAGGTAGCCCCTAATTTTGCAAATCTTTTCTATTTTTGGCAGTGGCCCCCAATTTTGCAAAGCTTTTCTACTTTTTGGAGGCAGCCCCCAATTTTGCAAAACCTCCTTTTCCTTTGAGGCGGCTGCCGATTTTGCAAAGCTTTTCTATTTTTGCCAGCAGCCCCCAATTTCACGAAGCTTTTATATTTTCTGGAGCAGGAGGGGACTGTCCCAATTTTGCAAAGCTTTTATTTTTTGGAGGCAGCCCCCCAATTTTCCCAAAACTTTTCTTTCTTGGCAACAACCCTCAATTTTGCAAAACATGTACTTTTCGAGAGAGCCTCCTATCTGTAAAATATTTTCTCTTGCACACCCCAGCTCCCTGAACAAACCTGTCTAACACCCACCAAGGACACCTCTCCCTCTTAATGACTTTATTTTTCCACAGGCAATCACCTTAAGCACACAGAACCTAAAGAAATGGTGGGCAAAACAGTTACCACTGTATTTTCGCCCTTCTATAGAAACCGCAGCACCAGCAAAACAGGAACCGCAACACGTAAACGCCTTTTCAAATCGGAGCCTTGTTACCGAGTAATTTCCTTTCCCAACGTTGGCGTTTTTAGGTCGAGTCATTCGGCGTTCAGCTTCACTTTCCAGCGGACGCAGGATGGTGCCGGGATGAGGTTTTCCAGCTGCCGGTGGGTCTCGTGGGAAGGATCACGTCGCGACACACCAGGGAAATTAAGGCCAAACCTCCGAGTCATCGACTGCAGCCACCCCAAAGCCTGACTTTAAATCCACAGCTCAATTTTAATGCTTCTTCCTCCCGTTAACCCACCTCTTGCAAACAAACTGCTGAGTGCACGTGATCGTTTCAAATGACGTTAAGTGACACCAAGCCCCCGGATGTCACAGGCATCATCCCAGCTCGACGCCTGCCTCTGGACACGCTCATCGCCGGAGAAAAGCGAGAAGAGAAAGCCAAGTCAGCGCAGGGAAGCTTTTCTCCGGACAGGTCGCTCCGTTTCTCACCCAGCGACGCCAAAAATAGCAACAGCCCTCGCGCTTTCGACCGCACGCAGACATTGGATCAAAAGCGAGCTCCTCTCCTTTGATTTTTAAGTCGTCTTTGATAAAACCTTGGGTACCTTAATTCAGGAAGCAAAATAGCCTGGCCCCAGCACAAAACCCTCGAGGAAAACAGAGGCTGCTTGGCCCGAAACGTAGCGTTTTTCAGCCAAAGAGAGTCCCACCTCTTTGTACCTCCAGATTCTATAGGATAAAGCTCCCCGCTTTTTTGTTACGTGCATATACGTTGGCACCCGGCTTGCTGAGACGTAGGGCATGTAATGTTCATGCAGGTATTACCACGATGATCATATTTTTTTCAAGGAACAAAGAAGTCTGGGTTACGCAAAGACCTCAAGCTTTCAAAGCAAAGATCTCAAGTTTTCAGTACAACTTAAGAACATGGTAATTAAGAGTTCAGCATCTAATTTTGAAACTAAATATTATCTAAAAAAATCCACTAGATGAGAAACGCGGGTATTAATAACTTGGTACCAATGAGCAGAGGTTGTATTCGTCAGTTCTGCAGCAGCACAGCATGTCCGTGAACATCCCCAGGAGGGAAAAAAAATCAGCTGAATAAATCATCATTGCCTTCTCTTGGGAAAATAAACACAAAACAAAGGGCAGAGCAGGAAAAAAACAGCTCGGAAGGAACCAAGGAGTGAATTTTACTGAGCTGAGTGTGCTGCGTGTCCTGGTTCCCAGCTAATTCCCAAGACGGCGCTCCCTTAGGTGGGGGGAAAGCTTGGGAACCATTTTTCTCCACACACATGTAGAAGCAGAAAGCGAATCTGGAGACGACAGAGCAATGTAAAAAAATTTACTTTGTTCAGTCTACGTGAAGCACTGAGAAGTTTCAACACCCACAGAAAAAAAGCTGGGGTGCAGGAGGCAATTCCTTCTGAGAGCAGAAGTCCAAGGTTCTCCTGCTGATTTCAACAAAGGACTTTATCCGGGGAGAACAGAGTTTGCCTTCTGCTGGAATCACGAACTATTTAAATTAAACCTATATATGACACGCTCCTATGCAAGCCTCAACTGTAAAGGGCACTGTCCTCAAAAACCCGCTCGCATGGAACCATACAATTCTCAACACGCAGAGAATTAAAAATAAAGGAGCTGGTTATAGGCTGAACTGACTACACCTGAGGACTATTTATAAAACCCCAAATATGCAAGAATTCATTCATTTTTGTACCGTGTAACGGTAAAAATCCACACCAAAACTTCTCTAAAGCTGCAATGCACTTGGGGGTTTTAATCTATTAACAGTTCTGCAAGGCGAAGGGAAGATCCCAGCTCTAAGTAGCTTGTTAACTTCACGAAGCCAACAAAATCTTTCTCAGGAATAGCTTTTAGCTGCCTAAACTCTTGAGTTGTTATCAGGACTTGCTCAGCTGTCAGTAGAGAGAAACGAGCACTTGTAAAGGATGATTCAACACACATTTAAGGTGTTTTTTAATCCTGTCACAGTTTTTCACCTCATTTTTATGCCCAAAGAACAGAGAAAACACTTAAAAAGCATTGAAAAGCATGATGGAAGAGATGCTGGGCATCAAGTCTCCACCAAACTGAAAGTGGAGACAGAGGGAACCTGGAAAGAGCAACTTGTCAACAGGTCTGTCTCAACACGATGTCCAGATGAATTATGAATGATCTCTGCAGAAAAAGCGACGTGCGGGGTATTAGGAACTTGGTAAAACACACGCAGAAACGGCATCGCTGCTGTATTATTTATAAAATCCTGCTGCAGTCATAATTACATTACAAAAACCAAGGAAGTGTTTTCAACAGCAAGTTAAAAATCGCCCTGGTGGGACTTTCACGTCCCTGAACATGACCAGAAGTGAAGTGAAGCATGAATTCAAGGTGGGAAGAGGACGGAGGGCTCCAAACGGGCACAGGGAGAGCGGATCCAGGCTATCGAGCTGCTTCAGCCTCAGGTCTGGGAGCATTTACCCACGTGCCGCTATCTCACATCCGAATAAACTTCATCAAGGGACTTTAAACAACCAATATTCATCTGTTAAGCTTCGATTTGGGTGACTTACTTTCACTTTCCACTGTTGCAAGCCTTGTTTCATAGTTTTAAGAAATGTTAAAAACCAGCAGAAGCTGGGAGAGCATGCCAACGTTACTGAACTCCATGCTGGTTAGCGCTTTGATGAAGGAGGCCGTTAGTGCTTTGATGAAGGAGGCCGTGTTTCCCGCCCCAAATCACTTCCCCACTCTGGCAAATGAAGCATAACGTCGTTAACAGCCGTTTTGATGCTCAACGGTGTTTCGGAGGGCTCTCACCTGCAGCCTTATGCTTCGTTTAACACCTTCTTGCCGGTTGCTGTTATACCGGGGAGGAGGAAAACAGCTCGGGGCGGGGGGGGGGGCAAAAACACACCTGGAGGCCTTGAGGCAGGGGGTGCCAAGGGAGAACCACCGCCGGGGTTTATGGCTGTGACAGCTCCCCGGATCGGGCCCCCGCTCCTCACCGAGTCGCTGCTGCTCCCCCCAGGGTTAACGGGGGAGGGGGGATTTTTAGCCCCACTCGGAGTGAAACCGGTGCCCGGAGGGGGGTGTGTGTGTGTGTGTCTCAGCCCATCTCTTGTGTGAGCGTGAGGAGATGCTGCTGACCCTTCCCCCCCCGCAACTAAGCGGCCTTCCCGGGAACGGGGGGGCGCAACCGGGGGGGGGGGGGGGAAGGACCGGCGCGCACGCGGCGGGGGGCGTGGCCGCGCGGCCGCCATTTTGTGTCGTCTTCAGAAATGGGACCGGCTCCATTTCCGCCCCCCCCATCACACAGCCGGGGCGGGTGGGGGGGGGTGAGGAAGAGAGAACGGCCTCCCCCCCCCCCCCACCCCCCCAGCCTTGAATAACACCCTTCCACCAATCGACGGCGCCCCAGCGCGGAGCGACGCGGCGCTGAACCAATCAGCGGCGGCGCCCTCTCACGGGAGGCGGGAACAACGCCTTCCCGCAGCGGCTGAACCCCCCCCGCCGCCGCCGCCGACCAACCTCCCGCTCTCCTCCCCGCCGTTAACGGGAGAACCGCCGCCGAGGCCGGCGGGAGGACCGAGCCGCCATCTCGGGTGAGGCGAAGGGCCAGGCCCCGGGGCCGCCCCGCACCTACCGCCATATCCCTGCTCCATCGCTCCCCCTCCGCCTCCGGCTCAGCAGCAGCGGCGCCGCACTGCCCGCCCGAGCGCCCGCTGCGCAGGCGCGCCGCTCCCGCCTCCCATTGGACCCCGCCGCCGCTTTGGCCCGCCCACGAAGCTCTCCATTGGCCGCGCTCCAGAAGCTCGTCCCCGCCCTCGCTATTGGCCGAGCTCGTCGAGAGGCGCGACCCTCCCGCCTCTCCTATTGGTCAGCGCTCCCCTGCCGGCATCGACCCCCTGATTCTATTGGCGGAGGCCCTTCCTCCGTGGGCCGACGCCGGGGCTCCCTCCTGTCAATCACAGCCATTCCTTCTCCTGATTGGGCGGCGGCGCAGGGCTCTGTCCTTCACGGTGCATGATGGGGGCGGCGGGGCTCACCACAGAGCGGGCCTTCACCCCTCACCCGCCCCTTGACCCCTCACCTTTGCCCCCTCAGTACCCAAACTGACCCTTGACCTTCCCCCCAGGCCCCACCCACGACACGAGGCCCTTCCCCAGCCCCTCACAGCAATGGCGTCCTCCCGCCCCAGCCCACAACAACCCTTCACCTCACGCAGCAGCAGGATCCCCAACGCGGGATCTACAGGATCTACGCCACCGACAAAAGCGGCGGTGACGAAGGCTTCAGCCCAGTGAGATGGCGGCTTTTTCCTCCCCCTTCAGGTTTCACCCAAAAACAGATGAAAGAAGCTTAAAAGCAACCGGCAGCAGCGGGGAAACAAGTGAGGAGAGCCCAAAATCGGCCATAACCACGCCATGGTCTTTGTCAAGCTCCACATCCTTTTCCAGACCCGTTTCATTCCTTTATTGCCTGAACCGAAGAGCAAACGGCTGAAGGACACGCTTTTATTGTAAATTCCAAAAGAAATCGCTATAAATTACATAAAGGATGAACAATTGTGGCACCTCGGCTCAGCCTGGTATAAATTGAACCTACTTACTGCAAGGGAGAGGGCAATCCTTCAACTCCAGCAAGGTTCGATCAATGGAGCTTGAAAGAAAAAAGAAAAGATGTGGAAGAAGGAGAAGAATCTTCTCTTCCAGTGGGAGAACCAGGAAAACTCCTGGAACAGCAACGGCTCATCATGGAAGAGGGGAGCAGTGGTAGAGTTAAGACCATCAGGTCAATGTTTCTTCTTCAGAAGATAAAAACAGTGTGAGGACATTAACACTGCTCCCCCAAAATATCCCCATTTTGTGGCTCAGCCATGCCTGTTGCTCACCAAGGGATTTTTTTTTCTGCTTTTTTAATTTTAATCCCTTTAAAACCCAAGAAATTCCACAGTTTGAGTTGTGCAAGGAACAACCTCCTTTTGTTTGCGCTGCTGCCACTTGGTGATTTCATTTGATGTTCCGTTTGCAGCCATGATGGAGAAGTTGGAGCAGGAGGAGAAGTGTTGCGAGATAAGTTTGAGGGGGGAAATAAAAGCTCCAAGAGCAGAGAGGGGTTTATTCCATTCCTCTCAGATGCCAGAACAGCACAGAGGCTGATAATGGATTTTTAACAGAATTCGGATAAATCCCAGGGAATACAGAGCCTCATGAAGAGAACCCAAATGATTTTAGACAGAAGGGCTGAACAAACACCTGAACTGCTTCTGTAGGAGGTGGAAGATGGATTGGTGGTGCCTAAAGAAAATCTTTACCCGCTAACTCTGGAAATTAGCACAGGAGCCAGGTATTAAGAGCCGAGATAAATTGATTTCCTGATTCGAGAAGGAAATCAGGAGGATTTAAGGTTTGTGTTAATAATAAATGGCCATGTCAGCATGTTGATTGGAAACTTACAGAATCCTACTACCATTATTTCCATACCTTAGGGAAATACTACTTATGGATTACATCTGGATTTCTAGCCTGGAAACATTCAGACTGCGAAACGATGCTCTGGGTGATACATTCTTGAAAGAAGTCCTCAATCTAATACTGTTTAAAGTCTTGTTCGTGTGTTTCTCATCTAAAATAATAAAAATAAATTAACGTGAAGCTGTTGGCAACTTCACAGTCAGAGTAAGGAGTTAAATGGGTGCCGCCCTGCTGTATTATCAGTACATTTCTATATGTAATGTCACAGAAACAAGTTCTACCAGCCATCTTTAACCGCTGATGACCAATAAGACACCCCAGCAAGCTTAAGCGCCTTGGAACTCCTCACTGCAAGATGCTCCCTACAGCGCTGGGAGACCTTGGAAGGAAGCAGAGGTACAAGGCCAGGCACAGTCACAGGAAATCCTGCTGGGAGATGGGCTGTCTGCTCCAAAACACCCCAAAACTTGCCTCAAAACCTCCTGCAATTTCTTTCCCTGGATTCTTCCTGCAATCTCCTCCCCAGATCCTTCTTGTTTAGGTGCTACAAAAGTACCACTTTAGAGGAGAGAAGCAGGTTGCGCTGGGCACAGGGGTGATCAGGCAGGATTTATAGAGCGGTGCAAGTGATTATAATTATTGTAATTATTAACTAAAATGATAAAATACCCAAAAAGCAGAAACTGAAATCTGGGCTGAACAATCAGAAAATAAAAGTTAAACCTGCTACCACCGCTGAGCCAGGGCCACTGCCGAGGGTATCACAGTAGCTGTAGCAGACATAAGGGCATTCTGGGTTAAAAAAACCCACCCACTCTTATTTATGCTGAGCCGCATAAATTCAAATTGTGGCACTTAACTGCATGTTCTCCAACAAATCAACACAGGATAGGGCTAGAAGACATATGAAGCGTGGAGGGAAGCAAGCCAAAGCAATAATTCGGCTCGCCTTTCCTTGAGGAAAAGCAGCAGCGTCCAAAAACCATCATGACGGGTAAATTGAACTAACGGCCAGATGTATAGCACCTCTATCCTAAAGCCTGTCCCTCATAGCAGCCAGCACACAGGAGGAGCTGCGGTGAACTCTACACAATCGCTTACTCATCAGCAATTTTAAGAGGTAGTTCGTTCAGGGAAAGCATTTACAGGGAAGTTGACGCAGGAGGATTTTAGCACCCACTGACTTCTCTGAGCCCTTCCCAGCCAGTTTCTGCTTCCTTGCCTCTCCTCTTCTCTGCTCACGTGCTCCGACACCATGGCATCTCTAGGGACGAGGTGCTTGGATGTTCCTGCAGATCATGGGCAGACTGAGGTCCATCCTGCTTGGCTTTGAGCAGTCCAAGGGGGTTTTAGTTAGCACGACTAATTAATTGTTGTCAGATGTTTGGAGTTTACTGCTTGCATCCTACAGGAGCACAGAGCCATGAAAACCTTAATGCTACATATACGAGCACTAAGCATTTCCTACGCAGCCTATCTATATCTGCACTTAATTCAAGGATTTTGACTCAGAAGCCAAACCCACAGCAATATTTAGTGTATAAGGACCCGGTTACGTTGCAACCGTAAAGACCCAAACACTCCCGAGAAACTGGATGAGCCCTGACCTCATCAATATGGCACAGCACAGATAGCAATCTGGGCTCAGAACCTCCTCGCACGCACCAGCTGCCTCTCGAGAAGGACTCGCTCCTTGGCCAGACCTTTGAAAGGGAACACAAAGCTCAGAGTCCAAGGGAGGGGCTGTAGTACAATTAATCCCTCACCAGAAGGTAGAAAGCTCAGCAGAACGGCACAGGCGAGTGTCTGAAATGCACAGTTTGCCCGTTAAGCGACCTGAAAGGCAGTTGTTGAAGGGATAAAATTTACCTCTACAAGGGGAAGCTGGATTCTGCTATGAGGAGGCAAGATGTTCCTTCCAACCTGAACTTCAGGAACACCGAGGTAACCTCACTCAGGCTGTGCCCCAGTTACCCAAGAAGGGAATTAATTACAAATTGTTCTTTCATGCCGACAGCTGATTTTCTCTCCCTTTGTTGATAATCAGGGTGGAAAAAATAAAACCAAACAAACCAACAGTAGGTAGAAGATAACCAGTGCAGCAAGCAGCCCAAACTCCACTCACTGTTCCCTGCTGGAAGTTCTGCAGATGTTTTGATTGATGCCAACACTTCTGGAGTGGGTGAAAGGGGACAGGAGGAGGCACTGACCTTGCTGACCAGGAGGTGAAGAGTCATCTCCTGAAAAACCAGCTGGGAAGCAGTGTGTTTAACACACAACCTGCAGCCCGCAGCGGTGCCTCTTCTCAAAATTTGTTTCTCAAGCCAGAATAATATTACATTAGAGAAATAGGGACAGAAGAAAGGGGAAAGTAAGGAAATAAAGCAGAAAGGGGAAGGTATAAGGAAGGTGTAACTTGCTGTATTACAAATAAAGGTGGGGTTTGTCTGTTTTTAAAAACAACATCTGGCTCACAGAGATCTCACCATTTTCAGGACCCAATATTTAAGGTTACAGGCAGCCTACCCCGATTAAAGAATCTCAATTATCTTAAGTAAACCTTAAATCAAAGGTACTTCCCAATAATACTTTCTGAAACTCCACCCCAATTAAAACGCAGTAAAACACAAGCAGAGCACAGGTCTTAACACTTCAACGAAGCCAAGCCCAGTTGTTTTCATCAGCTAATTAAATCTAGATCAGAGGGTTTCTACAGAGAAAAGCAGAAAGAAACCTGGAAATCACCACAAAACTCTGCTGAGTAAGGAGGAAAAGCCAGCAGCTGTAAAAAGGAGGTGACAGAATTGAGACTCTTTTCTTGGCACAGGCTAAATTTGAACAGATGATGGTGGCTAGCTGAATGCCCGTCTGCCTTCAAAGCAAAAATGTGTGAAGATCACACTTCTGAGGCACCCCCTTCTCCTGTTTTACAGCCTTCAAAATTATCCCCCAGTGCCCTCCAAGACACCCCGTTCATTCCCACAGCATGCAAACGGCACTCAGTGGTAATTACGCCACTCTGAGCTCAAACACACATCGAAGAGAGATCTGGGGGATCAGGCTTAAGATGCTAAAACACCTCAAAACTGCTAGATGTCCGATTAAACCCATGCAAGAGGTGGAAGCAAGTGGCAGCCAACTCCCTCGACGCCCAACAGCTCCCAGGGTCAACCTTGGGATCCAGCCATACCCGCACAAGAGGGAATGAGCCAAATTCCTTCCAGCCCCGATGAGGTATTTAGTGACTCAGGCTATTAATTATGTTTGGAAAAGAATCTTCCAGGACTAGTCTGAGATGTCTGTCTGCAGGAGGTGGGTTCACTGCTCAGGAAGCCAAGTGGGCAATACCAGGATAAACAGTTCAGGACTTGAGCTCGATGTTTTCACGGGTAATAAATCTCCCTGGCGTGGAGCAGGTGAAACGTTCCCTCTCATGGAGCTCATCTCATCCATCTCGCAATCCCATTAGCTCGCAGACGACTTCATGGGCACAACTGAAGCATCCAGCAGTCGCTGCCACCAGGGACCCGTGCTGGAGGAAAGGGGTTTGAGGTCGGGAGCAGTCTTGGCACTTTGTCTTCATATTAATGCTTAAACCTCCCTTTCTGCGCATTGCTGGGGAAAACTTCTCTCGTACAAACAATCTGCACCAAGTTGGAAGTCTGTAAGACTGGATTTGGCGTCATGCTGGCGATTCAAGGCTAAGCACGTCCTCATCTGTCAACCCATCCAGCAGGAAAGCTCCCAGCCACTCCTCCGTAGCAGGAATAACCTCTGCGGTGTCATGGAAACTAATTTCTTTACTTCTCCCTCATTTCAGGAAGGAGAATCCATACTCCAGGTGATGATTAACCGATGACAGCTTCAACCAAGTGTTTACTGCTAACGCAGGTTAAGTCAGCTCCATCTGCAGTGAAGAGAGGAAAGCTGAGCTGAACCCAAATCCCAAACCAGAACATGGAGACGCAGGCTTTGTAGACCAGTTCTAAGCCTCCAACCTCTCGCAAGCTTTACCAGGGCACCAGAAATTAAGGCAGAGTCACAGGTAATCTCAGGATAGTCCTTTTATCTCCACCCACCAAAACATTCACCTTTAAAATGAAAGCATTTTACAAACAATACAATGTCGACACCACTTAGTTTCGCTCCGCATTAAAAGGAAGAATAAAACATCAGGGGGGAATATTACAGTCACATGGAAGTTACGCAGAACCTTAACGGCGTACACTGCAGAAATTAAAACCCCGGAACCAAATTTCTGATGTTTCCAGACAGACAGGCTAAGGGAACAAACCACATCTTTGTTAAATATAGAAAAGTTTAAATTCAAGGGGAAGAGAAGAGGTTTTGTTTGCCAGATTGTGAAGTAGCACTGGTTTGCACACATGCTCAAAAGGAAATTCTCCTAGTACAAAGCCATCTAAAAAACAGAGAACGCACAAAACCTAGCTACTAAAATGAAGATTTGGTAAAAAAAAATTCCTCTATTTTCCAAAAAAATCACTTTACAGGTAAAGGCTTCCACTGCCTAAGTGAATTTAGTAGAATGAGAACTCAAAACACATGTTATGAAATTCACAGATACAGTTATGTTTAAAAAAAAAATCACAACAAAATACGTCAGGTCTTTTACACATCAGCTTCCCCCTCCAGAGTTTACTCCGCATCCTCATCCTCTTGTGCTGCAGCAGCTTCCTCACTTTCTTCCTCCTCATCTTCTACTTCCACACCTTCTACTGGCTGTTGCTCTTCCTCAGGGAGAAATTCCTCTGCAGGTGGGGAAGTCTGCTCCTCCGTGTTTTCTGCATGCGGCTCCACCTCTGTTTGTGCTTGTGCCTCGATTTCTGTCTCTGTCCCTGTTTCTTCTTGCTCCCCCTCATTTTCAGCACCTTCTGCTTCTGGGTTCTCTTCAGGATCCTTGTTTTCCTCATCTAGATTTTCTTCCTCCAGATTTTCTTCTGGATTTTCCTCTTCCAGATTTTCCTCTTCTGGATTTTCCTCCTCTGGATTTTCTTCTTCCGGATTTTCCTCCTCATCCTTGTTTCCATCTGCTCCTTCTGCTGTTCCTTCCTCTGCATTTCCACTGGCTCCCCCTTCTCCTTCCTCATGCTCTTCTTTTTCTTCTGGGTCATCCGTGAAAGGATTCTCACCCTGAAAACAGAAGACAAACATTCATCTGCTGTGAGTTTATCTCTGGCTGCTTCGAGGAATTCACACCAGCTACATGCCAGCAAACCCTCCCAGTAATTTTAGAGTAATGGTTGCACTGAAAGCAGTCAAGTGAGCAGCTCCTGAAAGCAGATGCTGCCTCGAGAATTCAAATCAACACTAATATTAGCAGCGACAGCGCAACGGTCAGGCCTGTGGCCAAAGTTTAAGCTGGAGGCCTTGCTCATCCTGCTCGCTCAGGGTTCGGTGTAACGTGTGAGGCAGAAGATGACAGATGAAGTCATCTGCACTGTTGAGACTTGATGACCAGCAACCAGGAATCTGACATATTATCAAAAAAACTCCCCAAATCACCTCAAGGTTCAGCTAATAAGCACCTTCATAAGTTGACAGCAGCTACCATGAAATTCCTACAGCACGGAAGCCTTGCTACCAGCTTGACCCCATGCCAAGCTGCTCCGCAAATACCTACCTTCAGGTACCGCTCCAGTTTCTTACTGATTAGTTTGTTGTTGAGAATACTCCTTGCAACTACTAGCGATGATTTCTTGGACTGCTCCATCATAGCCTGTACGGGAGGACAAAAAACTGCACTTAGGCTTTGTTCTGAATTAACTCATGAGGCCAGTCATTAGGCACAGCTCAGCGGCAGACAACAGGCTACAGAGCACACTTTGGTATTTGGGTAGGTGACAACACAGCAATATTTAAGAAATCTGCTATTTTCTGCACATTCCCTAAATTCTGTGCTTCAGAAAGGTGAGTATCAGGCAGCCAAGGAAAAGCCGCGTGGGTTGTTTCACACACTTCTACCAGCAGGATCGTTTCATCTTTCAGTCTGAAATTTTGAATTTTGATTTTGCTGAGGTGTAGGGAGCAAAGGACGGCTGAACAGCCGAGCGCTGCAGATGGTAACGCAGCCTGCTCAACATCGCCACAGTAACGTGTCAAGATTTACAGTCGTGTGCCGATAGATGTATCTTAGAAAGAGCCGTCGTCTGACAGCCATCACCTCGGATCACTGCTCATGGGTATAGTAAAGCTTGTAAAAACATCATCCTACATGTACGTGGAAGTGGGGGAGTCAGAAAGCTGTTTATTTTGCAAGAAACGGGGCAAGAGACACAAGATCTTGTTTTCAGATCGGCACAAGGCTTTGCCAAAGGTGCTATAATCCTGCTAACATCTTGCTTGCCAGCTTTTGCAAAGGGAAAGTTTCTGGGGACACAAGAACATCAAAATTAACTGCAGACCGTGGAGAGAAGCACCGAAGAGAATGAAGACAAGTTCTCCCTAGTTTCAGGAACCACATGAACTAAACCCATCCAAATTCATGCTCCTGTTACTGCAGCTGAAGCCTGCAAGACCCGTGAGGCACCAGGCTGCCCACTCACCCTGCGGTTGTGGTTGTGGTCAAGCGACTTCAAGTGTTTCTGGATGATGCCGTACTGCATTGGGATGAAGAGGTCACACGCAGCACAGTGAGCCGCCTCCACCTTCTTAATAAAATGCTCCATACCAACATCTGAAAAGGAATATAAGAATGGTATTAAGTAGAAAATAATCTAGGGATTTGTGCTGTGTTCCAGATTTTACTCCAGCCTGCATTTAGAAACTCAGGTTTTAACCACCACAAACTCGGTTTTAACCACCACAAACTCGGTTTTAACCACCACAAACTCGGTTTTAACCACCACAAACTCGGTTTTAACCACCACAAACTCGGTTTTAACCACCACAAACTCGGTTTTAACCCTTCCACTGGCATCAAAACAGTCTTCCCAGGGAGCAGGAGAGGAGCCAAGCGGAACATGTGTTATATACAGCCAGGTTAACAGAATACCGCTGGCCCAGATACAAGCCTGGCTGCATGCCGCAACAATGAGTGACGCGAGCTGCAGCTGCATCAGCACTGCAGGTTTGCAAGAAAAAAAAAAAAATCTCTTCAGCCAGCTAATCATTTAGCTGGTGTCCACAAAGCCAGCTAATAACCTGAAGTGCCTGACGGTGCACTTGAGCAGACAGTAGGTTTTACTCTTCAGCAACACCAGCAGGTTCTTCCCCTCCCGCTTTTTACTACTTTTTACTGTTTTGCTATTTATAGAGTTGACGAGGCAGCTGATACATTTGACAAAGGAACTCTCGCACGCACACAGGTAGGAACTCTTACCTTGCGTAAGATCTTGGTCCCTGTAAATCTGCTGAATAACCGCGTTGATGTCTTCAATTGCTTTACGACGCTCTTCAGTTTTCCTAGTTTTATTAGCGACATATTCCTGTACGGCAGAATATATCATATTAATCTTTTCCCCCACCACCACTTTTAGGTGCACCTCTCTAGCGTGCTCATCCTAAAGATACTACAAGTCCCACCACACGTTGTCCTGCAGGTAGCACTGCCTTTCAGCACTTAAGTCACCCATTCCGGCCACCAAAATCCATGGTGGGCAAGTACTTTATTTCCTACCAGTCCAACCAGTAAAACCAGAGGTTAAACAACCTCTTCAAAAGAAGAGGGCAGTCAAGGCAGAGCTCTGATGCTTTAGCCCAACTTTACTCCACCTTCTCTAGCGGTTTCCACAACAGTTACTTAGAGAGGCAGTTCAGGAGCTTTACAGCATCTCCAAAATAATAAATAATAATAATAGTACAACCCCAAACTCTGAAACCCAGAGGACAGAAACATAACCAGAGGCTCACCTGGAGAAAATCAGCTGTTTGTTGAGGCAACTTGGTGCCGACAAACTTGAAGTGTTCCTTATGGAATTTACTCTCAAGGTGACTGTTCATCTCATCATCATAGAAGGTCCGATATTTGCATAACGAACAAACAAACTGGATCCTGTTGAGAGAGTCGGAGGCGAAGGGAAGTGATATTCAAACCAGTCCATTCCAGCTCTACAGGGCACTGCTTTCTCACTGGATCTACTCCCTCACTATGTTTAAGGGGTGGCAGATAAACTCATGAAGTCTCCAACCCTTTAAACATTTACGGGATGTTTCCCAGAGGCTTTCCCATTTCTATTTATCTTTTAAGCACGGATGGCAAGAAGACTGGCAGGAGAGCAAAGCAGTTTCTACAAGGAACAGACAAAACACTAGAACAACTGGGAACAAAAGGACGGACCCTGGCTGCAAGTACTACGGTCCCAGAGAAGAAAGCGACATCACTAAAAAAAACAAAATAAAATAGGAGATGTTACCTTTCTACCATGCGATCCCGATGCCTCTTCTTTTGCCTCTCTTGAGTTTTCTTGCCCGCCTGCAATTTGCGTTTGATTTGACTGATCTCTTCTTGAATTGTTAAAGCACCTAAGTGTTTAAAGCAGGTTGTATTTCAGGGCACTACTTGAGGACACCACCTGATTAAAGAGAATTTCCCTAGACAAGTTTAGTCGTCAGCCCGACCAACCCACACAATGGAGAAACACCGTAGAGTCAAGAAGCTGCTCCCACCAGCCAACTACAAATAAACCTCTAGTTTATACAACAGTGCTGCCCCCCCCAAATTAGCTCTTTCCAAAAAAAAAAAGCTGCACTGGGACAAGCTTGGCGGGTGGGGGGCAGAGGGGACAACCACAGCAGAAAGACTCCAACGTGGTTTCCCAGCCCTTTATTTTAATTACTGCTTGCTACTACTAGTTTTATGAGATTTTAAGTATTAATTAGTTACAGGATTTTTTTTTTTTTTTAGTACCACCCGCTCAGATTTGTTCAGCCTCAAAGTGAACACTGGCAATGCAATAAAGCTTGGGTAAGGGGGATGAATTTACACCACTTCGGGGACAGAAAAGCTGCTTCTCTGTCCGCCCGCCCTGGCATACGCATGGGCACGTCCCAGGCTCAAATTTACGCTGCCCACCGGCAGGACAGGCGGCAAGGACCCCCCCACACATCTTGCCAGGAGGTTTCCTTCCAGCCCTCCTGCTTCTCTCAGCTCCCTTTGGGTATCGCGGTGCTTCTCCGACCGGCCCTGTCTCTCCGAGCCAGGAAGCTCCATCCCATTTCACAGCCCGAACAACTTACCCAAAGTCAAGTCTAGGGCACAGCGAGAAATTAAATCTGGTTCCCTAAGCCCCAGGCTAGCAGCTTCACCAACCTACCTTGACCAAGGGATCCAGCTCCTCCCTAGCAGGGCTTTTACAGCACTTCCTTATCCCTGAGCAGACACAAAGGATGGGATTCATCTGACTAAATGCAGACATTACAACTGAGCTAGTCCCCTGTCCCCCCGTCAGCGGAGATCTGACAGGTCTCATCCTGAAGAGCAAATGAATCGGTGCCCTGGAAAGGGCCCTCCCCGTATTTCTCCGCCTGGCTATGGCGATGCAATCCCACCAGAGCCTCACACACAAGAGCCTCGACTGCTCTCGCTCGTAGGACCCCACCTCTGATGGCTATCGCAGCACCAGACCAGCATCCCCAGGGGACTCGGGGACACGCGCAGAAGCCAAATTGCCCTTCAGCGAGAAGGTGCAGAGGTTTAGCTCAGGTCACCAAGACGCAAAGGACCAGAAGGGACAGCGAAGCCACAAGGCAAATGGACTCTTAAGAACCAAAGGAGCCTAAATAAACCCATCGGATTTAATTGGAAATATCTCTTCTGGCCAGGTTGGAGTGCTCGACTGGAGGGGGGTTGTGCTCTGTGCAGAGCTTCGGAGCGCAAACGAGTTGTCGCGCACACCAACTCACCTTTCTCCGAATCTTTTCCTTCTTCATCTTCCCCTTCCTAAAAATGCAACGTTGGGAAGTTAAAACCGTCTAGCAAAAGCGAATGTCTGGAGGCTGGTTTGACACCTTCACCAGCCTGCTGCCTCTCAAACCCTCCCCAGGCACTCAAAGCACCACACGGAGAAGCGACATCTCCATCGGATCTGGCTGCTCCACACTCCCTTAGCGCGGGGAAATCCAGCACAGCACCCACTCACTCGGCAGGAGATGCTTCTACAACACCTGCAGGTCTTATATGCAAGAGACCTCCCCCCACCAAGCTGAAGGGCAGCAGCAGACGGGTGCCTTCAGTCCCCATCTAGAGCGAGGCAACATAATCCCACACTTGTGGATTCTCCATGTCGCAGGCAATTGATTTGGGGGTTTTCCTTACTTAAAGCTCTTGGCGTACGGGTGTTTTACTGCATTTTGACACCGTAAAGTGTCTCGCAGTGATGTTGCGGCTGGTGGGTGTAGCTGGGAAGCCCCCATAATGTCCACACGTCCCTTGGTGGAGCATTTTGCTTCCATCCACTCCCCCCAACTTGTCTAAGCCTCCACCACCTGGCTTGGTGTGGGAGTAACATGGGAGTCCAGGAATATGCCCTCACCAACCAGAACTACAGCTTTTAATCACAATAAAGTAGTTTCCAAGAGTTACTTACACCTCTGGAGCCCTCCTTCTCCTCTTTTTCTCCTGATTCTCCTTCTGTTCCCTCCTCTGAAAGAAACAGCACAGTCAGCATAAAGAGAGGTTACCCAGATCAACACCAACAATTTTGCCACCACGTTAAACGTGCGGCAATGCACGACAGCTCTGCCGAAAATAAAGACAGTGGCAGCTTTATATCGCTCCCGAGCATGTCGCAAAGCTGCTCCACTCTTACCGTTGTCAGAGTCGGAGTTATCGGAGCCATCTGTCTTTGCTGCCTTGCTGTCAGGTTCATCAGAGCTGTTTGTTTGCTTCCGCTTCTTCGCGGTGGGATCTTTTTTCATTTTCTTTTTCTGGGGCTGCGAGAGAAGAGAAAGGTTAATCCCTGCAACACAAGCAGGTGCCCTCTGCAGCCAGCAATGTCTTATTTTACTCATTTTTAGTAAGTTAAGCTTCCTGCATCAAGTTTCTGACAGGCAGAGTTGATCAGGAAGGACATAATCCACCACACCTCTATCCCATAATATAGAAGATTAAGCCATGAAGGACTGCAATATTCTCCTACCCTCAGAAAACAAAGTTTTTAGGATTAAAACATCTCATGTATCAATACTGCTCTGCAACTGAGTGCAGCCTCCTCAGTTTGCTTAGGAGAAAACATACTACTGAGCCGGTAACATGCAGAATTATATATTATCGCTTCCCAGAGAGTATTTTGGAGCCCTTTGCTGCAGGACATGTGGGTCTGTTGGGAAATAAAGTCTCTCATTCGACCCAAGCAGGTAGGAGGATATCGCACAAGTACTTACTTTAAAATCCGAGTCCCACATTTTCCAGTTTCTCCTCATCCGTTGTTTCATCATTCCTCCTCCATAACGCATATTTCCGGAGAAACCTCGCATTCCCTGGAACATGCTGAGTTCTGGGATAATGTTGTGGGAGAAGAGGGAAGGAAGCCTGGAGGATCCGTGGGGACCAAGACCTCGTGATCCCATTGATTGCGGAGGCTCGTTCCACTGTCCGCCCATGCGCCCAGGATAGGAAGACGCCATGGGTCTGTTATTGCGTCCGTCTCTACCCCAGTTCTGACCCCGTTGACCAAAGTTATCCCGTGCTCTGTTCTGGTATTGATCCCGGCGGTTCCCGTAGAAGTTGTCATAGTGACCTTCATAGGCGTTATCGTTGTCATGTTCGGACTCGTTGTAATCATAGCTGGATCGGTACATATCACGGTCATTCATTGAAGACCTCGAGTCGTAGGACTCGTACGAGTCGTACCTGCAAGAGACGCGTCAGTGAGGCACCACTGAGAAACGGCAGCAGAGGTGAAGCAAACAAAACCCTTCCAAACAGATTTTTAAGTTTATTTTTCAATCAGCAGATGTGTCACTCAACATGGGACATATTTCACTGCGGAGCGGGACAGGACATGGACCAGCAGGAGCTGGTGACAGAGCTTCAAGGTTTCAGTCCCGCTGGTGGAAGAACCAGAGACCTTTAGACACGGGAAAACCCTGATGCCAGGGAGCCCCTTGAACCATCCGTTTCTTCCAGAATTACCAGAATATTTTAAATGAATAAAAAAACCCAAGCACATTGAGCAAAGGTTCCTTCACCAGCTGAGGTAGGGGCTTATCACTTTGTCCCCACTCCCAAATATTGGACTCAAAAAGAACTTTAGGAGCAGCTGAAGAGAACCAAGAGCTGCTCATTGTCACAGCAAGTTTCACCTTATCCAGAAATACTTCCCAGAATAGTGAGATGTGCTACTCAAGGAACACCTTGGCACAATCAAAGACCTATTCCAGATCCACCCTTCCTCACTCCCCATATGCAATCCATCCATTAACGAACTGTTGTCCCCAGCTGGAAAGCCAACATATGCCCCACCTATTTTAAAACCTTTTTTCCTCCTAAAAATGAGGCCACAGAGGATTTTTAGCTTTACATTCTGCAATACTAAAATGCTTCGTACTGGAATTTAAGGCTTTGCATGCTTGCCAGCAGCACTCTGACCAACAAGGCAGGCGAGGAAGAAACCTGCTGCACGAGAAAAGATTGTGATGCTGAACTAACGAGCCTCGTCAAAGCATGACCTCCTTGCCACTGCGCTTTACAGCAAGGCCTTGAAACCACAGAGATCAGAATCAGCGGGGGGGAAAAGATGTTATCATGGCTCCAAGGTCAGAAGAAAGTCACCCCGCTGATAAAAGGAGAGATGTTGGGGCTAGAAAATCAGACCAGGCACCAATGGAGGAACTGCCAGTGTCCAATTACACGTAAGCCAGAGCAGCTGGAGGGTGAGCAGCTCCTTTTCTGCTCCGTTATAGCCCGGAGCTGATATTCTCCAAGTGATTTATCTTTCCCTTACTGTGTTTCTCATTATTTCCTGCACAGAGCAAGAAATTTTTAGCTTTTTAATAAAACCTATCCCATCACAAGTGGTGCGGTGGTGCCAAGTCAGTGGAAACACGCCGCCGGCAGGAGCATGCCTGCAAGCAGGCGACCGCTGGCACACGAGATCGAAGTGGAGAAGCCCAAAATGATGTCTGAAGGGACAAGAGTCCAGCGAATGATTTGGCAAACCCTTTCCAGCACAGTTAAACTGAGCAAGTGACCAAAACAAATCGATTTGATATAGTAGTACGGACGTATAATTTCTTAAGAGAGTTACTGTTTTGGAAGTGTAAGAGTGGAGTAGAAGACAGTCACTTCACATTTATTAATATTTACTCCTGAATTTTACTTTGTCTAACGTAGCTTTACTTATTTAAGGCATTAAAAACCTGGAGTAAGTAGTCGCCCTGCAGAAATACCAAGTCCTCGCTCAAAACTCACAGTGTGTGTTACTAAGTGAGAAGTCTTTAGGGAAAGAATCCTATTTATTAGTACTTAAACATTAACACAGATCAGCAAGGAGCTGACTACGTCATAGAGCTGAGCATCTACTGCGACACTGGCTACAAAAACCTCACTGCAGCAGCAGAAGTCAATCTATTAATCAAAATTAGTAATTTAAACTCAGATTTAAGCATGAAATAGTGCCTTATTTTCCTTAGCACTGCTCTAGAAGTACATAAGCAAGCTCGTGAGAACATTGCTTATAATTATCATTTCACTGAAGAACCCCAAATTTCAGCCACTGCTGGAAAAGCTGCACTGTAAGCCCCAAATGTGGAATTTTTTTGCCAGACACGGATGAAAACTTAGTATAAAATCCTATTTTACAGTTACAGCAGGCAAGAGGAGGATGGCTGAGCCAGCTATGGACGCTCGCTTGAGTCACAACACCAGAAAAGGTAAGAATGAGACCAGCGAGGAACAAACGGAGCAGCAACGACTCTTAACGAGCAGCAGATCGTTACAGCGTCTCCTCACCTCGTGCCCTGCACTCACCTGTCTCCACCAGATCCGTAGTGCCCTCCTTGCATCGTGTCCGTATCCATGTGCGACACCATGTCTAAGCGCTGGTTCATTTTTGCGATGACGGCATCGGCGTTGCCGCCGCCCGAACCATCGGGGTTCATGTCAACGTCCGAATTCGCCATTTCCCAGGAGTTCGAAGTGGCCATGCCATATCCGTAATTACCCGAGTTATCCTGGCCGTATCCATAGCCGTAACTGTATCCCTCATAACCTGGAACAACAAAAATAAGACCTGGTTTTATTTCCAGTTATCCAGGTTCGCGAATATTTTAATTTGAATTAAGATGCCCCAAGCAAGCATCATAGGGAGTTAAAAACAAACAAACAAACAAACAAAAAAACAACTCAACTTTCTATCTAAGTCACCTATAAACTTTGAACTGTTGAGCTCATAAAGGTTTAAGGGAACAATTTGCTTGCCCAAGTCCCATAAAACACAGCCACAGCCTATAGCTTCCTCCGTCTAACCTGCTCAGGAGAGGAATAAACATGACCAAGGCAGAGCTTCCATAAAAACCTGTTTTGAGGTAACACAGAGAACACGAAGAACCATTTTAAGCCGGTTTTTAGTTTGATACGAAGCTGTTGGTAGCCAGACGAATGCAGCTAGGACATACCTTTGCCAGAACCTATTAAACTGCTTTATAACCCCTTAAATCCAAAAGGATGATGCTATAGCGCATACCTGCCCTTGCCAAAGACAGTACAGCCGAGCACTGAAAGCAAAAACACTTTCGGCCTAGCGTTTTCCAAACATTTTCTATCAGAAAGCGACAGAGAGGCTTCTCCTCTTGCTAAAGAAGCCAAAACTGTTATAAACCGAAAAAAACCCAGTGTAGGAATAACACACAAAGCCAATTAAAAGCCTGTTGAGGCTTAAAATTTAGGTTTTTCTTTCCCCGGCCCTCTTCTTTGGCTGCTGGCACGCGCGGAGAGGGAGTTTGTATTTCTGCTGTCTCCCCAAGCCTCGATTTACATCATCACCTGCACTGACTTCATTCAGGTTTTCCAAATGGCAGAAAGGGGTTTTTTTGGGGGGTGGAAAACAACCCCCAAACCCAAATATTCCGCCTAGAACAGTTTTCCTGTGCAACCAGGAACAGCAACAAAGTTCTCTGTTGGCTTCAATGTGGATTTTTAAAATAAAGAAGAAAAATGTCACAGAGGTAGAACAGTAAGAGACTACACGGGGTCTGTGCTGCGGTGGGGATGGTGCTTGTTCATCACCGACCTCGGTGCGTCTCCCTCAGGCTCAGGAAACAGATCTGAAGTGGAAGGTAATAAACCATTACTCCAGTTTTTACTGTACTTGCCTCTGTTCGTCCCAGAGTTCCAGTCTCCATAACCTAGAAAAGAGCAAAAAGCAATTAGAGATGAGTTGATTGTTAGAGTGGCAGCTGCGGCCGAAGACATTCTTGTTACCCAGTGTCAAAATGGAGCCACGCCCCCAATAATCCACAAGTCTTGCACCAAATATCGAAGAAATCAGACCTTAACGTCGCCCCAGCAATGATGTCCCCACAAGAGGAACATCCTTTGCTCCTCTTACAGAAAATCCAGGGTTTAACTTCAAGCTGAGCTCTTGGTAATGATTTCCACAACCAAGTATTTTGGGAGCGGAGGCGAAGCGTTTGAGAAAGTGAGAGGGGTCTCACACAGAATAAACCCCACTCCCATTAACACCTAAAAAGAGAGGACCTGGGACACATCGGGGAAGTTTTAATCCCATCATTCGCCAACCTGCAGCCTCCCAAGACTGACATTCAGATGCCCTTTGAGGCAAAACGTATCTCGACGGCATCTCTGCACTTTGCCCTTGCAGGAAACCAGCTGGAAGATGGGAAGATACCGGCATGGAAAGACGTGGTCTGGACACCGACATCCCGTGCTCCCCAGTCAAGAAACCGTTAGCCCAATGTTAATTTTCAAAGCAATTACACCCTCATTAACCAGGGTACGTATGCACACGGCTCTGCTTCGCACGAAGCTACACGCATGCTGTGGGAAAGCGATGGTACCTTGCAGGTTGTCATTGTGATTTCCCCCTTAATTAGAAACTCCTCTTCCCAGAAGGCAGCTAATTTATTAATTTTCTTTTTCTTTTCCTCCCCCCCGGTGCCACCGTTACAACCTGAGCCACTTCCAGCCAAAACAGTTGACACTGAATAAAGCAGCAAATTGCTTCCTACACCCACCGTACTCCACAGGTGAGCAGAGATGCCGCTCTAGGAACCAGCAGAGGTCTCAAAACGTCAAGATTAGAAGGAGAAAAAGGCAAAATTGCCACTAAATCAGGCGAGGAGGAGAGTTACAGCCGTGACCTGAGCGAGGATGAGGAATTCCTGTCCAGCCGCCACCGCCAGGCGGAAATCAGAGGGAACCTCATTAAGCTTGATTAAAAAATAAATCAATTTTCTGTCAGAAAGAAGAGCCTGGCTGGCTCGCCTTCTCCGCCGGGGAGAGGCTGGCGGCTCCCCCTGCCCCCGGCCTGAGGGTACCCGGGGAGCACCGGACCGGAATCCCGGGGGTGAGAACCCGACGGGCCGAGGCGGCAGAACCACCTCCCGGCCCTGAAGCCCCGCTGACAGAGGAACGGGACGAGGCCGGACGAGGCGGCAGCGCCCGTCACCCCTCAAGGGGCCCGGTCGTCCCGCAGAGCTCCGGCCTCTCCCCGTCCCCGGCCTCACGACCACCCTCGAGACCCGGCGGGGACCGCGGCAGAGCCCTCGACCGCGTCCCGGTTCCCCGGCGGGGGCCGCCCCCGCCGCCATCTTGCGCCGCCGCCCCTCACCTGAGTAACTCATGATGGCGGCGCCGCCGCCCGCCGCCGCCTCCTCCTGCGCGAGACGGTAACGGCGGCGCGCGAGCCCCGCCCCCCCCGCCCCATTGGTCGCGCCGCTCCGCCTGCCCCGCTCTCATTGGTCGGCGATCCACCCCCACCCCCCCTCCCCGCGCCCGGCAGCCGTTGGCTCAACCTCCCCGCGTGATCGGCGGTTCCCATTGGCGGCCGGCGGGTGCCGCTCACCGCCTCCCGCGCGCTCCCATTGGGCGGCCCTCGCGGCCGTTGGCGGGCGCAGGTGTCAATCGCGGCGCGGCGGGCTCCTCGCTCAATGGAACCGGCAGGGCCGAGGGCTGATTGGTCGGCGCCGCTGTCGCCTCGTGAGGAGGCGTGACCGCTACCGCTCTCTTCTCTCACTGGTCAGCTAGGGGGCGGGATAATCCTCCTTCCGCCAATAGCGCGGCACACCCGCCTGGGGCCGCTAGCCCCGCCCCCACAGCGGCTGCGCCGCGCCTCGCCCCGCCCCTCCAGCCCGCGGCGCCTGCTGCTATTGGCTGCTTTCGGGGGGGCGGGGCCTCGTGTGCACACGCGTGTCTCACACGCAGGGGCAGCTTGACCCCCCCCCCCGGCGGATCACGTGGGTCTGCCCCCCCCCCAGGTGTGTCCCCGGCGGGGGGCGGGACTAGAAGGGACCCCCCCACTCGTGACTGCTGTGGGTGTGGCCGTCATGGGGTGCTGGGCGGTGACCTGGGCGTGGCCTCAGCCTCACCCCGGTGACCCCAATTCCCAGGGGTCGAGGTCACATCCTGCCCCCAGTGACCCCAGTTCCCAGGGTCAAGGTCACATCCTGACCCCAGTGACCCAGGACACGACCTCAGCCTGACCCCAGCATCCCCAATTCCCAGGGGCAAGGTCACATCCTGACCCCCCCCACCTTAAACCTCCCCAGGGAGCCCTAAAACCACCCCAATCCCCCCCAAAATCGCATCCCCCCCCCCTCCCATCCCGACATTCCGGGTATCCAGAGACTCCGCTCTCCCCCCCGGCTTCATTTCCAGAAGAATTTAATCCATCGTCCCATATTCCCGGGTACAAGAATCACCAGAATATGCCCCCAAAAAATTGGAAATAAAAAAAAAAAAAAAAAAAAAAGAAAAAAAAAAAAGAAACAGAAAAAATATTTATCCATTAAAATTCCTTCCGAAATTCGGAAGTTTTGGGATTTCCAAATAAAAATGAATATTCCTTATTTCTACACAAATCTAGAGTTTAAAAAAGGCGGAAGGGCTATGGAGCTAGACGAGGAAAAAAACGGGAAAAATAAAGAAGTAATAAAAGCAACGGTGAAAATTGGGGGAAAAAAAGGGGGGAGGGGGGCTGAGCTGAATCCTCCCGCCACCGCGGCCAATTCCGATGGGAATATCAGGAATTCCCTGGGGATTTTTCCAGTTCCCACTGGAGTTTGTTCTCTCCGGTGGGTCTCACCCGCTGCTCCACTCCGGTGAAATTAAAGGGGTATGGCAGCGAGGGGGGGGGGGGGGGGGTGAGAAACGGTATGAATCCGGCTTTTTGGGGGGGTGGGGTATTTTTTTTTTGCTGCGGTGGAAAAGCGGGAGGGTAGCGGCGGCGTTTGGGGGGGATTTTTTGGTGTAGGAAAAGGGGATTTGGGCAACATGCAACCTCAGAACCGAGGGATTCCGATATCTATGCAAGACTAAATTTCATCGTCGCCTATGGAAAGGAAAAAAAAAAAAAAAAATCGAATATACATTAACTCTAAGGGTCATATACAAAATCCACAGCGTTTTCCGGGAACGCAGCTGCTTCCCAAAATTTCCCTCCGGCCCGGCTCCATCCCAAATCGCCGCCAGTAATGGCGACACCGTTTGTTCTTTGGGTTAAAAAAAAACAAAACAAAACAAAAAAACAAAACAAAACAAAAACACAAGAAAAAAAAAAACAAACCAAAAAATGGATTTTGGAAAGTGAGAAGGAGGGAAAAATCTATGCCCCCCCCCCCCCCTCCCCATTCCGTGCCGGGACTGGCATCAAGTCGTTCCCTCCCCAATCAGGTGCCGGATCCCGGTTGCCGCCTGTCTCCTGTGGGATCAGCCAAGGGTTTGTCTTGATCCATGTAGTGCTTGTGGCGGGGGTCGTGTGTGTTGTGTCCCCCCCCCCACCTAGCTCATCCCCTGGAAAACAGGGGGAAAAGCTCCAGAGGGGCGAAGGCAGCAATCGATCCCACCCTTCCCAAAAAAAATAAAAAATAAGGAATTGTGGATATGGGAAGGCGAGGAGGGGGGCGGGGAGGGGGGCAGCGGGAGAGTAAGGATGTTCCGGCACCATCCGCGGTCGCTTCCCCGTGCCGGCTCTGTCACGGTGAGAGAGCCATGGATTTGGGTTCCCGTTACTGAGCCTCGGCGAGGGTGGGGGGTTCGGGTGGGGGGGGAGCTTCGCCCCGTAAAGGATCCGCTTTGGAGAAATTCATTTCCAAGATGTGTCGTTGGAGATGCCGTACCCATTCCTCCTGGATGGAAAGGGGACCTTGGAATTCCACCTCGCAGAACCTACGGAGGACATGGCGTCAGCTTTGGAATCGTGGTTTTGCCACAAAAAAAAAAAAAAAAAAAAGGGATCCACGCTGCAGAGCAAGGACAACGCTTCCAGCTAGGAAAGAGAATCCCTACGGACACAGAATGAACCCCCCCGCTTTCCCGAGGTGACCTACCTGCATTTGAGGGTGTAGATGTTCCCCACGAATTTCACCAGGGAGGTTTGCGGCGGGCGAGGGACCAGGGAAGGCACCGGCCTCATCCGTGGCGGCGGCTGCCGCGTCTCCTCCATTTTCTGCTGGAATTCGGTCCCTTCTTCTTCCCGGTGGAGGGGGTTGTCCAGGGGTCTCGCTTGCCTCCGTTCAAACTCTAGGATGGGAGAAACGGGAAGGGTTAGATCGAGGTTTGGGGGATACAGAAGGCAGCACGGCATCGCCGGCACGGCACCGCTGCTCTTGCTTTCGGCTCCCCGATGCGAGGAGCAGCCCCGACTCATCATGGGGAACCGGGTCCCTGGGAGGAAGAGGAAGAGGAGGAGGAGGGGTGGGGTCTCAGCTAAAGAACCCCCCTTCCGGCGCTGCCGGGAATGGGCAGAGGGGACAGGGCAGGGTTTTTTCCCCCGGTGCTCCGCCGGTGCCGGAGACCCCCTCTGCCCTCTCCCGGCTGGCTTCTCCCCAACTCACTGTTGATGTTCGAGCGTTGATGTTCCTCCACCTTCACCAAGGAGAGGGGGGAAGTGATCATGGGCCGCTCACCGCTGCTTCCCCCATCCAGGATTTTTCCGGCATCGCCGTGAGCTAAATCTCCCGGCAATCCTTTGCTCAGAAAGGTCACGCCGCCGGCTTGAAGGCTGAGCGGCATTCGTCGAGCGCCGCCGTCGTGATCCCGGGCATGCGAAGAGTTCCGGAATTTCTTCGTGAAGGGTCGTCCGCCTTGGATGTAGCTACGGTAAGCGCCGGCTTTTTGGGGTCGATGTCGGATCCATTCACTGAGGGTCTCGATAGGCGAACCGTTAACGCACCACTCGGTGACACCGAATTGCCGGAGATGTGCCCGCGCGTGGCTGGCCAAGGCTTTGCGGTTTTCAAAGTAGAGGCCGCACAGCTCGCAGCAAGCTTCGCTGGCTGGGGTGAGGGGGGGAAACGCGCCGGGCTGGGGGTGAGCGGGTGAAGAAGGCAGGGACGCGGCACGGAGCCGGTTCCCCCCCGTCAACACCGGCTCTGCACGGAGGCGGGTTCTCCGTGGGATCGAAATTCCCCGTATTTTTCAGCTCCAGAAACATCCCCTGGCCCCGTTGCGGGGGGCTGGTGATCTCCAGGAAGCCAAGCTAATTTCGATCAGGGAAAAGCAACGACCCCAAATCTCCACTCCCCTCGCCCCGCTCTGCATCCCCAGGAGGCAAAAACCCTTCCCGGCACGGGGCTGGGGGTTCCCCATGCCCACCCCGTCGCGTGATTGACATCCCAGGGCGGTGTCGGGGGGGGGTGTTACACCGCGTTTTTCCCTCCCCGCATCCCCCACTTACACGTGTGCGCAGGTTTGTCGTGCACGGACTTGGTTTTGAAGGGCAGCTCGGTCTGGATGTACGCCTTGTGCTTGACTTCGGCATGAGGACCCAACCGATCATCCTGTAATGGCCGCTTGGCAGACAACGGCGTCAGGAAACCGCCCTGGGGTTTGCTGGTGAGAGGCGACAACGAGATCTCCCGGTTCAAGGTGGAACTGCCGGGGCTGGGTTTCCCCGTCCGTCCGCCCAGGGGAGGCAGGGCCAAGCCCTGCAGGATTTTTCCAGGGGACTTGGGGTCCGTCCCTTCCTCCCCGATAGATTTAGGGGGTTCGATGCTGGAGGCGTGGGGTTCTTTCTTGATAACGCAGGGTTTGGATTTCTTCTTGAGGATCTCCCGGAGGGTGTCAATGGGCGAACCGTTGACTGACCACTCGGTCACCCCCATTTGTCGGAGGTGAGATCGAGCGTGGCTCGACAAACCTTTGCGGTTTTCGAAATATTCGCCGCAAAACTCGCAGCGGATGTCTCGCACCGGGTCGGCTCGGGAGGCTGCGGAGAGAGACGTGGGGTCGGGGCGGGGAGAAGGACCGTGCTTAACATCCCCCCTCTCCGCTCCTCCCCAGCCCCGGCGAGGGTTCCCCCAACACCACGGCCCACGGAAGGTGACGTGGGCTCCCCCAAAACACTGGAGAGAGCCCTCAGCCCCTCCTGAAGCGAGACAGACCCCCATGTCCCTGTCCCCGAGGGAAGGCGGGCCCACTTGGCCCCACAGCCTGAGCGGGGAAGGTGACAGCCGTTCACTTACAGAGGTTCAAGGGAGACATCTCCTCCCGCGGGGACCAGGCTCGGTCGGACGGGTGAGGTTCTCCGTGGAGTCCTCCCGACATCATCTCCCGCTTGATTTCCACCCTCAGTTGATCTTGTTTGAGTTTCTTCTGCAAGGAGGGAGGAGAAAGGCCTGGAAACATCTTCCGGGCGGTGGGAGGTGGGGACGAGGTAGGAGATTGCCCCATGGGGCTGCCGGGTTGCTGGACCTTCTTGGGGAGGGTGGGGATGTGAATCTCTCCGGGACCGCGCGGCTCCAAGGATCCCATGCTGCCCAAGAGGGTCTTGGTCATGGCTTTTTGCCCGGGACCGGCAGGATTCGAGGCGCTGCTCCGCGGTTGGGTTCTCCGTTTGAGGATCTCCCGTAGCGTGTCGATGGGCGAACCATTGACGTACCACTCGGTCACCCCCATTTGCCGGAGGTGGGATCGAGCGTGGCTTGACAAACCTTTGCGGTTTTCGAAGTATTCGCCGCAAAACTCGCAGCGGATATCTCGCACCGGCTCCGACCCCGAGGCTGCGGAGAGAGAGAGAGAGAGGGGAGGGGAGGAGAGAGAGAGAGAAGAAAGACCAGCGTGGCTCAATGGACAGACAGGACAAACAGACGCAGCTCACAGCGGCAAAACCAGTCCCTGCCCAAAATCAGAAGCAGGCTCGAACACATTGGGGTACCGCAGGAAAACGCAACGGCCGGGGGTTGTGAGGAGCTAGGGGGCTTCCCGGTGGGGCCGACGGAAAAGCTGTGGCCCAGAGTGCTGGAATAACACAGACACTTGTGTCCCTTCCCTGCTCGCGTCCAGAGGAAGCGGCAAGTCTCACTCACGCCGCAGCATCCAAGCCCAGCCGCTTCGGGGAGGAGGAAGGGCTCTGGATGAAGACACCACGGGGCCGGTGGCACCGGGATGAACACCGTGTGCCTAAACCAAGTGCATCCCTGCTAATCCCGGTGCTGGACGCTCAGCCCTCGAGCAGGGGCATCTCCTGCCTCCAGGAAGTGCCGATTCCCAGCACACTGATGAAGAGGAGGAGGAAGACGAAGCTGGAAGAGTTTTTACCACCAAAACCAAGCTGCACCCCGAGCCACACGATATCCTGGAGGAGAAACGTTAACTTCCCTGGTCCCTGTCTGCCCTCCGGCTGCGGAGGGGAAGGGAGAAACCACCGGTGCTGCGTCAGGACAGGGAAATCAAGGTAGATCCCTGCCTGGAACTGGGGAAAAAACATGCCAGTGGCTTAAACCTGCACAGCAAGGGAGACTTGAGCAGGATAATTTCAGGTGCAGGGGAGACTGGCGCAGGCAGAACTTGTCCAGCTGCTCCCGGGCACCGTGCTGCTGTCTCTACCAGTGGAAATTGCTCACCAGGGAGGCCAGGGTGGTAATTTCTAACCAAAGTCAGAATTTTGGGCGCCGCTGAAGTGATACCAAGGGGCCTACAGAGACGGAGCAGAGGCATCGCGGCAGCCAAAGCCCTGCTCACCACACAGACCGGCCCCGGCCAAGAGCCAGCACAGCCACAGTTTCAGTTTCTTGGCCAGCGGAGGGGAAGGAGGGAGAAGATCGGCTGATTCCTTGTGCCATGACTAGGGATCTATCAGCCGCTGCAGCCTGCAGCATGCTGGAGACTTTGCTCATGCCAAGCTGAGCAGCCAGACCAGAGTTCGTCTGCTTCTACGGCTTCATTAGCTGGCAGCCCTAACAAAGAGGAATTACAGCACTGGCTACAAGACAGGCATAAAGTGCTTTTTTGTTGCTGCTCCAAGTCTTTAAAGGGCTGCGAGGAAAAGCCGGGGCCAAACTCTGCATCTTCTATCACCGGCGGAGGAGCAGCACCCAGAGAGTGTCTCTGCTCCAGCAAACCCACAGGTGCATCCTCCAGCTACAGAGTCTCTCCCGCCACCGACCAGTATCCAACTCTGCCATCCTAGAGCTTTTCAGCTTATGAAAAGCGAGACGGTAGCCAGGATGGAGTAATTTTATAGCCCTATGACTCCAAGAAACCTGGCAGGGTTAGGAAATCCCCAGCCGTGGGAATTTTGAAGGATATCAGGTCTTAAAGCCACTCCTGCAACGAGGGAAGGAGTGGACACAGCAACCATTAGGACGCTGTCTTCCGCCTTATTGCATCAAACAACCCCCAAACACACCCATGATTCCCACCGGGGAAGATGAAGTGACTTTTGGTGCTGCCAGCAGTGGGACAGGCTCGTCGGGCAACCCCAGTAACAAGGACAAAGAACTAACGAGCCAGAGAAGCCAAACAGCCCTCTGAGCTGTTGATGAAGACGTTCCCAGCAGGACACGGTGCTTTGGGCGAAGGAGGCAAGAGCCAGCTGCTGCCGGGAAAACCATTTTGGTCCCAAGGTGTCAGAATAAGTCACCAATGGAGCTTGGGGACAAAGAGGGACACGGCAGCACCAGGGCTGCGGTCCCAAGAGCCGCGGCAGTGCCTCTCCGAGCGCATCTGATGCTGGAAATGGCAGTGGGGAACGAGCTGACGCTAGCCAAACCCACCACGCTCCGTTGGGAAGAGGGAGCTGGCTGTGCCAGATCGAGCCGCAGCACAGGAGGGTGCTCCACACCAGCCAAACCACAGCCCGGCAGAACCGAAAGAGGTGAGAGAAGCAAGGGAGGGAGATGTGAAGAGCTCAGAGGGCGGAAAGCCAGTAGTTTTCCTGAAATCCCAACGGGAATCCCCGTTTGCCCACTCAAGAAAGACCGTCCCCTCCAACGGTTGCAACCAGGCGGCCCGTATCTCCTCAGCACGGCCATTACCAAACACCAGCTCCTCCACCAAGCTCTGCGCCCTCCCAACTGCTGAGGGATGCCTAGCTTGGCAGAAACAGGATGGGAGAAGCCGGGGATTTCCCCTGCCCTCAGCTGAATGGGAAACATGGAAAACAAAAAAACCAAGAGACACTCACTTAAATTGAGGGGACCTTCCTCATCCGCCTGCGGCCACTGTGCTTTCGGGGAGCTCTGCAGAGGGCTCAGCGAGAGCTTGGAGCTCTTCTCCTCCGGGTTTTTTGGAGACGGGGACCCCGAAAGAGCAGGCGGCACCTTCTTAAGGATGGGGGATCCTGGCTGCGAGAGATTTTTTGAGAAGCCGGGAGGGGATTTGATGGCTTTATTAACGGGACCATCTGGTGGGCGATCGCCGGCCTTGCCGAGCGCCAGGAGCGTGGGTCTAGGGGAACCGGTGGTGGCGTCTTTGGGGGAACCAGATTTTTTGCCGAGGGTGGGAGACATGGGGCTGCCGTCGGGTTTGCCTTTTTGCTTCATCAGTTCATAAAGCAAATCGATGGGAGCCCCGCTGCTCTCCGATTCGGCTACGCCGAGTTGCCGTAGGTGAGAACGGGCATGGCTGGATAAGCCTTTGCGGGTTTCGAAGCAGGCGCCGCACACTTCGCACGTCGTAAGGTTCTGGGCTAAAAAGAGAAAGAAGGAGAGAGAAAAAAGAAAATCAGAGCACGGCTGTGGCAGGATGCATGAGGAGCAGCATCTGGCCATGCTCCCAAGGGATTTTTAACACCCCCAACCCTAATTTTGAACGTCAAGATGCTCCGTGCATCCCTGCGCAGGCAGGAATAAAGCGGGGAAGAGCGAGCAGAGCCGCAGGAGAACGAGGATCGCTGCTCTAGCATGGAAGGAAGCTGTTTTTCCCACTCGAGGATGTTTTCCAGAGTGTTTTTGGAAGCCTTCCCTGCAAACTGGTGAGCCACAGGCAGGCTCCAAAGCCCAGTCAGCGAGGGAGAGGGATTTCAAAGCGATCATTCTAGGGGAACGTCGTTAACTAGGAGATGAAGGACTGATTGAGGTGGTTTAAGGAGGACAGGGAGTGCAAGTCAGTCCTGGTAACCTTTGGAAAGCTGCTGGTGCCAGGGAAAGAAAAGCAATGTAAACCAGCGATACCAGAGTACAACATGACCACCTTCTTATAATTAGAGGATTAATTAAGCAAAAGGACCTAAAAATCCTCCTGGATTCGTTTAAACAAATGTCTGCCAGGCTCCCCATTCTCTCCTCGCAGCAAAACCCCAGCACTCGGCTGCTGGAAACTATGAGAAGCCGGGCAAAATACTCACTTTTGGAGTCCTGAGGCTCTGGTTTGCTCCCAGGCGGCTCAGGAGACAGTTTGGTCCCTATCCTGGTGGGGGGTTGATCCAGCTGCCCAGCAGGAGCACTTTTTTTCGGGAGAGGGGGTGAACCCACCTCCATGGCCACCAGTTCTTCCTCTTCCGGAGCCAGGACTGCCAAGAGAAAAAGATCGTCAGCCCCCGAGAGCAGATAACGAGAACGAGGGAGGTCAGCATGAGGAGGTGGCTTCATGATGCGAAGGTTTAGGCTGCTCCGGAGAATGGGAGAGAAGGGGGCTCTGCATGGGGCTGGTGGGTAATTTTAGAGGGGGACACCCATCCCGGTGGCAGGTAACATGGTGCTGGGATGGCGGTGACCTGCCAGAGAGATTTGGGGGTGCTTGGGGGGGAGGATGGTGGCATTTCCCTGCAGGAGGGGAGATAGCAGCAGCTCCCTCATAGGGGACAGTGGCAGCTCTCTTGGGGGGGGACACACAGACAAAGGTGGCAGCTCCCTGGGGTGGGTGGGGGGACAACACAGGGACATAAATGTGGCATCTCTTTGCAGTAGGATGGATGGATGGTGACAGCTCCCTGCGGGAAGTGGGGGGATGGATCATGGCAGCTCCCTGTGGGGAAGTGGACACCGATGGTGGCAGCTCCTTGCTGGGGGGGGAACGGGACATGAAGGTGACAGCTCCCTGCTGGGGGGGTGGGACACGAAGGCAACAGCTCCCTACTGGGGGGTGGGACATGAAGGTGACACCTCCCTGCGGGGGTGAGGACAGGGATGGTGCCACCTCCCTACAGGGAGGAGGGGGGGAGGGGGGGCGGCGTTGGCAGCCCTGCCTGGGCCCGGGGGCGGGCTGGGGGCTTCCTCGGGCTCACCGGGCATCGCTTCCCACCCCGGGCTGGTCCCTAAAGCATGGCCGGGATTTACATCCCCCCCCCCCCCACCGGATCGTGTCGTGTGTCCCGTCTGTCACCCCCCGCAACCCTCCACCCCAGGGGGGCAAGGAGGAGGGGAAAAGCTCCCCCCCTCAACCTCATCCCCGTCCCGTCCCCCCCATCCCGTCCCCAGCGGTGACAGGAACCGGGCGCGTCCCGTTTTAAGCGGGACAGGCCGGATCCGGGGGGGGGGGGCCCCCGTGAGGGGACAAAGCGAGGCCGGGGTACGGACAAAGGAGGGCGGCGGCTCGGCGACAGCGCTTCTCGCCGGCTCTTCCTTCTCTTTCCCCTCCCTTTCCTCGTCAGAACCGGGCCCGGAACCGGCGGCGACCCCCGGGGTCGGGCCCGTGGGGGGGAAGAGGATGAGGATGGGGGTGGAAGGGGAAGGTGGGGGGGGGGTTGGAGTGGGGGGGTGGGCCGCGGGTGGGCCCGGGCGCGGGCGGGGCGGGGTCGGCGACGAAAAAAAGGAGCTCACCCGGCTCGGGCGCTGCCTCGGGCTCGGGTTCGCCGTCCCCACCCCGGTCCCGGTCCCGGGGTCGCGGCGCCGCCGCCGCTTTTGTCACTTTGGGCTGCGAGGAGGTGGAGGCCGCCATCTTGGCTCCGGCACATGCGGGGCGGCCGCCAGGCCGTTAGGCCGAGCGCCGAGCCGGCGCGCGCCCGCCCGCCAGGGCGAGCGGGCGAGCGCCGAGTTAAGGGAACAGAGAGAAAGCGGAGGGCGGGGGGGGGGGGCGGACGGGGACGGACCCGTCGCCGGGGCGGGAGGCCGAGCGCCGAGCAATCGGCACCCCGGCTGGCAGAGGCGTGCGGGGAGGTGGCGACAGGGAGGAAAGGGGAGCGCCGAGCGATCGAGCGGGGTGGGGTAGGAAGAGGGACTTCCATGGCGGGGTGCGAGGCCCAGGCCCAGGCCCAGGCCCAGGCCTGGGCTCCGCTTAGCAGACGAGGCCCCGGGGGGCCAGGTTCAGCTCAGCCCCGGGATCAATGTGCCCCGGGGCTCAGCTCTCACCCTGGCCCCACGAGTCCTCCATGGGGCCTGAGCTCGGGGTACGGGACGAGGCCCAGCACCCCGGGTCCATGTCCTTCCATGGCTCCCCTCACACCTCCAGGCCCTCTCTCAACCTGCCCCTCACTTAACGGGGCTGTCCCCATCCCAACAGTCCCGTACCCAGAGGACGGGACCACCCGGACACCTACCGAGATGGGAAAGGCCACCCAAAGCCTTCTCTGTCCCATTCTCACCCCCACCACTGCAGCCCCAGGGGTTTCTATTCCAAGCCACTTCAATAAAAAGCAAAAGAGAAGCAATCTGTTGTCCAGAGGAGGGATACAGGGACATCGGCTGTCTCCTAAAGCACTGCCACCTCTCCTTAAAGCAGGGGGTACAAATAGCACCTGAGGACAGATTCACAGCCAAGGGCACAGAGGCAACGGCAGCAAAGTCTCGCCGAAAGCCCTGTTCCTAAACGGAGTGACAAGACCTACCAGAACTGGCTGAGAACTCCGGGTTTTCAACAAGAGCTATTCCAAAATTACAGCGGGTGTTGAGAGAGAGCAAGCCCTGCGAAGGGAGACACGGCCATGCACTGAGGCAAAGAGCAGCAATGAGTCCTATCAGAAAAGGGAAATGCTGCAGCAGCGCAGCGTGAAGACAAGGAGAAGGGAACGTGGTGGAAACATGTAGGAAACCAAAATCCACCCGGATTGGGAAACAAAATCCACCTGGATCGCAAAGGAACCGTAACAAGCGCAGACCGTTAACCTCAGCGGCGAGCAGCGAGGACCGATCCCCACAGGAATCATCCCCATCCACTCTGGGCATATCAGGGTGAGGAAGCTGGCTCTAACCGAAGGAGCTCACTGGTGAATAAAAGTTACTTACGGAGCCCAAAATAGAAATACAGAAAGACAGAGCGTGTAATCATTACCTTGGATGGCTTCTGCTCAGCTCCATCCTCCTCCTCACCTCCCTGGGGAAGGACAAGCACAGTCCCAGTGTGGCCACAAGCATTTCCTTACAGTTTGTGGGCTTACGAGTTGAAAACACACACTCAAAGCTGGCTGATTTGGTCCATAATTACCCCAAGAAAACCCATGTGCGATGGCAAACCGGCCTGCCATTCCCAGAGTGCGTAAACAAAACCGAACTAAGAAGAGGCAGTGGGGGAAAAGGAGACAGCCCACAAGAGCCACCGCTAAAACAAAACCAGACCCACACCAGACACTTCGTTTTTCAGCACGGGGAAGCTTTGGAGGTTCAAATTCCTGCTTACTTTTGCATCACAAGACAGCTTAAAAAGGGGTGGTAGTGGGTTAATCCATCTACCACCAGTTTCTGCGAGGTTAAAGAAGCCACAATGGGCAAATCCTGACATTTTCAGGGAGTTTTAAAGCCTGCAGCAGTAACTAGAGGTCCCCAGGGGCTTCAGTCTCCGTGCAGCGACAACACGGAGGGTCTCACCCTGGCAGCTTTCAGGTGCTGAGGTGACACGTGCTCACATCTGCAGGGTAGCACAGAGATTCGCGAATCCTCAAACACCCGTAAAACATCCTCATGCTAATTCTCAACAAACCACGCTCAGAAGAGGGGAGAGAAAAGCCCCTCGTAGCAGCTGACAACGCTGTCGCACCTGGCAAAAGGGCTCCAGTTGGATAACCTGCTGCTTTAACCCGGACTCAAGGGATGATCTGTGGAGCAGCCAGTGCTGCTTCCAAGCTGTGGAGCTCAGCTTTGCCCCGTGGTCTGAAAAAATAATTCCCCAAATGTGAGCCAAATCTTCCTGAAGAAGATCCAGCAAAGGCAACAAGGGGTACAGGCAACGCCAGGACAGGCAGGACTGCCTGATGGCTGGCTCGCTAACGGGCTCTGTCTGGGGTGAGGATGAAAGCATCTGTCTTTGCTGGCCAGCCTACAGCGTCCAGAGCTCTATACGAGCCGATTCCTTGCCAAGGGGGTTTTGCCAGCTCTCTGTCGCGCTTTTGAGCTATCAAATTGTTTTAAACACAGTACTTCCCCTCACTGGCTCTGCTGAGCAGGACAAGCTACTAATAAACTGCACCTAAAGTTCCTCTCTTCTTTCTCTACTGGAGCGGTAAGATATAAAACCTCTCCTTGGCTTAAAGGAACTGGAGAAAAACCAACATCAAGAGTAGGAGATCATGAGGAATCGCTGTGGCAGGCACAGGAGCTCACTGAAATTTAAAGGAGAAAGGGGAAATATAAGAAATAGATGCTGTTCCTTTCTCCGCTGATATCCAGCTGGGATGCGGATGTGGCCGTGAGGCTGGTTTTGAACCCACCGTGGTTGCAGCACCCATGGGTATCCCTGGGACATTCCAGCTCAGGGGCTCCCCCCCACCGCAACATTCCCTTCTCCAGCAGTTACAAGCCAGGGTCTCCCAAAAACATTAGGAAAGGGAAAGGGACAATTTCTATCCTTGGTTGCCAAGACCAAAATAGGTTATTGCGACCATCTGCCTTCGAGCAGCGTCCCCAGGGATCCTCACTCTATGATTACTGCACTGGAAGACCTGGCTGAGAGATTTCACGCTGTCTCCTGTGGCATAGATCAGCAGCAGTGAAAACAGAGCTCAAATTCAGGCTAAAAACCAACGTCCAGCCTCCCTGCGGTGCTGCCTACCATCAGAAATCTTCAGAGACCAGGAGAAGAGACAGTATCAAGGGCAACAGCCCGTGTTATCCCCGTGCAGGGGAAGGAGGGAAGGGAAGCAGGAGGCCAACGTGAGCTTTTCAATAACCTGGAACTCAAGAAAGGAATCAAAGACGGTGGAAAGTAGGTCAGGCTGCGGGTGAGCACAGAACGAGTACACAGGGAGGAAAATCAGAGAGGCCGACACAAAAGGAGAGCGTGACCCAAGAACCGTAACACGAGGAGGGTCCTCAGGGCACATTAACCCAGCAGAGAGGTGGTGGTACCTCCAACCCTCTCCAAACTCGAAGGGACACGGCTCTGAGCAACGTGACCTGGCTTTGAAGTTGGCCTTGCTGGCAACCAGGGTCAGGTACGGACCTCCAGAAGGTTTTGCTAACCTCCGTTCATCTGCGATTAACGCAGCCGCCACGAGACGCGCAGGCGTGCTCCTCCACAGAAAGGAGGACAAAAGGCCACATCCACAAAGCATCTCAATTCCTTCGCGGAGGGCAACCACAATTAACCAGAGGAAGCAAAGGTCGGAATGGAAATTGGAGCTGCTGCTGAGCTGCACCAAGCTCCTCATTCTCAAGTCAAAGTGTCGAGGAAGAAATGAGGCTCGAAAAAACCCATAAAATCTACAATAAATGTCCTCTTCCAGCCCTACTTGTGCTGGTGGAAGGGCCTTCCCCTTCTGATCTCCTCCAGCCTCTCCACAGCCCCTTGTGCTGAGGCTTGGGCTGTGGTTGTCCCCACCCCAGGCACCACAAAGTCACAGCCTCCTTCTGGCCCTGGCCATGCTGGCTCGCACATCCTGGATAAAAAGAGGGGGGGGGAGGAATCAAAGCAGCTATGGGGTCTCTGCCCACTTATATCTCTGAGCAGACCACACCAGGTTTCCCCCTGAACAGCCCTGAAAATCAATTCTGGAGCCCCTGACGCTCACACCCTGTCCCTTTTTCCCTTGTCCGCTGAAAGGAGAGCTCTGTTCTCCACGTGTCCTGGAGTGTAGCTCTGCAGGGAGGGATCTCGGGGTCTCGGTTGATGGGAAGTTCAATGGGAGTCAGCCGTGTGCCCTCATGGCAAAGAGGGCCACCCATATCCTGGGGTGCATTAGGCACAGTATAGCAAACTGGTCGAAAGATGTGGTTGTCCCACGTCTTGGTGTGACCTCACCTTGAGCCCTGTGGGCACTTTGGGGCTCCACAGTCTGAGAAGGACATAAAAGTATTAGAACATGTCCAAAGGAGAGCAACAGAGACGGTGAAAGGAGTAGAGGGTTTGTGAGGAGCGGCTGGGGACACCAAGGTTGGTCAGCTTAGAGAAGAGGAGACTGAGGGGTGGCCTCGTTGATGCCTACAACTTCCTCGTGATGGGGGGAAGAAAAGGAGGTGCTGATCTCTTCTCTTGGGTGTCTGGTAGAAGGACACAAGGGAACAGCTTAAAGCTGCATCAAGGGAAGTTCAGATTGGCCATTAGGAAAGGAAGTTCTTCACAGAGGGGGTGGTCGAGCACTGGAACAAGCTCCCCAGGGATGAGGTCGTGGGCCCCGAGCCTGCTGGTCTTCCAGAAGCATTTGAGAACACTCTTAGATACACGGTTTAACTTCTAGATTGCCCTGCATGGAGTCGGGAATTGGGTTTGATGATCCTTGTGGTCCCTTCCAAGCCAGGAAATGCTAAGAATGTTTCTGAATATTATGCTCTACAGAGGGAGAAGACACTCTTCAGCCAAGGCAGGACCTTGGATATGGTAGGGGCAAGCCCCACTTCTGAGTCCTCATCTAGGGGCTCAACACAAGCAAGCAGCAGACAGAGCAGTTGGGAAATCATTCCCTGAGCCCATGCCATTCAACTGATGCTCTCCCCCTCCTAAAAACCCACGCTACATCGGAGGCATTCCAGAAGGAAAGACTGCGTGGGGTGGAAGGTCAACCAGCAAATGCACGTTTGCTCCTCTTCCTGGATGAAACGTCACTATTGCTGCAGGGGAGCAGATTGAGAAGAGAAATCTAGGTCTAGCAGAAGACCTTGCAGTTTGGGACAGTAAGAGAGACTACAGGGAATTAAATTCGAGGGGAAAAAACGGGAAAGAACAGAGGATGATGGTGCCAACCCTGCGAAGCAGTTCAGGGGACAGAGCAAGGTGAGGCAGGCTACAAGGAAGGAGAACTGCAAGCTGTTTTGAGGAGGATGCAATTGCCTAACACTTCCCAACGCCTGCCAAGAAGCGCCACGTGTTCTCCGAGGTGGCTGCCAATAGGTTCGGAGCCAAGAGATACACAAACAGCCTCGCTAACGAGCCAAGCCAGGCTTTAAGGAGGCGGTTGCAGCAGCAGGACACACCTTTCCCCGTCACAACATACAGGGAAAGCCACTGCTGAGTGCAGGGACCTGCCTGGAGAAGCCACCAACTCCCCAGGGACAGCTGGGGACAGCTCAGGAGCCAGCATTTCCACAGAAAAGGGGGGGGGGGGGGGGAAGAAAGAAAAAAAAAGTTTTCAGACTTCTAAGCTGTTCAAAACCAAACCACAATGAATGTTGCAACCCCCACTATGTCACAGCCTGTCCTGGGATGGGCAGGAGCTGGGATAACCCTCCTGCTCTCCGCAGCACTGCAGCCGAGACGCCTCCGATGCTGAGCACGGCACTTCAGGGAGGGTTCAGACATATCGGGGAGGGAATCACAAGCGATCAAGGGTCTAAAATCATACAAAAAGGGGAGATCGAAAGATCTGGGTCTACAGAAGAGCATAAACTGTTGTCTTGGCTTATTTTGAGTAAAATGAACAGCAATGGACTTAGATACTAAAAATACCAAAGACCCCATCAGCTTTCTAAGGGTGAGAGCTGGTGACAGCAGCGTGGGTGCCAAGGGCGGTGCTGGAGTCTCCATCAGAGCCTGGAGCAGCCAAGTTCAGGCTGGTTTAAGTACCATGGACTTGCCTGGAAGCAGCGGGAGGGAACAGGTAACCTCTGAGATTCCCCTGGTATCTCAAAACATCCTGTTTTTGCCACACACGCTCCCATCTAAACAACCAGCGCAGCCAAGTTCAAGTTCTCGCCGCAGACCCAAACACCTACTTCCTCCCTTTGACTTTTAGTTTTGCTTAAAGAGGTTTTGTTTTTGTTTTTAAACACGCAGCCAAGAGTACGAGACCAGCAAGAGAGTGAGTGTGTGTTAAACCCACAGACCTTTCCCAATGCCGCTCTTCATTTCTTCTTCACGTCCCACCTGCGAGCAGCTCCGGGAAGGGAGACTTCACCCCAAGAGGACCGAGATGCTCAGGTCTTGTGGTGATTTGGTTACAAGCCCAAAAACAGAGAGCACCACCATGCTCATCGAATCAATCTCCCGGCACCCAGAGCTGAATCCTCCACCTTCATTTCCCACTGCAGCCTCGTTAGAAACCACGAACCGCAGCCAGCGCAGAAAACGGTTCACGAAACGTTCCACGAAAAGGGGATTTCTCCCTGCCCGCCCCCGCGACGGAAGGTTTCAGTTAAGGGTCTACCGATATTCTTAGCTCTTAACAGCTCCAGAGGCATCTTGCAATGCTGACGGAGACCTTCTGGCAGTTCACGCGTCTGGAAGTGGAGAGGAAGGAAGCAGGAAGCTGTCTGCGGAGAGCTGCCTGCAGATGCTGAGCTGTGACATCGTCCCGGAGCATGAATAGCATCGCTGCTCCCACGGCATGGGGCTGCCGGCACCGCGACACAGAGCCACCGGCTGAGACGCTGCCAGGTCTGGTGCGGTGCCACCACCGACTGTTCACAAGATCCTCCTGCCACTATAACTTGCTAACAGCCTTTATCTCGTTTATGTTGCTTAAAACCCTCTGTAAGTTACAGAATTGGCATAAAACACAAGCAGAGGATGTTAACACTAAGCAGGTGCCCTTAAGGCAGCTCCTTGCTCCAGCCTGTGGGAGCAGCAGCCGAGGATTTAGCACGGCCGCAAAGACCCATGCAGAAGCAGGCAGGTCACTCGAGCTCTCGCACATCTCATGAGTGATTTGAAGAGACATGGGGACAAGTGGGCTTAAAAAAAACAACGGCTAAAATCCTCCCGGCTGCAGATTCAGCATCCCCCAATCTCCAAACCCACTTCACTGTTTGCTCAGCTGCTTCCCCGCAGCCGTACCCAGAGCAAGAGTTAAATAAATATTGCAACGCAATGGGCACCGCTTCGTTCTTAAATCAGTTGCAACAGATACTTTCAGCATGAAGCCAGGGCGCCCTGAAAGCGTTGTTTTGGGCTGGAAGGAAAACAAGGAGGGTTTTGATTCATGGCAAGTCGTCTCCATGAGCTTGGGAGCGTAACTAAGAGACTTCAGGCTTGGATTTAAATACAAAAGCTGTCCACCGATTGCTATCTCCATGTGATCCGCTGTGCATGCTTTGGTTACACAACAGGTTGCTGGGCCGGGGATTTTTAAGCTTTCCAAATTTACCCATTTTCTTGGCATTGTCCCCCAAAGACATGACTCGTAACGGAATACAGAGCAGGCAAGTTTAAATCCAGGAGTGCTGCTGAAGGGGGTGATTGAGCTCTTGCTCTTGTGCAGGTCACACTCACCCTCCGCTCATCCCACGTGTCCATCCTCAGCCTTATCTGGGTTTAAATACAACGCTGAAGCAGACGGAAATCAAGCTTTCATTCAATTCAAAGGACAATTCCTGACCCGGTTTCTCCCACCAAGCACCCACCAGCATTTCAAGGCAACTGGAGATGGGCACAGCAAGGAGCAGAAGAAGTTCCCAGCCCCGGGCCAACATCACATGCCGAAAAAAACTTGACTGACGTTGCCCGAACCGATAAGCAAGATCGTATTTCAAGACATGACCCATTTTTTTTTTTTTTCTAAAACTTCACACTGGGGACATTTGATATTAGATTTGCTGTGTTAAGAACTGCATTAACCTCTTCTCTGATGAGCGGTTGTTACCGAAGGGTGGCCACACTCTTTCTTCACTGAGATACTTTCCACCCTTCTTAACTACAAAATACCCAAGCCCTAGTTTTTAAAACAGCGGTGCTATCTCTAACGGCTTGTGCCAGTGAAATCTGGGCACCAGGAGACGTAAAAATTGCCGAGCGATAGTCACAGTCAGCAGGAGCATCCAGCCACTGGCAGCAGAAACCCAGCTGCGCCCTCCAAAACGCCTCTCATTGGCATCAACCACCACCCCAGGCTGGTAGCTATTCATCCTCCAAGGTCTGCCATGCCAAGAAAAAAAGAGTTTGGGTTTGTTCGTATTTTAATTTGTGTTCGTTCCTTCCAAAGAGCGTCCCAGGCATGTGGAACAGTCTGGAGAGCCAGGATTACAGGCTCTTTGATATTTCAATTAAAGACAGATAGCTTCTCGCTGCAGGGCTGCATCTAACATAGGATTAGGCTGAGCAGAACCTAACGAAAAGCTGCTTCAGGGACTTCAAGATGCTTCCAAGTAGCGCCAGGTGTCTGTAGGTGGTTGTTTTTCCTAATGCATGAGCGAGTTTTTAGTCTTTGGCAGAATGGTACGTTGCCAAGTTTTTGGGGCAAATTCAGTTTTTTTGGAGCCTTGCAAAAGAAACTCAGAAGCTGTTTGGGACGGGCTCTGCTCTGGAATAGATAATCCTGTTTGAATAGTTTGGAGCTCCTCTGATGGAGGGCAACGAGCTCATACCCAAATCCATTTGGCAAGGACCCTTTACACTTCCCAGCACAGTAACATACCACTTATGGAAAAAAAGCAGCTGAGGGGTGAACACAGCTCCCCAAGCCAGAGGTCGCATCCTGCCTTCTGCGTGGCCAAGCACTGCCAGGCCGGACCGGTACCAGCGACCACGCTCTTCTCCTTCCCTCCAGCCACTCTCTGCCCCATGATTTGCGAAGCTTTAGGCGTTTCCCCTATGGAAACCTCATTCCTACACACGACACTTTCCAACAAAGCCCAAACATCCAAAGCACGGCTCCCTAGTGGGATGCAACCCCCCTCACCCCACCCCTCAAGAGACCGTACCACCTGAGTCTTTCATCTGCCAGCATCTCCATCCACCTGCCCTAAACCAGCACCAGATTTCACAAGACCCAGAGCATCAGCGATGGAGCTGGATAAACCAACACCAGGTTAGGCCGATTAAACCCTTCCCTGTAAATACCCCTCCTCCAGCAAGGCTCTGTTCAGCAGGATGCGATGATTTGGGGCTATCAAAAGGGTTTCTGACTTCCACAGGGCATTTGCGGAACACTTACCATCTCTGTAGGACTGCAGGGACTCATCTCCCCAGGACGGGGGGAACGGGGACAGAGGAGACCGTGGAATGCTGCACTCGGACATGGGTGTCATGCTCTTGCGAGGCACGAAGCCATGAGCTTCCCTCTCTCGGCTCGGGGACGAGGGCTCCGCTCCCATCGCCGCTTGCAGCATCGGATGCTCCGATGAGTTGGCCAACAGCTCCTTGAGGATGTTAATGGGTGAGATGGTGAGCTCCCAGTTGGTAATACCAAAGTCTCTCAGGTGGGCTCTGGCATGGCTGGAGAGACCCGCTCGCGTGTCGAAACCGGCTCCGCAGAATTCGCATCGCATCAGGCTGAAAGTACTCGGGTCAAAGTTTGCAACTGCGGAAAGAAGGACAGACAGTCAGCGATGCCGCTAAAACCCCTGGCTCAGGCCCCCGGGGGGGGGGGGGGGGGGGGTTGCACCTGAGACAACCGCATGCTACCGGTTGTGCCGTGGCCACCACGGTTCAAGTTGACTACAGTACCATACATACCCAGTTCTCGGTGGGAGGAGAAAACCCCACCGATTAAAATAAGAAAATAGAAAGCACGGTGAATTGAATACATACTACCTTTTTTCTTCTTCTTTTGGAAGGAAAATTTTTGCTCAATAGCTTTCACTTCTTCCGCCGAGATGAAATGACGGACGTTGTAGCTCACCCCCACCCTGTTGAGGTGGCCCCGCACGTGGTTCGCCAGCCCGATCCCGTTGTGAAACCTGTCTGGGCAGTAGGGACATTTCCTCTCCTCATTCTTCAGCATGGGTGAGTCGGAGTCCAAGAGGTCATCAAGCTCCAGAGGACCCTCCAGAGGAGCATCCAACAGGAGCATATCCAAGGGAAGGGGCTCTTCCATCATGAATTCCCGGGAAGGGAGTGTTGTTTTCTTCTTGAACGGCTTCCCCCGGGGCCGCTTCGTCGCCTTGGGGTGCAGGTTCACCTCCTCCAGGAGGACGATGGGGACCATCTTCCGCAACTGCTGCTGCTGCTCCTCCGAAGCTATCGAAGAGTCTGTGGCTTTCAAGGTGTCTCTGAACGTCCTCTTGAGGTCCAAGGCAGCTTGAGGGATGGTGATGGGTTTGATGCCTCTGTTCTCGCTCAAATCTATTTCTGTGCTTACGGAGATCTCCTCTTCCATGCTCCCAGTGTCGCTGGCCAACATCCACTTGTGCCTGAGCTCCTCCAGCCCCATCGGGTGGCTCCTGAGACCGTCGCCTTCTCCTTCAAGGTGCTGAGCTGCTGCTTTTTTTTTCAACTGCTGCAGAGCATACTGGGAATAAGCTTTAGTGGAAGAAAAACCGGACAACCCCAGGTTTTTGTGTGGGGCAGCGTACGGAGCTGCTTTCCTGGCATGAAACCCTGACGTCTGGTAGTCCTTTTTACTAGCCCCGTTGCTTTTGTCGAGTCTTGGGTGAGTTAGGGCAAAACCGTGAACACCTTCATAATGCGATGTGCTTTCTCGGTGAGGCGGAGGGAAAAGCCGGTCTGCTTTGCCGAAATAATCAGTCTCTGCAAACCGGCCTGTCCTGGCCGGGCTGTAGGCATCTCTGCTAGTTCCTGGTTGATTGGGATCATCTTCGTACACCTCTGTGTCCCAGGAGAGGTGGGAATGGGCGTATTTCATATGCTCCTTGAGGATGTTCTCGTTGGGGGCCGGGAAGCTGCAGAGCATACAGGTGCTGAGCCCTTTGCTGCTGCCGTGAGGTGGTACCTGCATCTGCAGGGACGCGTGTTCATTTGGTTTGAAGTGTTTGTAGATGCCGTGCACGGGGCTATCCCGTATTTCTCCGCTGCCCGCACTTCCAAAGAGATTCATGTTCTTTGCCCCTTGGTCCTTCCTCTCCTTGACGTGCATCTTGGCATGCTGGACAAAGATCTTGGAGGAGTTTGTGCCAAAGACGCACTTGGGGCACTGCAGCCGGGCTTCCCGGCCTTCGTCTGGAAACTCATTCAACTTCTGAATCTCTTCGATAATTTTTTCCCTAGACTCTTGGTGGAGCCTTTTGTGCTGCTCCAGAGACGTGGGGTCTCCAAAGGCCCATCCGCACTCGTTGCAGCAGAATTGACACTGCCCTCCCAAAGCATCTCTGTCTTGGTCCCTCCCTGGTCCACGATTATGCTGAAGCATGTGATCCATCAAATGTTCCTTCTTCTTGAAGTAAATGCTGCACTCGATGCAGGTGTACACCGTAGGGTCCTCCTCCGGACCCAGCTCCTCTTTGCCCTGTTCCTCTAACAGGACGCTGCACACGTAGGGCCTCATTTCGATGTCGTAGGAGCTGCAGGGAGCAGGCTCCAGAGACATCAACGGGATCCGCTCCACCGAGTCTTCGGCATTTACCGTCCAGGACTGTTTGCCGACGGTGAGGTCCGCACCGAGCTGAAGACCCGGCTTCTGGATTGTCCACTCGGCTGTGTTGAGTGGGTTGATCTCGCCCAAGTCCGAGTCGACCATGAGCCCCTTCCTGTGGGATGAGGAGCTCTCCAGGGATTTGGACTTGCCAAGGACAGGGTTTAGCGTTTTTCTGAACACCGTCGGAGTCAGCGGAGGAGGCACTTCACGCACGGACTGTCCCCGAAAGGGCAAGTTGGTTGCTACATCTGTCGGCTTACTTATGTCTTTGTAGTGAGGACTTGGGCTTTTGTTGGGTCTAGAAATCCAGTCAACCCTCTGGATTCCCCTCTTACTTTTATCTAAGTGCTCTTTGCTGAGGCCTTCAAGTTGCTTTGGTTCATTTTTAAGATATTTCTCTTCCCCACCGCCAACCGATGCCCCAGCACAAGGGCTGGGCGTCTCTGCTGCCACCTTGCCACCATCCAGGTCCTCGGAGTCGCTCTCCAGTTGCTCAGGATCCACCTGCACAGTATTTACAACCTGTGGCTCCATGGCGAATGCCGACTCCTTTACACACCGCGAGTCTTTTGAGTCCTTCAAGCCAGAGAGTCTCTCTAAAGTGCTTTCTTCTCTCCCATCGCTCACTCTCGTCTCCAGGGCAGAGGTGTCCCAGGTCATGCTGCCAGACACAGTCATGTTTCGCAAGTCTAGGGAGCTCCTGGCATCTGTTCTGTACAAAGCCTTCTTGAACTCCAAATGCTCTTCATTCGTGGAGCTGCAAATTAAGTTTTGAGAGTTAGTAACCAGTTAATGGGATAATACAAACATTTCCATTTACAAAAGGGTTGTCCTAGAACCGGAGTGAGCCTGCGTGGTGTTATGGCATAACACCAGCTGGGGGTTTCATGGTTACTTCCATACTGCCCCAAATACTAAAGACTTGGGACAAAAATGAGTCCATCCCTTTCCACCCTCCCTTGGCTAGAATCATTTCTGCATTTTCTCCTAGGCTTGATTCAAGCTTGTTTCAGCAATGCCTGTATCTGTTCCCTACAGTGGCTCTTCCACGTTCATACCAGGTACAACAGGAGCATTGAGTTCCCATCACCACGAAACCAATCCCTGCCTTGGGCCAGAAGTCATCTTCCCCTTGCTCCACCACACTCTCTGCTTCTCCTTGCCCTTCCCCTCCTAACTTCTCGGGATGCTTGGACACCTTATTGCCTCCTTTTTACCCAGCTCAACAGGGATATTTGCTCTTAGCGATGACACTTGTCACTATCAGGCCAAAGAACAAGCCAAGGAGCTCTTCAAAGTTGCATAAAAACGGATTTAAGTGCCAATGTGGACCATACCAAAGGTCTCTGGGACCAAAGGATGGTTTGTCTCTGTCATTAAATGAAAGTTCCTGGGTGATCCCTCTCCACAGCAGGGGTGGGAAGATTCTGTCCTCCACAGCCAGCTTCATGGCCGGCTTCTCCCTCTACACAGCATCCGTGGCACGGATGCACGGCCAAAAGCGGGATGCAAACCACATTGCCGCTCCTGCCACCTGCTAAACCATCCCTAGGGAAGAAACCTGCTGGACCACAGAGCCCAATGCCGGGAGAAGCCCGGTGACTCGAGACCTCGTGCAAGGAGCTGCTCCAGCGGCAGCAAAACACTATCTCATGGGTCAAATTGTGCTGCCAGGAGAACAAAGCACCTTTGTTGGAGGCAGCAGGGCTGCCAGTTCCACAGGGTTCTCGTGCTGCCTCTCTCTCTCCTTCTTTTTTAAACCTATTTATTTCCAGCTTGTTCCTGGAAAAAGCCAGGTTTAGGGGTGAACTGACCCTCCCACCCCACTACACTCGCCCTCCCGGCTCCAAACCTTTCCCTATTTTTACTCATGAGAAATTGCTGCGGACTGGAGGACGGGCTCACCATTGTCTGTGGCGTGATATCAGGGAAATGCGATTCCCATATGCACTGTAAACCCTGCAAATGTTATTAAAAATAACTCGCTAAGGAAACCGCTGGCCCAGGAAGGATCAGTCGACAGCAGATACTAAAATAAGCTCATTAAAATGTGCTGGGCATTGGTTGCATTGCTAAACAGGCTAAGACAGAGAGTGATTCTGAGCCAGGCGTGGGTCCCCAATGCCATGAGAAGGGACAAGGACCCTTGCCTTGCACAAGCCTTGTGCTGGCACCCCAAAATCTGCCTTTTTCAGGGTACTCAGAACTGCTTGGGACACCCCTTAATGGCTTCAGGACACCCAATACAACCATATCAAGCAGCCACTTCCCAGCATCTCTCTCTCCCTTGCAGCAGGGACAGCCCCAGCAGCACCGAGGGGAACTGGGATGGCTCCGAGGGGAACCGGGATGGCTCCGAGGGATGATTTAGAGTAGGCAGAAGCAGGGTGGTTTGTTGGGAAGCAGGACAAACAAGATTAATTAGAGCAACCAACACCGCTCTGCAGCAAGGGGACTGTGCTGGCTGGCTCTCAAGGGACCTGCTGACGTCCTCAATGGTGGGACAACCCTCTCTGGGGACAGCCAGGGAGATATTTTGGGGCTTTGTGTAACTGGAGTACCATTAGCAAGGGGAGACGAGCTCCCAGGTGCTCCCCGCTCTGTGACATCCCTTGGGAACTTACCCGTGTTCGGTCCTGTGAGCTGTGGCTGGGACGGCACCAGAGAGGGCAGGATCAGGCTCATCTGCAACAGAGAGGAAAGCTCCAAGGTCAGTGCCCAAGTAAGGCTTCTTCAATGCAATTTGCAATAAAGTGATTTTTGCGTGTGTGTGTTAAAAAAGCTTTCCCAGCAGATAAACCCCCTCTGCTCCTGCTGCCCATCCTTCCCTTCTACAGCCGGGTCCGGATTACGGGAGGATTTCCAAGCCACACTTAAGAGGGTTTAATCCCGCGCACAACTATTTGATGTATAATCGTTCCTGCAGCTAAGCAGTTTAACAGGAAGATGCACACGCCGCTGGCCGTGCTCCCGCCACCCCTGCTTGCTGGAGAGGTATCCGGCATGGAACCACGGCCAAATGGCTGAAGAAGGGTTGTCTTGGTCCACACTGCGAAGAAGACCAGTTCCTCCAGCTCTACGGTTGGGGATCACGAGCCCCTCTGGCATCGGCATTCTTCTCTGCCCTTGGACCAGCATGCAGGGCTTCTCTGGGTGCCCAAGCGTCATCTGGGCCTTGGAGGAGCTTTGCTTCACTCCGGCGTTGGCCAAACCCCCAGGCTGGCTCCTGGGCTAAATCATCTCCAATCCTACTTGCGAGAAGATGCAAGGTAGAATTTCAGGCAGTGATGAGAGGCAAGCAAACGCCTCCTGAAGATCTGCAGGGTCTGCTGAGATATATCAGACCCAGCTACATCCTTCCTCAGGAGGAGGAAAGCCTTCGGCTGTGTCCAACAAAAACGTCTGGATTGAACCTACCTGGCCCAGAGACTCTGTCAGCCAGGGCTGAGCTTGGGGCAGGACATGGGGGTCTTGCTCCTCATGCCAGATCCCCCCTGTCCTGGTCCAGCCACGCGTCACCTGTCCCAGCTGTATGGAAAGCAGGGACTCACTTATTACAGGCAAGGCTGGGAGCTTGGGGAAGCTGAGGCATAGCTGGGTGAATCCACATTGTTTCCTGCTGCAAACCAGCCCCAGGCAAGCAAGCTTGCTGCTGGAACAAGGAACTAAACTAGCCCACGTCCCTGCTCCCATCATCATCATCATCATCCTGGGTCATGAGATGCCCAGCAGCCCAGCCCTAGGAAAGCAAGCTTGCTGCTGGGACAAGGAATTGTCCCCTGTCCCTGCTCCCATCATCATCATCATCTTAGGTCATGGGCAGCCTAGCCCTGGGCAAGCAAGCTTGCTGCTAGGACAAGGAATTGTCCCGCATCCCTGCTCCCATCATCGTCATCTGGGTCATGGGATGCCCAGCAGCCCAAGAGTTGTCTGGAGCTCACCAACGCCGTGGAAGTAACGAAGAAGCCATGGGAAGGAGGTGTCCACAGCTTGATGGAGGGTGCAGACCCAGCACAGACCATGCCTGGGGCTCATAGAGAAAAGAAAGGGACATGCAAGGAGCAGCTCAGCCTCCGTCACACACTGTCCAACAACCCAGAGAGCCTTTAATGTTGAACATAAAGATGAGAGTGAGCAGGATCAAGCTGCGCATCCTGAAAAGGCAACGGGGAGCGTTTTGGAAACACCCAGCCAAGGAGATGGGTTTTGCTGCAACAGTCTGCAGGCTCAGCCTGCGAGAGCCTCTACAGCCCAAAGTGACCTCTGTCCCCTCCAGGATGGACGCAGCCGCTCACAGTTTGCATTTATTCTATGGATTACTGGTTGTGTACTGTAAAACCAGGAGGAATGTAGTATTCAGGCCACCACGCTGGTTATGGAGATGGGGGAGGCAGGGTAGGACCAGCCCTGAAAGCAGAGGAGGGATGTGAAAAGCCAGGGTTGGCTTCCCATCCTTCTAACGTCTTAGGTGAGCCACCTCAGAGGTGAGACTTTTAAGCCTGAGCATCTCCAGCCTGTATGTCTCATCCGGAGATGATGAGGTTGGAGCTCTTTCATCTAGATGCAGAGCTGGGACCACACACATCACCTGGGTTTATGCGGCATCCGTGCTGTCAGAGCCTGTCCTGGAGAGGTGGCAGCATCCCTAGCTCCCAGATCAGGTCCTTTTGGCTTTAAAAACATTTTGGAAAAGGCCGGCAGGATCCAGGGCCAAGCTGCCGAGGTCACGGGAGACCGGCAGCATTCATTCAGGAAAGCCTGAGTCACCAACCGGCTGGGGCGGGAATGCCGGGAAAAAACCCAACCCTCCCAAATCGGCAGATTTTAAACACTTCCATAAATCCCCAGCGCGTGGATGGAGAGGGGCAGAGAGCACCGATAGCAAGAAAGGACGGTGGTGGCAGGAGCCTTCCAGGGACTCTTTTGTTCTCCTGAGCTCCAGCACGGCTCCTATTTTTAGAAACTGTCTCCTTTAGAGGAAAACATGCGGTGATTTATCTTTCTCCTGATGAGCACGTAACTGCACTCCCTGCAAATCCTGGTTTCTTGGAAACAGCGAGAGATGAGGGAGTTTAATGTCTTGGACTTAGGAGGCTCAAATTTACCCTCTATGGTAATCCAGCAAGAGCTGCTCCTCTAACCACAGGAGTGTGGCTGCAGCTTTTGCCCGAGAGAGCACGGCAAATCTGAATTAATTTTTGAGCTCATGGTCTCTCCTTCAAGAGGTCAAACACCCTCGTATCAGGGCCACGGGTCTCTCCTCTCTGTTTTTCCTCTATCCCAAGAGTTAAAGCAACCCAGCCAGGACATCAAGACACTTTCAAAATTGAGCCATCACATGAGCCTGTGGCCAAAACACACAAAGAAAACCAGAGCTAAGGGAAAAACTCGTGAGTTTCCCAGTACAGGAGCAGTTATGCGGAGACCAGGAGCTCTCCTAGACACGGCGGACCCAGCTCTAGACAAATTCAGCGATGGTTAATTATGTAACATATTTCAAAGGTCACGGATTGAGAAATACCAACATCTCCAGAAAAGCCAAAAGAGCCCTGGCTTATTGAGGCCATAACTGTCAGAGCTGATAAGCAGAGGGCAATGGCACGCTCGAGAGGCTCAGTCATGTATCAGGGTGCAAAAATTTTGCCTAAACCTTCACCACCACCCCAAAACACACCAGGATGCACCTTGAGGTGCTTTTCCACGTCACCGCTCTTCATACGGCAGATACTTCCTACACAACGGGTCTGGTTTTTTTTGTACCAGAACTACTCAACATGTATTTTAAGCCTAACGACACACCAAATGGTAGCTGTGATAATTAGCAAGGTTGCTCCACTGCGTCAGGAGCTCACAGCTGTTGATAGATCACGAAGCGAGGCCAATGAAGGTCCCCAGCCATCGAGGACTGGAGCACGTTATGGATGAAGCCAGGCTGGGAGAATTGGGCTCATTGCACGTCAGGATGAGAGCATGAAGGTGCTGCCTACAGCCATTAATTGGAGGGTGTAGAGATAACAAAGCCAAACTCCTCCTGGACATGGGCAACGAGAGGACAAGGAAGTTGCAATATGGGAAGCTCTTCCTTGTGAGAGTGGGGGATCCCTGGAGATGCTCAAAACTCAACTTGATGGGGCTTGAACAACCTAACTTTGAAGCTGGCTGTGCTTTGAGCACAGGGGTCGGATGAAGACCTCTGGAGGGTCCTTCCAACCTCAATTATTCTGTGATTTTAGGACTAAAAACACAAAGAAGTTCAACAGTCTAAAGCCAAGAGGTCTTCTGGATGGTGGTTTCCATCAAGACTCTAAACCACCTCAAAACAGGGAGACAATCTCTCCTCTGAAGAGTTCCAACCAAGAAACAATATTCTCCAGAAAGTTTTCTACCCAGCTCCCAAAAGATGTTTAGTGACAGTCTAAAAGAGCATAAAGGAGCGAAAATTTAAAGAAAACTCTAAAATCTAAAAAATACTATTCTTTCCCAAACTTCAAAAGCTGTTCAACTGCACAAGGCTCCATCCCCTGAATACAACAGAAGGTTTCCCTTCCACACAATCCTCCAGGATGGGAGGAAGGACACCCACCTGACCTCAACGTGCTTTCCCCATCTCATATCTCAGCAATAAAGGATGAGGAGGGAGACTCAGCTCCAACTCAAGCTCTCCAGCAGCTCCCAGATCAGCTGGGTTCCTACTGCAGAAGGGCCAGTACTTCCAAAGGACATTGGTCTGAGGCTGTGGTGAACCCATCTCCAATCAAGGGAGGAAAAAAGGAGGTTCCTCCAGAAGGTGATGACTTGGTTTGGACCAGAACTGGACTCTTAAAAAAAAATCAAAAATTAAGCAAATTGGACAGGAATTTGCAATACCACTTTTCTGAGCAATCTGAGTGCTTCCAAAAGCCCTCAAAAGCTTATCTCCTCTACAGCCGGGCTGAGGGACCTTGCCATTTGAGCAATGGTATTAGGCAAGGGGCGAGTTATTGCATCATCTTCCGAGTAACGCAAGATGTCGCAAGGCATGATTTAGCTCTGGAATTAAAGACTAGGTCCTACTTAAGGCTCATGCTTTAATCTCGGGTGTTTAATTTGAGAGCAAAAGGTACCAGAAGAAATGCTCACTAGCACCAGCAGCTGATACAGGTTCTACATATTGTAAATAACCTGGAAAAAAAACAGTTTTGGCTCAACACATGGCTTTCCACGGTCCAAAAACACAAGAGTAACCAACAGTGCCAAAAAAACCAGCAGACAGACCCGCACAGTGGGATTACTGCTTGATAGCAGTGGGAAAACACTGTACCCCCATGCCATGGTGGTGCTGGAGCCAAGCGGTGGCCAGGCAAGCAGCTGGGCGTTCACTGGCATGCTACCACCCAACCCAGCCATGGGGATTTCTGCCACATTGGATAGCACAGATTTGGGTTTCTTACCACTGAAATGAGCAATCCCATGCTGGAAACATTCAGTCACCCAGGACTAGGAGATGGCCAAGAAATAGGAGGGGTTTTCCAGCCCCCAGCATCATAGGAGCTATTTAGCTCCCCAAAAGCTCACTGAAAATGCAGGGAAGCAGGAGCTTCATTTCCCACATCCCAGCCCATCTCTAAATCCATCCCACAGCCCCAAACTTGGCTCTTCCAGCCCAAAACAGCCATCCAAGCCCACCTCTCCAAGGCCACGTCCATGATAGCAGAGCCACAGCAGGTCCAAGCCAAGCTGGGCTTGTGTTTGCAGTGCAAGCAGTGGCATTCGGTGGGCAGAGGTGCTGTCAGCGCTTTTGCTCAGCAATCCTGACATTGCCTGGACATGAGCACGTGCCTCCAGGCTGAGAGCGGGCAACAGAAGCAAAACATGGAGATCCTACAAAAGAAGGTGCAACTGGCAGCTCTTTCCTCTCCAACCCACTCTAAATAGGGCCAACACAAGGCAAGGCTTTGCATGAGGACCATGAGATGCTCCACGGCAGAGCTTTTCCCTTGCACAAGAGAAGACTACCACCTGCACCCCAGCATCCCCCTGTCCACCAAAAGCACCTGGATGAGCAGCCTGGGTGCTCTGCATGCATCAGGCTCAGCCTGGAGCTGTTTGGGTGGCCACCCATGCCAGATTCAAGCTCTTCGATGGTATTCCTGCCCCAAATCCCCAGGGTAGACGTCGCTTCCATTGCTCTGTGCTTGGAACAGCCACTCTTCAGCAGAAACCATTTCACCCACGGTCTCATGTGAGCATCCAAATGCTCTCCCTGGAGCCAGACAAGACAATCATGTTCTCCGACCCTTTGCTGTGGCTTGCCAGAAGCAAACTGGAGATTTTGCTTGTGCTCCTGAATACAGATGAGCTGGTGTAAGGACAGGCTTTGCTGCGGGAGGGCTTGGCCAGACACATGAAATTCACATTTCCTCCTGAAAATGGGCACGTTTGGAGTTGGTTTTCCTGCACATAGCTCTGGATTCTGCTCCAATGAAAGCTCTCGGCCATTTGCAGATAAAAGCGAGAGACATTTCTTTCTCCTTTGCGCTGCGTGGCAGTTCAGGGCAGTATTTAAGGACGCTCCTAAGCCTGTGGGCAGGTGACCTTGAGGACAGGAGCTCTTCAAAGCACGGCATGCTGGCAGCACATCGCGTCTCATCTGACTAAGGCTTAGCTGGCTGCTGACGGTGCCGGGGATGGTGCCGTTGTGTTCACCCAACACCGACAGCTCCGTGTTCGCTTCTGCTTGGGCTTCCCAGGAGCGGCATGGGTCTTTTCACCCCTCTGCAGGCACAGGGTGCTGGAAGTTCGCGTGTTTAAGAGCTGGAAACGCCCAGGGTTGTGCAACCAGGATCCAGGTGCTGATATTTCTGCTGCTGGACTTTGTACAGGCAGGAAAAGACACCACAAAGAGCCCAAGCGATGGCAGACCACAAAGAGCGAAGCAGATAAACACTTATATACCCAATGCATCTGCTCTAGTCCCAGGAGATGGACGCCGTAGCCTCGCACTCAAGGGGATCAGCTCATTGCAGTGGGATTAATAACCCACCTTGGGAGCTGCTTGTGTTTTAACCCACGCTCTGGCTTGGGAGGAGCTGCCTGGGTTGGGACTTTGCTCAGCTTGCGGCAGCAGCTGGACTGGGGAGCTTGGAGGACTCTGTATGATCGCTGCAAGGGGGGTGAAGCAGACTCTACTGATGAAAGAACGATGTCCAGCCCCGTAATGAGGTGAAAAACACAACACAGTGGTAAGAGCATCGTGAAGGGATGCAGCTCAGTGCTCCCCAGCCAAAGGATCCCACGTTTTTAATTGCATCAGTGCTACCTTCTGCCAAATTATTCACCCATCGACTCACCAAGGCCACACCGAGCTGTAGTAATCCCGGTATGAGCAGAACCATCCGTACGTGGTCCCTCTAGCTCCTCAAGCTGCTTAGCAATGCTAGAGATGACGCAAAAAGAGGAGGCAGGACTGTGCAGGCAAAGTACAGGCAGCATGAATACAGACCAAAACCACAACAAATGGTGCTCCAAGTGCTGGCAGCCATGGTGCCATCCATCCTGCCAGCACCACATGTCCCAGCCATCTCCCTTACACCAGCTTGGCTCTTTTTTTGAGCCAGTTCAGTGGAGAAGTACTGGAAGAGATGGGATTGGGCTCAAAAGCAAGGACTGCAGATATCTCCAGGGAGGGACAGAGACAGCTGCCAGATGAGCAGGTCAGAGCTCTTCTCCTCCACGACTTGAGGCTTATCTCAACATAGTGACTCATGTGGGATCTCTCCACCGAGAGAGGCCGGACGCAAGACATCCAAAAGGCATTTGGGAAGCCAGGGATCAGCACGATTCCCATCCTTTGGTCTCCTCCTTGGGTTCGTTTTGTATGTGGGGATAGAGGTTGACCCCCCCAGAGACACTGTGGCACCTCCATCCTTGGAGATCTTCCAAGCTGGACAAACTGCTCTTGCTTTGGCATTAGCCCTCCAACCCAAATCCTCCTTTCTACCCAAAAAAATGTTGAGGCTAAACAAGAAGCACCCCGAATATTTTTTCCCCAGCTTCATAAAGGCTTTGCGCTTGGTGCTCTCTGCTTGTTCCCAGTATTAATCCGGGCACAAACAACCAAATCATCCCCCAACAACTGAACTTCAAGGGGTAGCAGCCTTCAGTGGGGGCGCAGAGACCTCCCAAAGCCTTGCTAAGGCAGAAGATAAAGTGATTTTGGTGCAGAAGGAGCCAAAAGCTCCTACCTTTTGCTTCAGCAAGTCCTTGGCCTGTGCCTGATTTGGGGAGAAAAAAAAAACAAAAACCAAAACATAAATAAAAAAATCAAATCCCATTTCCAGTGATTGCCTCACTTTGGGCTCGGGAAGCCCCATGAGCCCAGGAGCATCACCTGAAACAGCAGCATGGGAAGAGGCTGGGGGGCCATAAAGCAACTGAGAGCTTGGAGGGGCAGGTCTGGATGGCAGATGAGTCAGGGACTGGCTCTCCTCACTGCCCAACCCAGAGGACAGGCACAACATCTTGGTCCCATCAAGTCCAAATTGCTCTTGGCAAGAGAAACCACACTACCGGGAACCCCGGTGCAGGAAACAAGGACCTTCAGGCACTACCAAAGCCAGCAACACCCCAATATCAGCATTACTAGAAAATTTTAAGACAACCGCAAGCTGCAGAGCAAGGACAAACGCGCAGACGTTTCCCATAGGAGAAGACCGTGGTGACCACGTTGGCTCCGGGCCAAAGCCACCCTGTGTTCCCCATCCACCAGCAACACATGGTGACGGCTGCGGGTCTCAATGGGCACTGGAAACCTTGAAGCAACCAGTGAGCACCCGTCTTTCCCAATGGATGGGCTTCAGGGCAAGCACCGGTCTCCCCTCCGGTTCCCACCTCCCCTAAAATTAGAGCCCATGGGTTTCCACCCTCCTTTCGCACAGGAGCCGGGGGGATCATATCCCTGCATGGAATCGATCCTATCTACTGGATCCCCTGTTTGGTTTCTAGGTGAAAAATAGGATTTGTTTTCACTCTGCCTGGACACCACAAACCCCAAGACCCCACGCAAGACCGTAGGCACGTGGCCCAGTGTCCTACCACGCGCGCGGGGACAAGCGGGTCCCTCTTGCCTCCGTCACCGGCAGCAGTTCGGGGTTATCCTGTCCCCGCTATTGCAACCAGTTCTCCCTCGAGCAGTTAGAAAAGCAACGCCTGCTCAGGAAGTGGTCTCTGCAGCAGACGGAGGTGGGGAACGGCACTGCTGCAAGGGGAGGGTACTGGATGTGCTGACTCAGCATCCCAGCGAGCTCTAGCTCGTCCCGGCAACCCGGCAGCGCAGAGCATGGCATGCAAGACCCCCCTGGCTCCTCTCCAGCATCCTGCTTGGGCAGCGAGGCCAAGCGATGTACCACGGACCCAGAAAAACACCGAATGCTTCCAACCCCACCAGCACCCATTTTCCACAGAGGGTTTCCCAATGCCACCAGCCCTGGTCCTCCTTCACTTGGCTCTCACTGTGCAGGATTTCCCTGCCATTGCTGTCACGCCCAAGCTTAACTCTTCCCCTTGAAACACAGACCCAGCACCCTGGCTGTCGCTCAGCTTGGCTCTGCCCAGGCACGCTCCATCCAGCGGCTCCAGAGTTCGTTCTTGCCGGTGCAGACAGATCAGTGCGTGTTGCATCTGTACAAAAACCCACTCGAACCTCTCTGGATGAGACCTCTGCGTTATCGAGTGAGCCCTGGAGTGCTCTGTGGGCCAACCCTGGGTGCTGAGCAGATATTTCATGGGAGGCAATGGCTTCCCCATGTGCTCGGTGGCCGTATTTCTCACTCGTCCAATGTAAAGCTCAGAGATTTGGCACCAGTTTGGCACCAACCGGCCACTTGAGCTCAAGTGGCACTTCTCCTCCTAGCACCAATAAGAGCAACAACCCCCCAGCTGAAGCACACCATTCCCCACCACGAGCTCATTATCCTCCAAGAGATCCTCATGTTTTGGCTCAGGGAAAATAAAGAATCACCCAAGAGATCTCCATGTCCGGCTCAGAAATAAACACCCATCCACTGCCACTGTCAATTCTCAAGACGGCACCCAAGTTTTCACACCAAGAGCGCAGGGGTCCCGTGGGGACAGCTGGATTTAAGCAAACTGCTCACATTGAAGGGAAAAAAAAAAACCCAACAACAACCTAAACTAAACTAAGCCAGTGCCTGTTGGGTCGTGCACATGGGCTTGCATTCAAGCTGCCCGAGTCAGCAGAGCTCAGGAAGCCTTGCGCGCTTCTGGAAGACGGAGCCGTAGGAAGCATGACACATCTTGAGATGTTGGCTCTGCTCCCCAGGATGTTTATGGTCAGCAAGAGCTTGCCACGATTTCACAGACTTCACATAAACATCTGGATGAAGGACTCTACCGAGGCTCAACCAGAGATGCCGTCCTGGTGCGGGGCTGGTGAGCGCCACGTTACTCCCAAGCCAGAGCAGCAGGACCTCAACGTGGACATGCAGGACAGCCGTTAGCTTCCAGTACCCATCCCACTGTGAGCACTGGCACATCTTCATCGGAGAGAGGAGCGGCGTGGTATGACTCGCTTGCCCACTAAAGCCACTCCACCAGAGACCCTGTCTTGCTGTTGAGCTCTGATCGAGGAGGAAAAAGACGAAGCCAGTGCTGAGGTGCCTCATCTCACCGGTCACCAAGGGCTAGGGAAGTCCCATTGGGGTGGAAACAAGATGTTAAGTGTCTGGATGGGAGCCATACCGCAGCTCCGAACACTTCCCTTCAGCTCTCCCAGGACGGCACAGTCCCTCCAGCCCTTGTAGGACTTGCCAGGACTGCCCAAGGGTGGCCAGAAGAACACGTTAAATTTGTATCTCCCAAACTTCCACCATTTGGGCATTGTCATCTCAGAAACAGCCGCACAGCGACACGCAATTTCTTTTCCAAGAAAGAGGCCAACCTGCAGGTCTGTGAGCCAAAGAGTGGAGCCAGGAGAGGACGAGCCATCTGCTCGGAGGAAGGGCCGCACCCTTCCATGACCAACGGAGCTGGGAGATGTCCCCACAGCAGCCCAGGGAACTCGGAGCAGGGGGGTCTCCACTGTAGTTTTGGCCACCACAACCCAACAGCGAGGGCTTGTGATAAAACCCACCAGCTTCAGAGACCAAGCAGGACCAACCCACTCAAGGTGGAGAAGGAGAAGCATCATGGCAGCATAAAAGCTGGCAGGATCCACAAACAGAGAGGCAGATCTAGAAAAGATCATGAAGGCCACCAGAAAAAACATCTATGGGGGCAAAGACTCAACCGAAAATGAAGCATCAAGGGGTTGCACTAAAGAGTCTCCTGGAGAGCCCAAGCAGCTGCCGATGATGTCCCATACCTGCTCCTGACCCCAAAGGGTGCATTAGAAAGGTCCCTGATGCAGAGAAGAGCCAGCCAGCAGCATTCCAAGGGAAAAGGATGGGGATATTGTGCCGAAAAAGCCAGGGGTAATCCCAGGAATCAGAAGACAGACAGGGGTGATGGACCACAACAGGATGAGAAGCTTGCTAGCTGGATGACCGGACGACCTGCTGCACTCACCAGTCACACGGGAACTGCAAGTCACCAACGATCTGGCTGGGGAAAAACAAAACAAAACAAAACACAAAAAAAAACCCAAAAAACAAACCACCAAAAAATCGAAGGAAAAAAAAAAAAAAAAAAGAAAAATCTAGCTGTGGTTTGCAACCTGCAGTTCACGGACAACTTCGAAAGGCAGCAGAGAAAAGCCAGCCTGCTGTCAGCAGCTTGAACTCGCTCCACAGGCATCTGCTCCCCGCTGGAAAACCTCCGGCAAATCTAATGAGGAGGAAAAACCCCCCATTCCTCTCGGAAACTCCGCGCACGACGGGTCAAGGAGTCCATGCTGAGACCCTGCGCAGGGTTTCATCACTGGTGTGCAAGTGAGATTAACCGAAACTGAAACAGGTGCGAGGAAGGGCTACCATGGGGAAAACCAGCTCTTCTGCTGCAAGCAGACAAACAGCGTGGCTTGTTTAGCTTGGCACGGCCGAGAGGGAACCCGACACTTTCCCAGCGAGAAGCTTTGCTCTTATTTCCAGCCTCTCCGCGCTCCCCGGCCAGAGGACATGAGTTATACTTGGGTTTTCTCAGCTCTGAGGGTATTTGCAGAGCCTGGGGGGATGCACTGGCGCTGTGCCCCACTCCCAGCCACAGCACGGGGGGATGGAGAGCCCAGACCCATCCGAAAAGCTCCAGGCACTGCAAGGCAAAGTTTTGGGCTGTGTTTCCACCAAGGCAAAAGCTGGTGGCACAAGGCCAATAGACACGGTTGAGGGCTTGCTCCCAGGCTCGACGGCTTGCTCCCAGGCTCCAGAGTGATACAGACTTCCCAGGATACTCCAAATGTTTGCACGATTTTGGGCTCTGGTGTTATTTCCAAGGCTCCCGCAGAACCACGATGAGACAGTGGGGCAAGGGCAGACACACAGTGCCCCAAACCTGGGACTGATACTGTGACCTGCATCAGGTCGGGATGATGCAGCTGCTCCTTCCCCACTGTGCTTGGATCCCGCTGCCACCTCTCACCATGACTTGCACCAGAGATGCTCAGCCAACAGCACTATTCGGGACAGAACCAACCCCATTTGGTCCTGGGACGGCAATCCCAAAGCCAAAGCCTCCGGTTTTGAGCCCGAAAAAACCTCCGGCAAAAGCTTCACGTGCTTCAGAAAATAGCACTGAGGCTTGAAAGGGTTTGAGACGCAACACCAGCTCCTAAATGCTAATTGCTCTCCAGTGCCTGCTGCCTGCTTCGGGCAGGGAAGGCATTTGCTCTATGTCTATCCTCTAAAAAGAATTCTAACACACACCCCCCCAAAAAAAAGACTTCTTTTTCACAAGCTCTCCTTCGCCAACCCGGTCTCGCACAGCCCCAAGCGCGCTGGCACAGCACCAAGCCATCTCCCAAAGTATTTTCACAAGAGCTGACGGACCGGGTGCGGATGCTCCGTAAAACCTGGCCGTTCCTTTACCGCTTAAAACCACCAGGGCTCCCCGGCCGTACCCTCAAATCTGGTGGGATGGGGATTGCGCCGAGCATCGTGGACCACTGGTCGCCCTCTGAGGGTTGCTGTTTGTGGTGGGTCCTGCATCCAGCATCTACACCGGGTTTTGCAGCTGCTGCACCATGCGGCAGAAACCTCCCTCTGCAAATCAGGGTGCAAATACCTGTTTAACAGGGTATTTTCTACCCAGGGTGTTTCCAATTTTGCATTTCCCCCATTACCAAGCCTTTTAAAAACAAAAGGCAAGTGAGAAAGAGCACTGCCCGAGGGTGCCAGCCCTCCATTCAAGTCTTTTACCTACAGCTAAGAGCCCGAATTGAGCCTTTTCAGAGGTGATTCCAAGCCGATATTTGAAAACCTTTCATTTTTATTATTTCCCTTAAAGAGTTATCAGGCCTCCAAGCAAATTCATCCTCTAGATCCTACTCTGCTCCATCCAGCTTTAAGCAAGATTTATGTGACGGGCGGCAGAAAACTTTCCTCGTCAGCAGAGGACACATCCAGCATCTAATGAAAGAACAGTTTCTATCCAAGCTGCTTGAAAGGCATCCAGACTCTGTTGCAAGCTCATCTTGTTTGGATCCATCTCTATTAAATTTCTAGCAGATCTCGGCTGCTCCCATAAAAGTGGCAGTGTTTTTACCGGCGATGAATGCAGGCGATTCACATCGCCATCCCCTTTTTTGCTCCGGGTCCCTCCAACTCCACATCTTTCACCCCCCACAAACTTTTTCCTCCATCTGCCGGCAGGTTTTGGCTTCAGCATCATTAAAACAGGGTTTTAATCACCTAAAAAGCAAAGGTGAGGGAGCCCTGGGAAGCCACCACAAGCCTTAACTCTTTTGTACCTGCAATATTAGCTGGCAAGAAGATCCCCAAAGGCTGTTTTGGACGTTATAACGCCACAGAGAAGACTCCTGAGGGATCTTCTTTTCGCTGTTCATTGCTGTCAGCCTGTAACAAGCTGTCCTCTCCAATTACCGAAACCCACCATCGGCCGTGAAGACCTGGGAATGCTTATTAATCACACTGGCGTACGTGCAGGAGCGCTCCGGAGAGCACGCGATGTTGATGGGCAAGCCTTGCCGAGCGCGGATGCTTCCCCAAACCGAGCCAAGAGGTTGGGTTTGGTCCTTGGCACGAGTGTGGGCTCTCGGGGCCACCTTGGCACGGCGTCGGGGCCAAGTGCTGGTGTTATGGAGAATTGCTGGATGGCTTCGCCTGGCAGCATCTTACCCCCCATGTTAGGGTTGGCGGGAACGTGCCAGGCTCCAGTGATGAGGAGATGGGAGCCCAAAAAGCTGCTGAGATCCTTCCTCCACTCAACCATTCTACACAGAAAAGAGCTGGGGGGGTCCTAAACACCCCAGGATGGAAAAGCAGGACTCTGGCCCCTGGATGAGCAAGAAGGGACCAGCCACCAGCAACGCTTGCTGGAAAATAGAGATAAATTGAGAATATTTTCAGCCCCGACCCAGAGCTTGGATGTTTCTGAAGGGACCATCTAGTATAAACTGGGGAGAAACACCTTCCCCAGCTCCTCTGTCCTTAAACTAATCCTTTTTTCTACATCTGGGTGTCTTTGATGGTTAAGCACCAGAAGTCTCTTCCCACAGATACAGATATTTTCAGGAGACAGCAAGAAAAGGAAGGATTTTGACGACATAGACAGCCCAAAACAATAGTAACGCACTGGATAACGTGGATACAAGGAGAACAAACCACCAGGGAGGAAGGGAAGCAGCTGCTCAGCTCCATGTTGCACCCTAGAGACAAACCCAAATGGGATACGTGCCACCTTGTTCTCCTACAAGGACACCATGCTTCCGCAGCAAGAATTTCATGACTTAAAAACCAGTTAGATTCTCCCAAAACCACAAAGCACCAGCTGGGGTGAAACCTGTGTGTCCCACTGACACAAGGACATAGAATCTCCTGTGTTGGAAGAGACCCACGAGGATCATCAAGCCCAACTCCTGACTCCATGCAGGGCAATCTAGAAGTTAAACCGTGTATCTAAGAGCTTTCTCCAAACTCTTCTGGAACACCAGCGGGCTCGGGGCCCCTGACCTCATCCCTGCGGAGCTTATTCCAGTGCTCAACCACCCACTCTGTGAAGAACTCCCTTTCCTAATGGCCAATCTGAACTTCCCTTGATGCAGCTTTAAGCTGTTCCCTTGTGTCCTTCTACCAGACACCCAAGAGAAGAGATCAGCACCTCCTTTTCTTCCCCCCATCACGAGGAAGTTGTAGGCATCAACGAGGCCACCCCTCAGTCTCCTCTTCTCTAAGCTGACCAACCTTGGTGTCCCCAGCCGCTCCTCACAAACCCTCTACTCCTTTCACCGTCTCTGTTGCTCTCCTTTGGACATGTTCTAATACTTTTATGTCCTTCTCAGACTGTGGAGCCCCAAAGTGCCCACAGGGCTCAAGGTGAGGTCACACCAAGACGTGGGACAACCACATCTTTCGACCAGTTTGCTATACTGTGCCTAATGCACCCCAGGATATGGGTGGCCCTCTTTGCCATGAGGGCACATGGCTGACTCCCGTTGAACTTCCCATCAACCAAAAGCCCCAGATCCCTCCCTGCAGAGCTACGCCCCAGCCTGTTGGCCCCAAATCTATATACGTACATCCCAGACGACACCATCCCAAGTGCAGAATCTGTCATTTGTCCTTGTTCAATGTCATACAGCTGGCGATTGCCCAGTGCTCGGATCTATCGAGATCTCTCCATGAGGCCTCTCTACCCTCAGGGGAATCAACAGCTTCTCCTAATTTAGTATCATCAGCAAACTTACCGAGTGTGCACTCAATTCCCGTGTCCAGGTCATCGATAAAAACATTGAAGAGAGAAAAACCCCTAGAGAACACCACTAGTTACTGGCCACCAGCCAGATGTTGCCCTGCTGACCCTTCAGCCGACTATTCACCCAACGTGTTGTGTTCATGTCTAGCTGTATGCTGGACATTTCTCCAGAAGGATGCTCTGAAACAGTATCAAAAGCTTTGCTAAAATCCCCCAAAACCACATCTACTGCCTTCCCTTCATCCATAAGGCCGGCAGCCTTGTCACAAAAGGATAGTCAGTTAGGAAGACATGACCTTCCCTTCATGAACCCATATTGGCTTTCACTGATGACTGCAACATCTTTCAAGTGTTTTTCAATAACTCCCAGAATAACCTTCTCCATAATTTCACCAGGCACCAAAGCGAGACCGACAGGCCTATAATTACCAGGGTCATCTTTCTTGGAAATTGGAGTAACATTTGCTAACTTCCACTTGACTGGGACCTCTCCAGAGTCCCAAGACCCTTGATAAATAACAGAAATGTCTCACAATAACATCATCCAACTCTCCCAGTAACCTGGGATGAATCCCATCAGGCCACATAGACTTATGTGCATGCAGTTGCTGCAGCAAATCCCATACAAGTTCCAAGTCAACTGGGAGATTGTCACTCCCCCAGTTGTGGTCCTCCAACCATAGGCTCCACAGGGTCCCAGGGCCCATCACTGGTGTTAAAGACAGGGGTGGAAAAAGGCATGAAAAGCCTCTGATTTATCTTCATGCCTATTTATAAGGTGACCAACACCATCAAGTAACAGACCAATGTTTTCTTTAGTCCTCCTTTTGTTGTTAACATACTTTAAAAAAACCTTTTTTTTTTTTTGTTACACACCACATTACTGGCTAGACACAGTGCTGCAGGAGGCACAGTGCAAACACGAGTTTCATTTTCTCAGCAGCAGCAAACTCCAGAGAAGGATTAACGTGGCCTCATGCCGAAGAATTAGCTCATTTCTGCTGGGGTTGGGAGAAGGTTACGGTATCTCCATCCCCAGCTTGACCCAGCAGCAGTTTGCTCTTGCAAAAGGGGTCATTGCCACTGCCACTTACCCCTTACACGCTCCCGAATAGCTTTTATCCCCCCGATACCGAGAAAAAAAACCCCTAGATTTAGGCCACTTGCCTAGGTTTTCCAGATATCTGGCAGCCCAGCTGGAGCAGGAGAGCAGCCTGGGCTGTAGGACAGAAGTAATCCACCCCGAAAAACCCAACACTGCAGCCACAACACATTTACGCCCCACTTGCCCCAACCAAGAACTTGGCTTTGCATGGCCAAAACACAAGCTTGCACCAGTACAGAACCCTTCCTCCCCATAAATGCCCAGTGGAGAAGAAGGATTGGGCCATGTCCTACTTTGCAAGGCAGCAGGAGAATCCACGGCCGTGCCCAGTGTTGCCCCCGGCTTATTTTTAAACCGTGGCCCGGTTAGCACGAGCAACGGCACAGGGGAGAGAGGCTGTTGGGGGTGCTGGATTTGGGAGGTTATTTATAGACACCGAAAGATGGGCACGGCAGGTGCTCTGTGCCTTGGACAACCGCTACCAAGCGCAGATGTGAAACCTTCTCCCAGCACACCGAGGAGGACCACTGGGCACCAGACAGGAGCCCTCCTCGCCACAGACTTTACCCATTCAGGGCCACAGTTTTGGGTTACCAAAGACCACCCACACCAAGAAAACGCCTTGAACAACACTCACCCCGTTCCCTTGGTGGCACGTTTGAGGACGACGTCATGACCCACCTTCCCATCCCATAGGAACGTTGCCGTGCTCACGAGAAACCACTCAACCCAACCCTCGCGCTACCATCAATTCCTTATTTTGGTGCTTACCCATGGCACAGGTGAAAAGCTACTAACCCCAAAAGTCTTTGGGAAGAGATTCACAGCTGAGAGCTTTGTTAACCCTGCGTTAGAGGAGACGTAGCGTGGGGTTTTTTCCATGCAACTTGAGGGTTTCCAACTGTACTCCACGTTGCAGCTCCAGCTAAGCCCTGCCTGTTGTCTTGGACTCAAGTATTCAATTATTTATTTGCTAGGCAACAACATGACATCTTTCCTGGCACCGTTCGCAGGCTAAGAGGCTGACGAAGCGGTAATTAGTGAGGAAGGTTACTGGGACTGTGAGCTCAACCTCCCGGTTAAGAGAGGTTGAAAGCCAACAGCTTAAACTCAGCCCAACACCAGGAAGGAAGACAACAATGTTGGGAAACAGCCACAATTTCAGGGGCAGCCCCTCACCCATGCAAAAAAACTCAGAAAAGGCCACTGGATGTAGGCATTGGGGACTGTCCTGAAGAGCTAAGGCAAGATTAGCAAGAGCTGCACCTCTGTTGGGTGTCTGGTTTCATGTCTTGCATATCTTTTCTGGATGGAGTTCAAAGGCGAGCCATAAAAAAAAAAATGGCCCAGCAGTTGGCAAACACACCTGGGGACGGGCTACACGTGAGCTGCATTGCTCCAGAATAAGGTTTAGAGGCACCTGAAGCTCTCTGCTCAACCCAAGATCAAACCAAAGCATGATTTCCTACACTGGACCACTTCACGTGGGGACTCACCTTGCAAGAACGACACGTTTTTTTCCCCAAAAACACCCCTAAAACTCACTCTGACGCTTCACAGTTAAAACTAGTACAGTGCCATGAGGTCTCATCACCCCACCAAAGCCCAGATCTAGGACAAACCCCACCTTTGCAAGGGCTGAGTATACTTTGACCTCCTCATCCTGTTAATTTTATTTCCCAGGCTCCCATAAACCAACTGTTCCAGCTCTTTGCTCCTGCCTCTCATCTGCAAGTCCCTACCCCCAGGAAGGATCATGCAGATGCTCTTTGGAACAATGATGATTGGGAAGAGGTGGGACAGATGGCAGCAGCTCAAAACCCTCACACATCCTCTGTGACCAAGAATTTAAGACTTGGTTAAGGGAGAGTTGAAGGGTTGGGCTTGTAAATCATGTGAACATCTACCAGAAGACTTTAAGGACCAATTTCTTAGGGTTTTTTGGTGTCTCCCTGGGCATGTGGCTGTACAATGGCTGGCAGGGGCAGCTCAGACCAAGACAGACGCACGGACTCAACCAACAGCTGACCAATAGCAGAAATTGCTCTTCAGAAACTGCCATTTAAGAGACCAATGCTCCCTGCGTGCAAGCCCCAAACACCGCTTCCCTTCTCCATCTCTTTGATCATAGCCGTTGGCAACCAACGCGAAACAAGCCCGACACCAGTGACCTGCTCGGGGACAGGAGGACACCACCAAGAGCAAAGCAAAAGATGTTCCTTCAGCTGCGGTGAAATGATGTTAAACCGTTATTTTGCGCAATTTCCAGACACGAGTTCTCCATCTCAGGCACGTGCAGGATCCCTTACCTTCCCCGGAGGACAGCGTTGAACTGCAGCCACCAAATGCCACCACTTTAGCACATCTCCAGCCAACTCATGTCCCCATGGGGTTGATTTGTGCTCCATCAGAGGTCCCTATCGCAGGCTCCTGGTGTTACAAATCACACTTTCTAAAATCATCTCCCTTTCTCCAGCTGCTCCCAATGTGGCTCTGGGTGGGTGCCCCTCTGGGTGCAGATGCTTTTCAATATTTTAATGCAAAATTGCAACCGAACCATGCACATCCATTCAACATCATCCAGATTAACGCAATACAAAGTAATCTTATTTATCACCAGACTCGCCATGCTCAAAGGTACCAGCGAGATGTCTGGAGGGCAGCTGTACTATAGCGATTCAGGGCTCAAGAATGGCAATTATTGGGGGCTTTTTTTAGTGGTGGATCTGTTTGGCTCAGCTTTGCAGCATGCGAGTCCTGGGGGAGCTTTGCCAAGCCCCAATGGGCAGGTACGTGTCATGGTGGGGAGCACAGTCATGCACTGGCTCCATCCAAAACCTGACACCCCAGTTCAGGGCCATGCACCAGTTCCGTCCAACACTCGACACCCCAATTCAGGGCCGTACAAAGCAACTGGCAAACATTTGTCATTTGCAGCAATATTTGAGGCCTACCACTCAATTTTAGCAGCACACATGGCCCTTTGCAACACCTTGCATCCACGGACTACCCGGCACATCTCCGTCTCCAAATCCTTGCTGCGCAAGACAGGAAAAAAACACACCATACAGCTTAAATCCAGCTTTTCCAGCACCTGGCATCCAAAGGGCTCGATCCAGCACAAGCGGGAGCCTGAGCCCAGCACCCAGCCACGTCCTCTGGATCCAGCTTAGGCATCCCTGGACCCCGAGATCCATCCACCGCTGGGTTTTATTGATTTCTACCGTGCAGCCAAGCTGCCACCACCAGTGCTTTTCCAGCTACTTCCTCCTTATCTCCATCTGCTCTGTGGCAGTTTGGTTATTTAAGCACCATGCAGACTTTGCTTTTCTAAGCAAAGAAAAAACACCTTTGCCCTCTTCCCTGCTCCCTCTTCCCCACTCCCATCCCTTCCGAGAGGATACTCAGGACTTTTGGAGGGGAGAAGCAGGTTCGGATAGTTGTTCAGCCTTCATCCACCACCTCCCATGCTCCCACGGTGAGGATGAGCATGTTTTGGGGGTGAAAACCACCCCCTGGAGAGGCTCCAAGGGGGGTGGGGAGCTGGATAACATGACAACGTGGATCAAGAGCCAGCTCAACCCACAGTGATTTGTCACCGGTGCCACCAACCCCAAAGTGACCCAAATTCAGGCAATTTCATCCTGGTGATTCCCTCATCCCACGAGATCCCCATGGCCCATTATGCTCAGCCTGGAGAGCAGCGCCCATTTAGCAGGATGCCCCTAGAAAAGGCTGTGCCGCATCTAACGAGCTTTAACGATGACAAAGGTGGCAACATCTCAGAGGCCAGGACCGAGGACATCTACAAGGACACACTCCGTGAGCATGCACAAAGAGACGCCGCATGGCTCCCACCATCCCCGATCCCGCTAGATTTCTTCTCATTTTGCAAGGGAAACCAAGTGCACAGCGCAGATCCACACCCCCCCCGTGGCAGTGGGATTTTGCCAGGGGTGCAAGGAGAAACTGAGTCACGCATGGAACCTCGCAGCTTGAGATTACACCTTTTTAAGGTAATTTAAGCCAGACACCACCCTTTGGGCAGCAGTGACCCAAAACCAGGCTCTCCTCAGCCTCACAGAATGGGTGAGCATGGTTATTCTCCCAGGGCAATTAAAACACAAATTACTGCCAACCTGAAGTTGTCCCCAAACCATTCCAGGCTGCAGACACAGATGGGGACAACTTCCCAACACACGCAGCACCGGCGACCGTCACACCCCGCAGCTTATTTCTGTCATTTAATTTTTTTACAAGAGTATTCGGAAAGAAAAAATACCTACAACCTACAGCCCCACGGGACCAGCAAGCGCTGAGCTGTCGGGACAAGCCAGCGCCTTCCCCCCGGGCTCATTCCCTGCGGGGGCAGCAGGCGCCGAGCCCACCTCCACCCGGGAACGCTGTGTCCTGCCCCTCGATTTTCCAACAGCATCGGGCGGTGGCGGGAGTAGAGGCAAACACGGCTCCAAGCATCCTTCCTGGGGCTTTTGTGCATGACTCCAGGCTCAAGTGGGTTGTTGAGTTTCATTCCAGCAGGGGGAAAAAAAATTTTTTTTAAAAAAAAATATATATAAAAAAAATAATCGGATCGTGCAAGTGGGTGCTGGAGAGGGGAGGGGATCTCTGAGCGTCAGGATCAGCCTTTCCCAGAAGCAATCTCAACTTCAAGAGCTCCTTAATGGTGCTTGGAGGGATGAATCAAAAGAGACTCTTGGCCCGTGACAGCGGTTCTTGCAAGTCAAGACTGGAGGGGGAAGGGGAGAAGGATGGAGAGGGGACACAGAAGAAGGGATTAAAAAGAAAGGAGAAGGGGGGGGGAAATAAAATAGGTGGAGAAACAAAAGGGATACGGAGGTGGGACAAAGGCTGAGCCTCAGCCCCTGCCACATGCAGTCCATCTTGGGTATTGTCCTCGCTGTCAGACCTGTATAAATTAAAACCCCGGAGCCATGAGCACCTCCCCTACCTCCCTTCCGCAGCATCGTCTCTTCCTGAATGAGGCAGAAAAAAAAAAGTCTGTAAAAACTTCCCTATCTCCAGCTTCCCAAGCAGCCACACCGCCTGATGCTCTAAAAGCTTGAGCATCCTTGGGGGGGAGCTCAAAGGGGTGATTCCCCCCAAGGTGGTAGGGTTTGGGGGGGTTTGCTCCTGCTAGAAACCTCCTGCCAAGAGGACCAGACAGCGCAGGGTGCTGCACGGTGCCGAACAAGCCTGTGGGCTTTGGTTCTCTGCCAGCCCTTTCACGTCGCCTCCCAAAAAAAGACACGGTGGATTTATTTAGTCGCCTGGATCCTAAAAAAAAAAAAAAAAAAAAAAAAAAAAAGAAAATCCTGCTCCGTTTTTCCCCCCAGAGCTAGAAACGGCCCCAAACTAAACCAAGAGTGGCTTCCCCGCGATCGCAATCAAAACAACCATAAAGAGCTCTAAATTGGGAATAAACGACACTGCGGCTGGGTTTCACCGCCTGCAGCATGGGAAAGCCCTGGGGTGCCCATCACGGGTGGGCAGCAGGACATTAAAGCAATTTGGGATGAAAACACTCCTTTTTAGCTAAAGCACACGAGCTGTTTGTACCTAAACTGGGTGTTTTCCCAGTTGTCCCAGTTTGGCACATGGTCGAACCTCACAGCATGCATCAGTTTGGGCTTTCTAGTCTGATAATATGATGGATAAAATCTGGTCCTGCAAAGCCAGGGCCAACCCTGGGGATATTAAAACATCGAGACCTAATCAAACCCCATCTCCGATGCGGCTAGGAGCAGAAGAGGAGCCTGATGCTGACCCTCAGTAGCTCGGTCGGATCCTGTGCTGGTGACTGAACATACTATACAGCACAAAAGAGAAGATTTAACTAAATCAAGACGTATCTGGCAGCTCCAGTGCCAGGAAGGGCAGATTTTGGGGTCGATAATCTCACACCAGGACCGCAAACGCTATTTCCTCTCTTCTACCCATCTCATATTAAATTGACGCGTGTTTTGCCTTGATTAATTTGGTTAATTAATATGGCAGCTCCTGGATGGAGGGCACTGGGGGTACACGAGCCCACGGCACCGACTTGCTATGGGGCTCTGCCATCCACAGAGCGTGGCGAGCCCTTGTTGGGGACCTTGCGGCACTGCACGATGCCACGGGGACTGTAGTGACACCCCACGCTGTCACAGCACCCGCAGAACACCCTGCTGTCCCTGCATCAGGGTCATTGGTGACACCATACACTGTCACAGCATCCCCAGATCAGCATGTCCCTGCACTGGGGACCTTGGTGACACCACACGCTGCTGCATTGGGGACCTTGGTGACAACACACTGCCACATCATCCCTAGAGCAGGACGTCCCCGCATCGGGGACCTTGTGACAGCCACAAACATCCCTGGTGTAGCACGTCCCTACGCCAGGGACATTAAGACAACGTGAACTGCCATAGCAGGGTGTCCCTATATTGGGGGACCTTGTCACACCTCACACTGCCACAGCAATCCCAAAGCAAGATGTCCCCAAATTGGGGACCTTGTGACACCCCACACTGCCACGGCATCCCCAAAGCAAGATATCCCTGCATCAGGGACCTCGTGGCACCCCACATGACCACGGCATCCCCACAGCAGAACAACCCCGCACCGGAGACCACAGTGACACCTCACACTGCCACGGCGTCCCCAAAGCAAGATGTCCCCAAACTGGGGACCCTGTGACACCCCACACTGCCACGGCAATCCCAAAGTCCCTGCATCAGGGACCTCGTGGCACAAGGAGGAGCCGGGTGCCGTCCCCTCCCACACGTGCAGCCAAAAGCACAACCACAACTCACGCCCCGCAGCCGCCAAATCCCCCTCCAAACCTTCCTCCCGTCCCACAACTCCGACCTCGTGCTCCATCGCCAGCCGGGACACGCAGCCGGGTGACCGGGAGGAATGAGGGGGGGGCAGAACCGAGGGGACCATCCCCTCCCCAGGCAGCCCCAAGCCAACGCGATGCCACAAACGTAGTAAGGGAGGAAGAACCAAGCAAAAGCTCGACGTGTTGATGAGCTGCAACTGACCGCGGCTCCAACCGCCCTGCCGATCCCTGTGCCGATATGGGGAGGAAAACCGCCCCCACCCCCCCCCCCCGGGCGCGGGTTGATAAGGGTGCTGGCAACTTGGGAAACAAGGAGGGAACCGCAGCTTGGAGATAAAGGCTCAGCGATTCAGATCCCACCTCACCAGGTCCCACGGGAAGTGGCACCCCCCGCTTCACCCTGGGGGGGGCACGGGGATGAGCCTCAAAATAGGAAGGGGGTAAAGGTTGGAGCACCTCTGGCCCCGTTGCTGCCGTCTGCAACAACAAATCACCCGAACCGCTTCCAAAAGGGCCTCTGTGTGGCACAGCACCCCAAAAAAATCCCAGTGAGCAGCCTGAAACATCCCCTCGAAGAGCAAGGAGGGCAGACAGGGCCACCCAAAAGCCATGAGAAGGGTCCCCATGGGATGTGGTACCCAGCCCCCATCGCTTGCGGTGCCTCCAGCCGAAAAAAAAACGGGGTGACGGTTCGGGTACCACGATCGCGGATGGGAAATCCCCAGCAGCGGCTCCTTCCCCCTCCCCACGCTGGCTCAAAGCTCAGTCGGGCAGAACGAAGCAGCTGCCCGAGCCGCCACGGTGCTCGCTCCTCTGCTAACAAGCCTGCACACTGCAGAGCCCAGCCGCCGCTTGTTTGCCACGATCACTGGCACCGGGGCAAGCAGAGGTGTAGGTTTTCTTCCTCCATCTCCTCTCCTACACCGCTGCCCTTTGTGGGTCGCGCTGCACGGGGCATGCTGCCCCTCCGGCACTGGCTCGGCGCTCTCCGGCATGCAAGCGGCGCTACTCGGTGCCAGCGGCACCCCCAAAAACCACCCTCGCTGAGAAGAACGTCTCTCCCGGCGATTGCTTGCTGACCTCCCAGCAGCAGCATGGACTTTGCCTGGCTCCAAAAACCTACTGGCAGCTGCCAAACCACCTCTGGCTCATGGTCAACGGCACTCAGCAGATACCAGGGTAATTTTGCCGCAATGAGGCTGGTGGAGGCATCAGAAGAGCCACAAATCCTTGAGGTCGGTGGCACCGCAAGCCTTTGTGCGGGGTCTTCCCACCCCACAAGACCCTTGGACCAGCGTGCCAGCCTTGGACACCGTTTTGGCCCATTTCGAGCTCGAAAGCAGCGACGGGGGCTTGCCCAGCCCCTCCGATTGCATCCCCTTAAGTCTGCCCATGTGCAGGGCTGTAGTTGGGTCCACCTGAAGCGCCCCAGGACCCCAGCTGAGCCCCACCACCCAGCCAGAGCCAGGTTGGACACCCAGGTGGGGACATTCTCCATCTCCCAACACAGCCCTCGCTATTTTTGGGGCATCGATTCCCTCCTCCTCTAAACACCATCTTTAAATACCCATATCCATCCTCTGGAGCTAATTTTCCACCCATTGACCACAGTGAAGGAACCAAGAGCTGAAAAGCTTCCCAGATGCAACATGGTCCTTTCCCACCCATCACAAGATGGGTAAATAATAGGAGGGCTCACCAAGCAGATCGCCTGCACCAGGAGATAAGGTTTTAAGTCAACCAGTGCTTGTGGAGATGGGCAAACTCGTTATGGGAAAGCAGCGTTGAAGAGGAATCGCAGCCGCGACTCCACTGCTGTTACCACTTCCAGATGGGGAAAAAGCCACCCTCCAGCCAGGGGACAAGTAACAAGGCAAATCACTGGCCAGTGGTGGGATCCATAGCCACCACCCACCTTGTTTACCGGTGACGACATGGGGTTGGGGAAGGACGGGGGGGTTGCAAATGCATGGAGGGGTTCAGGTAGGACTTGGAATGGTGGAGGCGCCCAGCCTGCATTTGGCAATGAAATGATGGAGAAGTTGAGGTAGGACAGGGTTAATCCTCCAAAGCAGGCAGAGGACAGACACCAGACAACCAGGGATCTACAGATCAGCGGACAACTTGCAGTAGCTGCGCTCAATAGATAAGGAATTGGCCGGACAGCTGTGTCCAAAGAGTTATAGTCAACATCTCAAGGTCCAAGCGGAAACCAGTAACAACTGGAGTCCCTCAAGGGTCCGTACGGGGATCAATACTATTTAATATTACCAGCAACAACATGGATAGTGGGATTAAGCACACCCTCAGTAAGTCTGTGGGTGACCCCAAACTGAGTTGATACCTTGTGGGAAGGGATGTCATCCAGAAGGACCTTGACAGGCCAACGTGACTTCCTGATGGGCCAAGAAGTGGGCCAACATGAACCTCATGAAGTTCAACGAGGCCAAATGCAAGGCCCTGCACCTGGGTCAGAGCAATGCCCAGTATCACAAACTGGGGGATTGAGAGCAGCCCCATGGAGAAGAACCTGTTAGAGCAGGTTCAGAGGAGGCCACAAAGATGACCCAAGAGCTGGAGGACCTCTCCTATGAAGGAAGGCTGATAGAGTTGAGGTTGTCCAGCCTGGAGAAGCGAAGGCTCTGGGGAGACCTTCCTGTGGCCTTTCCATATATAAAAGGGGCTTATAAGAAAGATGGAGAAAGACTTTTTATCAAGACCTGTAGAGCAAGGGGCAACAGTTTTAAACCAGAAGAGGGTAGGTTTAGATCAGACCTAAGGAAGAAATTTTTTACAATGAAGGTGGTGGGACACTGGAACAGGTTGTCCCAGAGAAGTTGTGGATGCCCCATCCCTGGGAGTGTTCAAGGTCAGGTTGGAGAGGGCTTTGAGCAACCTCATCTGGTGGAAGATGTCCCCACCCACAGCAAGGGGTTGGACTGGATGACCTTTGAAGGTCCGTACCAACCTAAACCATTCTATGAAAACCTCCCTGCTCATCCAAAAGCCCTCAGAGGAGAGTTTTGCCTGGAGCCAAGCCAGGGATGGACCCAACAGGGTCACCCACGGGTGACGGAGATCCCCCACCCCATAACGGGACATCCCCTGCAAGAGCAGCCGCTGCGTACAGCAGGTTTTCACAATTCCAAGGGCATCCCAGTATAGCTCCATGCCGGCACTGGGGGCTAACCAGTCCTTGCCAGAGCTGCTCATCCCCCAGCACCCACAAAGCACCGGCGGCACGGCTTCTCTGGCACCGAGCGGTGGGGCAGAGGATGATCCCTTCACCCTGCAAGTGCACAGACACCCTCAGCAGAGCTGGAGGAGTGTTTCCGTTTCGAGAAGAGGGGAATTCAGCAAGGCCAGGCACAGGTGCCACAGTTTCGCTCTGCTCAGCACGACCGCGGCTTCACCAGCAATACCGAAAACACATGGGTCACCGCCGCCGTGGCACAGCACCCACCTGCTCCCTCCCAGCACGGCACCAGTCCCACACCAACACGCAGTGAAGCACAAGGACGGGCAAGGTGTCACCATTTGGGGACACCGTCAGTTTAGGGTCCCAGTGTTGTGCCAGGGGAGATAAACGGTCTCCAAAATGCCGCCGGCTTGACCCACTGCCAGGTTTCGTGCCTGTCTGTGGTGCTGAAGCTGGATGGCGGCACAAGGGCACAGGGATGCCGGCCTGGCATTTGCACCCTTGTTTCTCCTTCCATCAAATCCACGTGTTTCTCACCATACCGTGGTTCCCACTTCACCGTGAGATGCTGAGAATTGCCAAGAGAGCAAACACCCGCCGCAAACCGCTCCAGCATGATCGCGCGACCATCAGGCAAACCAACTGAATCAACCCGAGCATCACCAACCATGCACGAAGGGCCAGGAGATGTCCCCGTCCCCCAAGAATCCACCCCAATGGCACCGACCGGGGACTTACCAGCCACATCGTGTGCTTCCAGGGCGATGTCGGGCTCCTGACGGGAGAGCGACGAGAAGAAGTCGGGATCCTCTTGCAACGAGTGCAGCTCGGTGCTGGAGGGTCCCTTCCCCTCCCTGCTCATTGTCGCCAGATCATCCCCAGCGTAGAAAGCATCTTCCTCGAGCTCTGTCTCTGTTTCCACCGACGTCCCAGATAAAGCCGGGTTCTCCAGGGGCTTTTTTGCATCTTGAAGGAAAGCGGCTCTTCGTTCTTCGCCTTGGGGGCACTCAAGGGCAGGAAAAGTCTCTTTGTTTGGCTCTGGTGTCATTAACAGGGCTCTGCCTCCATCTCCTTGGCGCTCTGAGAAATTAGGGACAGCTTTCTCCATCCCTCGCCGATTGTGCTGTGTCACTCGGAAAAAAACACCGCGCCGGCACTCGGGAGGGTTGGCGGCCAGGGACTGCCGGAAAAATCTACAAGAAATAAGATAAAAGAGGAGAAAATTAGAAAAGAGACTGGATTTTGCCAAGGTGGAGGAGAAACAGTTGCGGCTGCGCCCATGCCGGGAAACACGACGGTCTCAGCGCCTTGCCATGGTCACCAAAGCTCTCAGCGTCCTGGAGCCAGGCAAGACATCAGGTCCCATCACTCCCCCCTCACAAAAACTGGTGCTGCCGGTAGCCAACACGGTGCCAGGTCCCTGCCAGTGTCAACGGACCCCAAAAGGTGCCACTTCTCCCCAGTATGAACCTTCTTTCCTCCCCTCTGCATCACCATTTGCAAGGGGAACAGCACCCCCTCCACCCTCTGCCACACACTCCACAAAAAAACCCAATCACCCCCAAATTCATTATTTATCCCTCAAAAAATTCAATCCCCACAATGCGGTGCTGGGAATGGTGCCAGTTTGCACCCCTGGCAGCTCTGCTCCACCACCAGCTGCCCCAAAATTAGGGTAGCTGACCCCAAAACCAGAGCACGTATGGGGTTTTGGGATGCTGTGCTGCATCCTTTTCCCTGGATGAATTCAAGCAGGTGGGACAACATGGTACCTTCACACTGGGGGACACTCAAAGGGTTTGGGGACCCCTCAAATGGCAACTAGGTGCTGGCCGCTCAAGTGTGGATCCCCCCCAAAACCAAAACAAACCACCACCCCAAAACACTTTCCACCAGCCGACGCTGCTGCAGCTGCAGGTTAAAGGCTGAAAAATAAAATCATTATGGGAAACAAAGAAGAGTGCTCAGGATCCTCATCTCTGCTGGGTGAAGATGCCAGGTCGAATCCTGACCCGAGCAGGCGGAGCAGGGAAAAATAAGAGGAAAGAGGCGCTAAAAAGCCGGGCTTATCAGCTCCGCTGGAGGATAAAGGCACAGGAGGAGAGCGAAGGAGCTAAATTTACCCCAGCGAGAAAGGAGAAGGCAGAGAAGAGACTATAAATACCTTCAAGGTAAGAATGCAAATGAAGAGGGAATTATTCAAGCTGGTGCAAGATGTTTCCCCGCCCCGGGGGCCGAGGGAGGAGAATGATGGAGCAAACCCCAACGCCCGGCGGCCACCCCGAAATCTCTCCCACCCCAAAGCGACCGGTGCCTGTCGCTTCCCTGGGGAACAACGCCCGGAGCCAACGTGGGTTAGTTTGCCAATAGGAAGTTAAAATAGAAATTCAATTAAATAAATTAAAAGTAAGTTGGCTCCGCGCGCCGGCATCTTTCTTTTGTGAGGATCGGTAGCTCTGGCTGGCTTCGATTTGTACGGATATTCCATCGGCATCGCCCTGAAATGGCACCCGATGCCGACGCTGTGCCGGCAGAACGCTCTTGCCCCAAAGAGCGGTGCCACATCGACACTTCCCCCAATTCCATGGAGGGCTTTTGGGGAGCAAACCCCAAATCTGTTGACGTTTAGGGGTTTGCCGTGGTGTCGGCTTGGTGCCAGTGGGCTGGGATGAGGGATGCTCCACCGAGATGAAGCCATCCATGCCGGCTTACCGGGGGGAAACAGTGGATTGCAGCATCATCTTTAACCACCATCCAGCTTAAATCCAGTCCGACACACATGGCACTCCCTTTTTACCGCATCTCCCATCGTGCCACAGTGGCTCATCCATCATGCCAGCAAGGAGTGTCGGAGAAGCCTCCCATCGAGCGGTGCCAGCAGGATGGGAGCCCAGCAGCCGGTTCGGCACCGGCATTTCTCCCCGTGTTTCCCGGTGTGCCATCAAACGGCAAGGAGTCGCCCCAAAATGTGTCATCGCCCCGCTGCAGGGAAATAAAAAGGCACTGCAAGGCACTCTGTGCCGGCAAAGCTGGCAGGGGACAGGCAGGGGCACCTGGGATCCAGGGGGAGAAAAGCCATCGCGGAGTTTTGCCTTTTTAATCGCAGCCGCATCTCAGGCCGGTGGAAACCCCGGCGCATCCCTGAGCCAGGGGGATCCATCCAGGTGAGAATGGGTGAAAAAAAAACACAAAATGGGTTTATTTTGAAAAGCTGCGGGTTTTGGGGGGGGATGTGGGTTTGATCTGAGCCAACTCCAGGACGGCACCTGGCATCCCTCGGGGACCGCCAGTTCCTTTCCCTGGCAATAAATCGCAGCATCCCTTTGGCACCGCGCTTGCCTGCTCGCTCCAAGCCTTTTCTCACCGAAACGTGTCTTGCCGTGGCTGTGCCGAAACTCCCGTGCCGGGAATGACACCAAATCCCCCACCCCGGCATCGCGCTCGACATCACCCACCAGCACCTCAACCCACCAAAACCCCAAACCCAACCAAGCACAAGCTGGTGCAGACAGGGGGGGACACATCGGTGCCACGTCTCCCACCACACTCACCAAAAAAACCCAGGTTTTTCCAAGTTTTCCCTTTTTTTCCTTCCCAAAAAAACACAGATGAATCCATCTGCTGTCCCGGCGCCTAAAAACCCACCATCCTCCCCAAAAACCCGCTTGGCTGTTTTCAAGCTCATCAGGGCAGGGGAGAAAAAAAAAAAAAAAAAAAAAAAAAAGGAGTTTCTTTTCTTCCCCGGCTCGCTCCGCACCAGCACCCTAAAAAGACCCGAGCGCTCACCGTAAAGTTTAAAAAGCCTCTTCCCAAGCTCTGCTCCCTTCCTAAGCTGGCTTCCCAAGCTCTGCTCGCTTCAAGGGTGGGAGCTGGACTGCGGAAACCCTTCCCCCAGCCCATCGCCCCAGAGCCATGCAAAGGCGGAGCAGAATTGGGACAATTTAAATGCTAAACCGGTTAAGTGGGGACAATCGCTGCCTTCCCTGGAAGTCAAGAGGAAGGGGCCTTTCCCCAGGCCAAACGGCTCCCGGCAGAGTTTCTGCAGTGGGTTACCCTGCGAGCTTGCTACACGCTTGAGTCAGGAAGGCTTTGGCCGGGTGTTTTTTCCCCTGAGGGGTTTTCTGGTTTGGGTTTTTTTTTTTTATTTTGCCTTGCAGGGAGAGCAGAGCCACAATGCAGGAGAACAGCACTGGTTCCTTCCCCCTCCGTGATGGTTCATGGCCAAGCGTGCAGGGTCCAGCACGCTCACCACACGCTTGAGCTGGGTGGGCTGTGGCTACAGCTACGTATTTTTTCCCTGCGTGGTTTTTTTTTTTTGCCTTGCTGGGAGAGCAGAACCACGACACAGGAGGACAGTGCCGGTTTTTCCCCCTTCAGATCTCATCACGACCAAGCACGCGGGGTCCAGCACGCTTGTAGCATGCTTGAGCCAGGCAGACTACGGCCACATATTTTTCCCCCCACATTGCTTTTTTTTTTTTCCTCCATGGGAGAAACCTGTGGCAGAGCAGACCCACAGTGCAAAATAGCACTGGGGTTTTTTGCCCACTCCACGCTGAGTGGGTCACAGCCAAACGTGCAGGGTCCATCCGGCGCGTTCACGGCGTGCTTGAGTCAGGCACGCTATTGGCCATGTGTTTTTATCTCGTGTAGGTTTTTTTCATCTCTGGGAGAAACATGTGGCAGAGCAGAGCCACAACGCAAGAGGACGGCACTGTTTTTTCTCCCTTCGTGGTGGTTCACGGCCAAGCGTGCAGGGTCCGGCACACTCCAGGCGCCCTTGAGTCAGGCAGGCTACAACCACGTGTTTTTTTCTTCGCATGGGTTTTCTTCCTCTCTGGGAGACGCCTGCGGCAAAGTGGACCTGCAGCACAAGAGGACAGCGCCGTTTTTTTTCCCCCTCCGTGGCAGTTCATGGCCAAGCGTGCAGGGTCTGGCACGCTCCAGGCACGCTTGAGTCGGGAAGGCTACAACCACGTGTTTTTCCCGTGTGGGGGCTTTTTTTTCCCCCCTTGCACGGCAAAACCAGAGCCGTGATGCAGGAGGACGGCGCCAGTTTGTCCCCACTCTGTGCTGGGTCATGGACAAGCACGCAGGGCAGCGTGCTCCTGGTGCGCTTCAGTCAAGCAAGTTACACCTATGTATTTTTTCCCCCCGCGTGGTTTTTTTTCCCCCCTTCCTGGTAGAAACCTGTAGCAGAGCAGAACCACAATGCAGGAGAACAGCGCTGGTTTTTCCCTGCTCCATGCTGGGTCACAGCTGAGCACACAGGGTCTGGTGCGCTCCCGGTGCGCTTCAGCCAGGCAGGCTACAGCCGCGTGTTTTTTCCCCGCGGGGTTTGTTTTTGTTTTTCCTCCCCGGAAGAGACACGGGGCACAGCGGAGACACGGCGCAGGAAGACGGCGCTGGTTTTCCCTCCTCTGTGCCAGGTCATGGCCAAGCGCGCAGGGTTTGGCACGCTCCCAGCACACTTGAGCTGGGCAGGCTGCGGCTGTGTATTTTTTTTCCCCTCTGCATGGTTTTTATTCCTCACATGGCAGAACAGAATCACGACGTAGGAGGACGGCACCAATTTTACCCCTCCGTGCCAGGTCACGGCCAACCTCGCAGGGTCCCGCACACTCAAGCCGGGCAGACTCCAGCCACAGGGGTGGTTTTTTTTCCCCCCACGTGTTTTTTTTTTTTGTTTTTTCCTTGCTGGCAGAGCAGAGTCGCAATGTGGGAGGACACCGCCAGTTTTTACCCCTCCGTGCCAGGTCATGGCCAACATCGCAGGGTCCAGCACGCTCCCAGCGCACTTGAACCGGGCAGACTCCAGCTGCGTGTTTCTTCCCAGCGTGGTTTCTTCTTCCTCGCATGGCAGAGCAGAGCTGCAACGCAGGAGGATGGCGCTGGTCTTTCCCCCTCCGTCCCAGGCCACAACCAAGCGCGCAGCGTCGGCATACTCGCACCAACGCCGCTTACATGCAAAACACATTGCAGCCATGAAAAACAACTCAGAAGGGGAGCAAGCGCTCCGGTTTTCAATGCGAGAGGAATTCAGGGAGGATCCAGGAAGCTCCCAGGGCTCGAGCTGGGATCCCGGATAATTTCCTTCCACAGGGAAACCTCAAGCGATTGGCGACATTCCTCCCCGGTGTTAACGAGCTCGTTTAGCAGAAAAGTGGTTTTTTTCCCCCATCCCAGAGACTGAACGAGCAAAGGACACATCCCCCAGGGAGCTCTTCCATTTCTCTGATGGTCATGGCTACAAGCTGGCAAATCCCGTGCCAAGGGCTTTCGTTGGGATGCAGGGCTTTGCTGGCGCTGGGATCCTCAGGGAACTCAGCTGCGGGGTTGTCAGTGCTGTCAGAAGGGGATTTCGTGGCTTTGAGCAGAGACGATCCGTGCGCCAACTCCTCTAAATGATGTGCCAAGGAGGGAAATCCAGCGTTGAGCCATGCCGGGATGAGCCAAAAGCTGCTCCAAGTGGTGCCAACCCATGCCAGGATGAGCCGAAAGCTGCTCCGAGCGACGGTGGCACTGCTCTCACCTTCATGCTGTACAGCGGCGGTGCCGGCTGGGCTCCGACCCCGCTCCCTGCCATCGAGCTGCTTGGGAAGAGGAAACGTTCCCGGCACCGTGCCCGAACCCACCGCCAAACCCACCAGCACGGCCCATCCACGGCATGCAGTGAAACACCGTGGCATTGTCATCTTTACAGCCCCCCGCTGGCTCCGACACCACTCTGGCCGGTGGAGGAGGGAAGATTAAAAGCTCCCGGTGGACATTACGAGGTTGCCCATCGCCGGATGCTCATTTAACCTTGGTTAACGAGCCCGGCAGAGGTCGGCCTCCTTCCACCAGCGCAGGAACGGTGCCGGCGATCGCGGCACAGGTGAACCAGCACGGGGAACGGGTGAAGGGAAGAATTAGCAGGGGTCTGGATCCATCCCTGCCACATTCCCAGCCGGCGGATGCCAAATCCGTCACCGCTCGGTACTGGGCGTCCCGGTGCTGCCGCCTGGCACCTGCTGCACGCTGCCTGTACTTACACCCCTGCCAGTCCCGGACGCCTGGGTCCCCTCCTCAACACAGACCCCCCCTCTCCTCCAGACCCCCCCAGACCCCTGAGTCCCCTCCTCAGCACAGACCCCCCCCTCCCTTCCAGACCCCTAGGTCCCCTCCTCAGTACAGAGCCCCCCTCCCCTCCAGACCTCCCCCAAATACCTGAGTCCCCTCCTCAACACAGCCCCCCCCCTTTCCCTCCAGACCCCCCCAAACCCCTGGGTCCTCTCCTCAACACAGACCCCCCTCTCCTTCCCTATACCCCCCCGGACACCTGGGTCCCCTCCTCAACACAGACACCCCCCCCAGACACCTGGGTCCCCCCTCCATCACCACCACACACCCCCATCCCCCCCGTCCCCGGGACCCCCGGCTCCCCCTACGCCCCCCCCCCCCCCGCCCCGAACACCTGGGTCCCCCTCCCGGTTACCTCAGACCCTGAACCCCTCTAAAAAACACCTGGGCCCCCCCAAACCCATTTCAGCACCCCGGACGGAGCCGGTACGAGGCGGGGGAGGGGGGGGTCAGCGTCACCTCCCCCCAGCCCAACCGCGGGTCCCCCGGTAACGGCTCCGTTTTGTCTCCCACCGGGCCGAACCAGACACGCACACACACTCCCCCCCCCCCCCCCCCGGCGGGTACTCACCCCACCGGTCCCCCGGGGCCAGGCCCACCGGGCGGCTGCTGCTGCTGTTTCTTCTTCTTCTTCTTCTTCTCCTCCTCCTCCTCCTCCTCAGCGGCGTCGCTGCTGCTGCAACCGCCGCCCCCGCCGCCTCCTGCCCGGTTCCGGCCTCCACAACAGCCGCCTCGCCGGGGACATGGTCCCTTTAAATCCCCCCCCGGGGGCCCGGCCGGTCCCGGTCCCGGTCCCGCCGCCGCCGCCGCCTCCTCCTCCTCCTCCTGCGCCTCTCCGGCCTCTCCCCCGCCCCCCTCCCGCCGGCGGGGCCTGACTACGTCACGCCGCGCGCCACCGGGCCGCCGCCGACATCTTGAGGGCGGCGAACGGGAACCCAACGCCGACGCGGCTGCCGCCCTCTCTTCGTCTTCGGCCGCCGCCGCCATGTTAAGGGCCGCGCCGTTCCGTTCAGCCCGCCCGCCCCGACGGAGCGCCGGTCGTCGTCGCCGCCGCCGCCCTCCGCCGCCTTCCCCGACGGAGCGCGGCGCGGACTGATGACGTCGGCGGCTGGCCGCCGTCGCCATCTTGGGAGTGGCGGGGGGAGGAGGGAAGGGAAGAGGCGGCGCGGCGACCTTCCGGGGGGGGAGCGGCGCGGGTTGTTGCGTCATCGGAGAGCGACGGCGGCGCCGCGCAGCCATTTTAAGGGGGGCGGAGGGGGAAGGTCTGGCTGGTCGGGGAAAGGGGCGGCCCTGAGGGGACCCCGGCGGGACCCGTGGTCCTGCCAACCCCCAGGGGACCCCGTGGGCCTGTCCCAAAGAGGACCCGTCGCCCCCAAAGTGTCCCCATGGCCCTGCCCTGAGGGGTCCCTGTGGCCCCGTCGCCCCCAAAGTGTCCCCATAGCCCTGCCCTGAGGGGTCCCTGTGGCCCCGTCACCCGCCAAAATGTCCCCATGCCCCCGTCGCCCCCAAAGTGACCCCATGGCCCTGCCCTGAGGGGTCCCTGTGGCCACGTCGCCCCCAAAGTGTCCCCATAGCCCTGCCCTGAGGGGTCCCTGCGGCCCCGTCGTCCCCAAAGTGTCCCCATGGCCCTGCCCTGAGGGGTCCCTGTGGCCCCGTCGCCCCCAAAGTGTCCCCATGGCCCTGCCCTGAGGGGTCCCTGTGGCCCCGTCATCCCCAAAGTGTCCCCATGGCCCTGCCCTGAGGGGTCCCTGTGGCCCCGTCACCCCCAAAGTGTCCCCATGGCCCCATCACCCCCAAAGTGTCCCCATGGCCCTGCCCTGAGGGGTCCCTGTGGCCCCGTCGCCCCCAAAGTGTCCCCGTGGCCCTGTCCCAAAGAGTCTCCATGGTCCTGTCACCCCCAAAGTGTCCCCATGGCCCTGCCATCTCTGTCACTTTCCCAGGTCCCCATGTGTCTCCTCCAGGTCCCCATGGCCCTGCCATCCCTGTCACTGGTCCTAGGATGTCCCAGGCAGGCGTAGGGTGCTGGGGACAGAGCCCCGAGCGGTGGCAGGACACAACCGAGCACCTCGTGGCGGTGATGCCAACGCTGTTTATTGCCTGGGGAGGGGACACCCCGCGGGATCAGGATTAAATGCCCTTCAGAAAGACCCAGGAGACGGCGGGTGACCGGGCTGCAGGCACACGTTGGGGACATCGGGGCAACCGGTTACACGCTGGTGGCCTGAGAGTCGTCACCGCTCTCGTCCCAACCCCGTGCCGGCATCCGGCGGCCCGTCCTCCCAGGGTGGCCCAGGGCTTGGGTGATGGCATCCCGCAGCTCCGTCTGCTCCTTCTCCAGCGCCGACAGCCGTCTCTCCTGCGAGGGGACCGCGTCAGCCCCCACCCGGGTCCCTCTTGTCACCCGTGGGTGCGCCCACATCCCAGCTCTTACCAGGTCTCGGCTCTTCTCCTCGCTGGCCTTCAGCCTCTCCAGGTCTTTCTTCCTAGTGCCTTCAGCCGCCGTCAGCCTAATTGGGTTGAGAATGAGCCAAGACTACGACCTGGTGGTGGGGCACCCGCTGGCGTGGAGCACCCACCGGTTTGGGGAACCCACTCCCCATCCCCATCCCTACCTGGCACCCAAATTGGCCGCACGGGCGTTCGCCTCCTCCAACTGCTGCCGGAGACGCTCGAGCTGCTCTCGGTGCTGACCCTGCTCCTGCCGCAACCCACAGTGTTGGACTTCCATCTCTCCCGCTCGCGTCTCCGCCAGCCGTAACTTCTCCCGGTTCTCCGCCACCTCCTTCCGCAGCGCCTCGATCAACCGCCCGTGCTGGAGGGGGACGAGGACGGGACGTGTGTGTGTGGGGGGGTTATCGGCGGACACCCAGGTGGGTTTGGCTGTCACCCACCCCAGGGTTACCTTCTCCAAGGGGCGGATGGCGTAGAGCTCGCCCTGTGCCGCTGCCGCCGCCGCCTCCTCCGCGTAGCGCTGCCACGGCACCGTCGACTTGCGCGGTAGTGACGCCGACGAGCGCAGCTTCCCGTGACCCTACGGCACCGGCGGCACTTATTAACGCCGCCGTACTCCTCGGAGCACCGGCCCCAACACAAGGGCAGCGTGGCGGCCGCCGTGGCTTACCGGGACGTTGCGGGGGACGAGGGATCCTGGGTTGTCATCGACCGGTGGGTCCGCCACGTGCTCAGCGCTGGCCTGCTTGCGTAGGCGCCGGGCGGCTTTGCTCTGCGCCGGCACACTCTGGGTGCGTTGCACGTTGCGGCGTTCCCGGCTGGACGGCGGTGATGGTACCGGTGCCAGTGCCGGCTCCGGTTCCGGCCCGTCCTCCCGGCCCCGAACTCGGCGGATGCTGATGAGGGACTGGCTCTTGATGAGGGGGCTGTGCTTGCTCAGGTCCCGTGGTGGCACGAAGCCTGGTTTGAAGCTCTCTGCCGGGCTGTGAGGGGAGATGGGGTGATGGCATGGCCAGATACCAGGGTGGTGCTGGACCCAGGAGGGACCAGAACCACCCTGAACCCAGTCTGGACCAGAGGCACCCCAAACCCAGTTGGGATTGGACCCATCTCCTGACCCCAGCCTGGACCCTAAGCACCCCAAACCCAGTTGGGACCAGAAACATCCCTCAAACCCAACCGGAACCGGAACCAGCATCAGGACCAACCTTGACCTGAACCACCCCAAACCCAGCCAGAACCAGAGTCACCCCACACCCAGCCAGAACCAGAACCACCCTGAACCCAGCCAGCACCAGAAACACCCCCTAAATCCATCTGGGACCAGAAACATCTCCTGGACCCAGCCTGGATCAGAATTATCCACCAAATCCAGTCCAGATCAGAACCATCCCCTACCTGGACTGCAACCATCTGCTGGACCCATCAGGGACCAAAACCATGCCCTGAACCCAACTGGGACCAGTGACTTCGAACCCATTCTGGACCAGAGTCACCCTAGACCCAACTAGGACCAGAACTATCCCCTGAACCCCGCCAGGACGAGAACCACCCCAAACCCATCCTAGTGTCACGCCTCTACCAAAGCTCCTCCTGGCCCCACACGTCCACCTTGGTCCCATATATCCCTCTGTCCACCCACCGGTAACTTCGCTCTGTGGTGGAGCTGAGACGGACGGAGACGGGGACAGGGGTCCCCTCCCTGATGGCAGTGAGGATGGTGGGTAGGGGCTCCAGCTCCTCCTGCGTGGCCTACCAGGACAAGACAAGGACGTTATGGGGACAATGGGTGGTCTTGGGGTAGGTGCCATCCATGGGGCAGTGGACACCAGCTCTCTGTGTGGGGAGAAGGAGGTGGCCAGTCTTGCCAGCTACCCTTGGGGACAAATGGGTAGTGGCACCTGGTCCAGGCTGGAGAAGATGTCGCAGAGCAGGAGGTGGAGAGTGGCGAGCTCCAGAGCCAGGTCCACGTAGCCGTCGTAGGTGGCCATGTGGACGCTGCTCTCGGGGTTGGCCACACTCTGCAGGAATTCTGTCATGGTGCTCCAGTTGTGCTCCAGGAACTCATTCATGAAGCCCATGTAGGCCTCCTTCTCACCAAACCTGGGGACCACAATGTCTGGTTGCCTGGGGACAAGGCAATGGCCTGGGCCACCACCATGGTCACAAGCCACCATCATGATCATGGGCCAGGCCACCTCTGGGATCATGCACCATGTCATTGCAATGACCCTGCACCATGTCACCACCCTAGCTACGAGCCAGGACATGTAAGGACACTGCCATGTTCTTGGACCAAGCCATCCATAGGTTAGGCCACCACAGGTGACACGTGAGGCCCTGCTGCTGGGACACATTAGCCCCATGCATGGAGTGGACATGTTCCCTGCTGCCCCATGGCTGGTTCATGGCATGTAGGAGATGTCCCTGCTTGCCACACAGCATGTAGGAGATGTCACTGCTGCCCCATGACATTTAAGGGACATCCCTGCTGCTCCGTGGCATGTTGAGGACAACCCTACCACCCCATGGTACGTTGGGGACAACCCTACTGCCCCATGACTGTCCAAAGCATGTGCCACAGAGCATGTAGGGGATGTCCCCGCTGCCCCATGGCTTCCCCATGGGCATGTCCCTCCCCACCAGCGCTGGTGCTGTGCCCTGCCCTGACGTACGTGGTGAAGTTGGCCAAGTTCTGGATGACCTTGGCCACGAGGGTGAGGGTACGGGCAGTGGCCTCGCTGGGATACTCCTGGACGAGGCCAAAGAGGCTGGGGGACATGACGGCAGGGCAGAGGAACCGTAGGAAGAGGGAGGCCGAGACCAGGCGCTGCCCGATGGGCGCCTTGCCCCGCGCCGCGCACTCCTCCTGCCACGCTGCAAAGATCTCGCCCAGCTCTGCCGGGAAGGCGCTGTGGGGAGAGACACCCTGATGGGTGCTGGGGCAGGTGGCTGGCCCTGGAGCCACCCCAGCAAGCCACGTGGGACATGGTGCCCACAGTGCCTGTGCTTGTCCATGTGCCAGTCCCTTGTGCTTGTCCCCAGGCTTGTCCCTGGATTCTTCCTGGTGCCCATGCCCATCCTAGGGATGGTGCCAGTCCCCAAACCCATCCCCTGGATGATGCCAATCCCCAAACCCATCCCCATGCCCATCCTGGTGCCAGTGCCTGTCCTCCTGCCCATTCCCATTCCTGTCCCCAAGCCCATCCCTGTGCCCATGCCCATCTCCTCGCCTGTCCCCAGGTCTTGATGGTGCTGGTGCCCAACCCACGCTTCTCCCATTGCCCGTGCCGGTGTCCATCCCCAAGCCCATCCCTGGGCAGGCGCCCACCCCCACGGCCACCTCCGTGCCCAACCCCATGGCCCGCGCAGGGGCTGTCCCTCACTCGCAGGACGCGGCGATGCGTTGGAAGGTCTCCTCGCAGACCTGCCGCAGGTTGTTCTGGTTGTCAGAGAGGTCAAGGCCGGCGCATTTGCTGGGATCCACCTCGCAGCTATCATCCGAGGTGCAGAGCTGGGCCACGGCCTCACCTGAACACCAAGGAACAACCCGTAAGGGGACCAACCAACCACCACCGTGGGCATGGCCGTGACAAGCCTCCACCACACCCCCATGGATGTTCTGGGGGTGTCCTACAGCCCCACAATGCTCTGTCCATGCCCCGCACCCCACCACACCCCCTAACGTCCCACAAAGACATGTAACGTTCAGCCGTACCCAGCGTGTCCTGGAGGTACTTGCCCCCCACCAGTTTCATGTACTCGTCGATGGCCTTGGTGGCCAGCGTGTTCTCACGGAAGATCAGTGCCTCGCGGTCGTCAAAGCGGTCCAGCTCGGCCACACTGAGGTCGATGAGGAATGACTGCCGGGTGGACATGTTGAAGGGCTCAGTGGGCACCCATGGCCCCAAACCGACCTGACCAACCAATCCTGGGAAGTGCCACAACCTCCTGGCGTTCCCCTGAACTGCAGTTCCCATCCATCCCATCCCAACTCATCCAGCCCAGCCCAGCCCATCCCAACCAAAACTGACTCTCCAGTCCCGTCCCATCCCATTCCAACTCAACCCAACCCAACCCATCCACCCCATCCCATCCCAACTCAACCAAATGCAACCCATCCAACCCATCCCAACTCAACCCATCCAACTCATCCCAACCCATCCACCCCACCCCATCCCATCCCACTCCAACTCTCCCAGCACCTCCAGCCCATGATGTCCCTCCCACCCCAACCGCCATGCCCACAGCACCCCAGGCAGCACCCATCTTGCCCTCACCCACCCTCCCCACATCCCCCATGGCCAGCACTCGCTCCACCTTGGCCTTCCCAGTGCTCTGCAAGACGCGGACCAGAGCACCAGCCAGCTCCTCCTTGTGCCGCACGGCGATGGTGGGCTCCAGATGGGCGCACAGCTCCCGGTAATGGAAGGTGATGAACTCAGCCAATTCCTTGTAGCGTACGATGGGCAGCACCCGCACCTCCCGGTAGCGCCCGCGTACCCTCACCGATGGCATCCGCTCACCTCCCCCGGGACCACTCAGCGGGTACCAACGCTCCAAGGGCTGCCGGGCAGCCGCCAACTCAGCCAAGGGGACGGTAATGGAGGCTACTGGTTGACCGGGGTGGTCATCACGGCAAAGGGTGAGGGTGAGGGCACGGGCGGGTGGTAGGGCGGCCAATTGGAAGAGTTCACCCCAAAAGAGCTCGCCGTCGGGACCGGCCACCTTGGCGGTGGTACGGGCGAAGAGGGTGCCGTCCAGGTGGAGGTGACAACGGAGGCGACGCCGAGGTGGCAGGTCCCGTGCTTCGTACACCCACAGGCTCAGCGCCAGCTCCAGCCGCTCGCAGTTGTCCTGCCGGGGTGGGGGACATGGGTGGGGAGGTCAAGGGGACAGTGGGGGACATGGAGGGGGGTGAATCTGTGGGGGGGTTGAGGGGGACAGGGAATTCTGTGGGTGGACACGAGGGGACAGGGTGACATGTGGGAATGGGGGGACAAGGAGGGACAGGAAGGGACATGGGGGGACAGGAGGAGACATGGGGGGACGGGTGGGAATGGGGACAGGAGGGGACATGGAGGGACAGGAAGGGACATGGGGGGACAGGAGGGGACATGGGGACATGGGTGGACAACCAAATCCTCAGGGGGACGTGGGTGGTAGCCAAACCCATGGTGGGACAGGAGGGGACACAAGGGGACAACCAAGCCCCCAGCGGACAGGAGGGGACATGGGGGGACAACCAAGCCCCCAGGAGGACATCAGGGTTGTGGGTGCCTGCAGGGCTCCAGGGTGGGGTGGGGGGTTTGTGCCTCAGTTTCCCCACCCAGCCCTGCCAGCGGGCCTCATCCTGCCCATTGGGGAGGCAGGAGGGCAGCGGGTGGCCTCTCATGTCTGGGTGCCGGGGCTTCCCGTCCCCTGGGGGTGGCAGGGGTGTCCCACGGGTGTCCCTGCGGTCCCACCTTGTTGGGCTGCACGGTCCGGCGCAGGTTCTCGATCCAGCGGTCGCGTTCGGCCAGGGACGTGCACCCGAAGGACCGGCTGCCCTCGCCCGTGATGACCTGGGTGCGGGGAAGGTGTCTGGGGGGGGGCACCCTAAGGTGCGGGGGGGGGGCTGTGCTCTGGGGTCTGGGTGCCCATGGCTAAGGGCTGTGCTGGGGTGTCCCTTTGGGGCGCTCAGTGGGGGTGCCCTGGGGGCTTGGGGTGCTCTGGGTGCCCCTTTGGGGTGTCCTGCGTGCCCTGGATGACTGCGCAGGGTGTCTTGGGTGCCCCGGGTGCCTGGGGTGCTCTGGATGCCCCCCCAGGGTGCCTGGGGTGCTCTGGATGCTCTGGATGCCCCTCCAAGGTGCCTGGGGTGCCCTGGGGTCCCTTTCAGGTTGCCTGGGGTGCTCTGGGTGCCCATCCAGGGTGCCCCAGGTGCCTCTTCGGGGCACCCTGAGCACCCACCCAAGCCCGTTACCTGAAAGCAAAACTTCTCGCCCACGATGCTGCCGTGCACGGGCCGGATGATGACATTGTCCCCAGTGAGGTCCAGTTCAGCCACACTGGGAGGTGGCAGCAGTGACTCCCGCGAACCGCTGCGGCTGGGGACCCTACGGGGACAGGACCATCACCGGGGCACCCTCACCAGCACCCGTGGCCCCACCGCCACCCTCTGCGGTGCCGTACCTCTCACCGTTGGGGACCGTCACTGCCGGCGTCTCGACTTTGGGGACGCCGCGACCTTTCCGCTCCCGGAGCCTCTTCCACAACAACCCCTGGATGGGGTAAGGAGATGGCTGCCGTGTCACCCATGGGTGGGGCTGAGCACCCCAGAGAAGGGGGGGCTGGGGCTGTGGGGAGGGGGGGTGCCCACCTTGACATTGGTGAACTGGGAGGTGGAGGAGGTCTCGCTCTCGGTGCTTCTCCCGGCGCCCCGGGTGCTCTTCTCATCTGCAGCCAGGTCTGGAGGGGCACCCAACATCAGGACCCCCCCCCTTTACCAGCACCCCAAGCACCCCAACACCATGCCAGGCTTGAGAAGGGGCAGGATACACCCATATGCAACCCCCTCCCCCCCCAGGGAAACATCAACCAAAGCTGGAGGAAGGACCCAGGCACCTTGTTCTGGGTGCCAAATCCTGCCAGCACCTCACAGTATCTACAGCCCGGAGATGCAGCCAAGCTTCAGGTGCTGAAAATGGGTGCTCACGGGTGCGAGGGAGAAGGGGGCAGAAGGATGTATCCTGCTGCCCCAGCTCCAGCACACGACGCCAGTGACTAGCCTCGGCGCTCAGCCCCGGTGCCGCGATGCCGAGCACCCATCCAGGATGGTCCCCACCCCGGTGCCATGCGGGTGCCAGCCCCGGTGCCAGCGTGGGGGTAACTCACCTCCCTGCGCGGTGCAGAGCAGCCAGCGGCGGGGCCCCATGGCTGGCGGCAACGCCGTCTGCCCACGCCGGTGAGGGGCGCGGGGAGGAAGCCGAAAGCATTTATCGCTCGGATCAGCAGACGCAGCAGCATGGAGGAAGCGGTGACGGTACGAGGCAGCATCGCACCCAGCGCTTCCTCCGTGCACCCGGCTCGGTGGGGGACACGGGGCACAGCGGGGTGCGCGGCACAAAGCGCGGCGCGGTGCCTAGCAGGGTACCCGGCGCAGGGTATGGCACGGCGCGGGGCACGGGGAGTGATGCGCGACGGGATGCACAGTGTGGGGCGTGCCACGGCGCACGGCGTGGGGCTTGGCACAGGGCACGGCGTGGTACGTTGTGTGGTGCGTGGCACAGGATGCGGCATTGGCACAGGATGCGGCGTGCTGCGCGGTGTGGTGCCCAGCGCGGTGCACAAATGGTGCACGGCACGGTGCGTGGCATGGTGTATGGCACGGGACGTGACACGGTGTGATGTGAGGCTTAGCAGGGTGGACGACAGGGGCACGGCTTGCTGCATGGCACGGTGTGTGACATGGGCACGGCACAAAGTCTGGCATCTGGCACGGCGTGGGCACAACACGGGGCATGGCATGGGGTGCCGTACGGTGCACGGCACTGGGCACGGCATGGGGCATGACTGTGGACCACAGCGCACGGGGCATGGCACAGGGCATGGCCATGATGCGAGACATGGGGTGCGGGGCACAGAGCGTGGCACGGTGCGTGGCACAGGGCACGGCCACGATGCATTGCCCGGTGCATCGTAACACGGCGCATGCTAACACGGTGCATGGTAACATGGCGCATGGCACGATGCACGGCGCAGGGCACAGCCAGGATGCACGGTGTGGGGCATGGGGCAGCACGCAGCACCTGGCACGGTGCATGTCATGGTGCACAGCGGCACAGTGCACGGCACAGGGCATGGCACGGGGCACAGCCACGATGCCTGGCACAGTGCGTGGTGCACGATCGTATGGTACACGGCACGGGGCGTGCCATGGCACGTAGCCCAAGGAGCTCCGTGCAGCAGAGCCGCACGGGACCCACACACACACACGAGTCACACCAGCACGTGCCAACCCCCCGTGGCATCGGTGCGTGCCGGCACGGGGCGACCTCGCTCACCGGGGTCCCTCCTGCCGCCTGCCGGGTACAGGTTGGTGCTGTCGGAGATGGAGCTCCCCGTCCGGTTCCTGTTCCTACACGAAGCCTGGTGGCACGGAGGGGTCAGGCACCGCTGTCCCCAGCACCCTTCTGTGCACCCCGTCACCCAAGGGACACCGGCACGAGCTCCTGGGTGCCCAGGGGACTCTTGTCCCCTTGTCCTCACCTCCTCGTCCTTGCCTACAAGGATCAGATGTCCGTCCACCAAGGAGAAGTTGGAGACATCCCACACTGGGGCGTCGGGTGCTGGAGCCAGCGGGATCGATGACACCCTGTGGGTGCTTGCTGGGGGTGCAGAGCAGGGTGTCAGGGGGAGACCGCGTGCTCACCGTGCACCCGTCACCCATGGGCGGCGTGGCAGTGCCAGGGGACACGTGGCTGTGGCTATGCCACCGTGGGTATGGTGATGCCGGGGGACGTATGGCCGCGGCTGTGCCACAACCAGGGTGGCAATGCTGGGGGACATGTGGCTGTGCCGCCGTTGGCGTGGCAATGCCAGGCCACGCTTGGCCGTGGCCACGCTGTGACGGGGACAAAGCCGGCTGGCTGCCCTGCCCCAGCGCCCTGCCTGCACCGTGGGTGTCCCTGCCGAAGCCAAGCCGGTTTTGCCAGATCCGGGTGCCGCAGGGGCTGGCACGGCTCCACGTGCCGCCAACGAGCCCCGTGCCGGGCACACACGGGGACCAGGGCCACGTGAGTCCGGGAGCAGGCCTTGGGGCCAGGTGGGACGCAGCCATCCTGCACCCGTGGGTGCCCCCCCAACCCTGGAGGGCACCTGCAGGCAGGAGATCCCCAACACCAGCAAAGCCTGGCCACATCCTACACCCCTCTATGTCTCCCACCATCACCCACCGCCTCCCAGACCCCAGTGGTCACCATCACCCATCAGCATCACCCACTAACTGTTGCCCCCAACCCACTGCCCATCACCCATTGCATTCCAGACCATCACCCATCTCCATTGCCCACCACCCATCAGCCCCCAACCCATCATCCATCACCCCCAATTGATCACCCATCATCATCACCACCCATCACCCTCCAACCCCTCACCCTCCACCCATCACCCATCATTATCACCCCCACCCATCGCTCCCAACCCATCACCCATCATCACCCGTCACCCCCCAACCCATCACCCATCATTATCACCCCCCACCCATCACTCCCAACCCATCACCAACAACCACCTACCACCCATCATCCCCCAACCCGTCACCCCCAACTCCTCCTCAACCACCACCGCCCCTATCCCATCACAGTCACCCACCACCAGCACCCTGACCCCCACCCTCCCCATCATCCCCCGTACCTGGAACAGCATCGTGGGGCACCTGCTCAGCCCTGGCACCGCTCTCCACGTGTCCCTTCCTCTTGGACATGGAGCGCAGGTACTTCTGCAGGGTGGCCTTGCCACCCTCGGGTCCCCGGGTCTCCTTGGTCCCCTTGGAGGGGGCCGAAAAAGCCCGTTGGAAGAGGGACCGGCGGGTGCTGGCTTTGGGTGCCCCCAAGCCGGAGCTCCCCTTTCCAGCCCCATCATCGGGGCTATCAGATTCGGGTTGGCTGTAGGAACGTTTCCATCCCTGCAACCGGGTCCAACGCCGGCTGCCCGGGGACCCCGTGCCCCGTTCGGGTTCTCGGTCGCCCATGGGTGCTGCCGTTCGCCATTTGTAGGTCTTCAGTAGAGCTGGTGGCTCGGGTCCCAGCGGGGGTTTCTCCACTTCCATCTGTGGGATGGGGAGAGCCATGTTAGCCACGGGGTGTCCACGGCATGGGGCAGGGGGGGGGCAAGGGCACCCTTATTTGGGCACCCCCAACCTGGCATCCCCACCCAGTCACCCCTATTTGGGTGCCCCATCCAAGTATCCCTTTTGGGGCACCCCCACCCAGGCACCCCTATTCAGGGGACCCCCATCCAAGGCACCCCTATCTGGGTGTCTCTATCTGGGCACCCAAGCCTGGGCACCCCCATTTGGGTGTCCCTATCCAGGCATCCATGTACAGGCACCCTATATGAGCACCCTATCCAGACACCCCTATTTGGGTGCCTACACCCAGTGCACCCCCATCTAGGTGCCCTTATCTGGGCACCCCCACCCAGGCAACCCTATTCATGCACCCTTACGTGGGTGCCTCCACCCAGGCACCCCAATCCAGGCACCCTTATTGGGGTACCTCTATTTTGTCACCCCATTTACGCACCTTTATCCGGGTGCCCCTCTCTGGGCATCCCTACCTGGGTGCCCTTCTCTGGAGCACCTAATCCAGGCACCCCTATTTGGGTCCTCTCAGCCAGGGCACCCTTATCTGGGCACCCACATTGGGGCACCCTAGGGTGCCCATTGCTGTGGGGCGTCCCTGCCCGCTGAGGGGTCCCCATTTCCGTGGGTGCTCCAGCCGCCGATGGGTCCCCCAATCTTGTGGGTGCCAATGTCCCCAGGGTGCCCCTGCCCACTGAGGAGTCCCCAGTCTTGTGAGTGCTGATGTTCTGGGGTGCCCCTGCCCACCGAGGGGTCCCCAACTTGTGGGTGCTGATGTTCTGGGGTGTCCCTGCCCACCGAGGGGTCCCCAACTTGTGGGTGCTGATGTTCTGGGGTGTCCCTGCCCACCGAGGGGTCCCCATCTTGTGGGTGCCGATGTTCTGGGGTGTCCCTGCCCATCGAAGGGTCCCCAATCTTGTGGGTGCCGATGTTCTGGGGTGTCCCTGCCCACTGAGGGGTCCCCATCTTGTGGGTGCCGATGTTCTGGGGTGTCCCTGCCCACCGAGGGGTCCCCATCTTGTGGGTGCCGATGTTCTGGGGTGTCCCTGCCCACCGAGGGGTCCCCATCTTGTGGGTGCCGATGTTCTGGTGTGTCCCTGCCCACTGAGGGGTCCCCATCTTGTGGGTGCTGATGTTCTGGGGTGTCCCTGCCCACTGAGGGGTCCCCATCTTGTGGGTGCCGATGTTCTGGGGTGTCCCTGCCCACCGAGGGGTCCCCATCTCGTGGGTGCCGATGTTCTGGGGTGCCCCTGCCCACCGAGGGGTCCCTATCTTGTGGGTGCCGATGCCCCTGCCCACGGAGCGTGTCCCCCACCCAGTGGGTGCCCACACCACCGTACCCACGCCGGCCCCTGCCCCCTGCAGCACCCATCCCTGCCAGGGCGCGGTGGCACCCGGGAGGTGCGGTAGCATCACAATTCGGTGACACCGGGGCGCGGTGAACACCGGGGACACAGTGACACCCAGGCAGGTGGCCCGCCACCACCTCGGCTCCGAGCGCAGGCGGGTGCCGGAGATGCTTCCGTCGCCGATGCGGCCGCGTTTCCCCTCGCGCCGCCACGGCATTTCCTCCTGGCACCTGCACCCCACGCTGAGCCCAGGCCTTGGGGACCCCCCCCCAGCACCCCAGGGTGCACACATGGGTGCAGGCCAGGGTTGGGGGGGTGGACGAGGCCGGTTGCACCCCAGGACCACCTCCCTGCGGCAGCCCCCCGGGTGGAAGCCATCTGTGGGCACCCACAGCTTTGGCGCCTGCCAATTTAGGGGTGCCAGCACCCTAGAGCTGAGCTGTGGAGTGTGCTCAAACCCTGGGCGGGGGGGGTGCCAACGTTTTTGGCGTCCCCACCCCAGCTTGCAGCACCCTATAGCACCCCATCACCCATACTCTCCCCTGCAGCACCCCTTACTCCTCAGGGTGCTGCCTCACCCTGCCCCAGCACCCTGCATCCCCTGCGTACCCCCAAGGCTGGAGCATCACCCCAGGGTGCCCCCCCCACATACCCCCCGCCCCGTCCCGCGGTACCTCGGCCGTTCTCTGCCTGCTCCGGCACCCGGAGTCGGCTGCCCCGGTTCCTGTCGTGGCTTCCCCATGTGACCAGGCAGGAGTTTCAGTCACACCCTCACCTCCGCCTCTGCCCCGATGATGTTATCTACGCTCCCAGTTCGGCCAGGCTCACGCTAGGCCACGGCTTGGGACACACCGAGAAGGGTGAGCCACGCCGGGCCACCCCGCGGTGGGGTCTAGGTACCCTGGTGGCCTGTTGCGTTCATCCGGCTGAAATGCCATCATTAGGTTTCAGAGTGAACGGGTGCTGAAGATGGCAGCTCCTGGCCACTACGGTGTGGGGTGCGACGTGGGCACCTCCGGAGGCTGGATGCCCATATGGGGGGTGGGTGCTACTCTTGGGGGTGGGGGGTATGGAGGTGGGGGTCTCCTTGGGGGTCATGTGGGGTCTCCAAGGTGGGTTAAGGGGGGACAGTGCTGCTCGGACATGCGTGTGCACACACACGCACGCGTGTGCCACAGCACCCAGCCCTGCAGCAGATCCTGGGCACCTGGGTCCCTTGCTTAAGTCCTCCCCCATGACCCCATGGCTGCTCCCCACCCCGTGCCTCAGTTTCCCTCTCACTCTCCAAAGCTGATGTCCTGGCATTGACTTTATTGCGGGGGGATTTCTAGTGGCTTGTGGCTACAGGGATGGTCTGCTGGGCCAGTGGGGCCAGGATCCGTCCGGGCTGGTAGCCTTGAAGACTGGGGTTCTTCTGGGCCTGCGTCCATCAGGGTTGGCATCCGTTGGGCTGGTGTCTGGCTGGACCAGGGCTGATCCATGACGGCATCCATTGGGTGAGGTTCCGTCTGGACCAAGGTCCACCCAGGCTGGCACCCATGGGACTGGTGTCCATCTGGACCAGGGTCCACCCAGGCTGGCATCCATCAGACCAACATCTGTTGGATCAGGGTCCATCTAGACCATCACCCATGGGGCCAGCGTCCATCTAGACCATGATCCAACCTTGCCTGCACCCATCCAGACCAGGACCCACGGGGCTGATCCTCACTGCAGAGGAGAGAAGAAACCACCATCAGTCCCAGCATCACCTCCCACATCCACCATCACCAAACCCCCATCCTCCCAGTCACGCCGGAGCGGACCAGACACCCCAACCTCCAACCCCTGGAGATGCCACGAAGCTCGGTGTTCACCTTGAAGCCGTGCCAGGTCTCAATTTCACGGAAGAGGGAGTTGCCGGGGCAGTCGGTGTGACCCATCTGGCGGTGGCCGCGTAGGGTGTAGTTGTGGTGAAGCCGGCCGGTCCGCACGGCGCACGGCAGGAGCCCGTCCCGCACCAGGGCGATGATGTCAGGGTCCGGCAAGGTGGCCGAGAAGTCTCCAACGTAGCCCACGCCGTAGCCTTTGCTGTTGTAGCCTTTGGTGTGGGCACCAACCCAGTGCCAACCTCGGCCTTGGTACAGGTAACCGTCTGACCCCACCACAAAGCTGCAAGCGCCAGTGGGTCAATCTGAGCTGCCCGGAGATGGGTGACGAGGACCGGGGTTGAGCGACGGTGACGGGGTTTTACCTGTAACCGATGTCATCCCAACCGCGGGTGTCTTGGTGGAAGCGTTGCATGGAGCGCATGGCGGCGGCGCAGGCGGCGAAGGTGCGGCACGGGGTGCTGGGTATGAAGGTGTGGTGGATGTAGACGGAGCCCAAGGGGAGGGTCAAGAGTTTGGGGGTGCCGCGGTAGGGACGGGCACCCCACATGCACCGGGGTACGATGGCTGGGCACTCTGCGAGGGAAGGCAGGTGGTGGAAGAAAGGGGATTTGCCTGGTCCCACGGGCAGTTGGGGACACGGCAGCGTCCCTTTGGGGTCTTGGGGACATCTGCCCGGCTTGGGAACCTCTTGGCCTGGGACATGGCAGTGTCCTCCTGGAGTCCCCTCAGCTAGGGGATGTGGAGCATCTGCTTGAGGTGTCCCCTGGCTGGGGACACGGCTGGCTCCAGGGGACACACCAGTGTCCATCCAGAGGACATGGTGGTGGCCAATCAGGGGACACGTCGGTGGCCATCCAGGGGACAAAGCAGTGTCCAGGGACCCGTTATCCAGGGGACACACCGATGTCCTTCCAGGGGACATGGTGGTGCCTGTCCAGGGACCACCACCCAGGGGACACAACGATGTCCATCCAGGGGACATGGTGGTGGCCATCCAGGGACCACCACCCATGGGACACACTGACGTCCATCCAGGGGACATGGTGGTGGCCATCCAGGGACCACCACCCATGGGACACACTGACGTCCATCCAGGGGACATGGTGGTGGCCATCCAGGGACCACCACCCATGGGACACACCGATGTCCATCCAGGGGACACAGCGGTGTCCAGCCAGTGGACACACCAATGTCCATCTAGGGGACATGGTGGTGGCCATCCAGGGGACATGGTGGTGTCCCACCATTGCAGGCCACATGTCACCAGTCAGCTCTCAGAACTTGACTCCCCTCAGTGCCTCCTACACCGAGGTGACACTGGGGACCCCGCCCAGGGTGCAGCAGCTCTCCACCCATTCTCCCACCCAATTTTTTTTGGGGGGGTGAGGATGACACAGAAATCTGATCTCCCTACCCACATAGACCTCCGTGAAGTCCCGCGCCGCTTGGCGAGCAATGGCCGCCACCTCCTCCGGCCCCACGTTCTCCAAGAGCTCCCGGGTGGGTGGCAGCACCCTCAGCACCCTCAGCATCGCGGCCACCTCCTCCTCCAGCTTCTCCGGCCCCGTCAGCACCCCAAAATCTCGCCTCCGGTAACTGCTGGGGGGTCGCCCCTTCTCCGTGCCGTTGCCTGTCCCGTAGTAGCCCCGGAGAAGGTCGGCGAGTGGGATGGGTGCTCGGGCCAGGCGTGCACCCAGCAGCACCCCATCCATCGCCCCGTTGGCGACAGCATCGGGGATGGGTGACGGGGGTCCCAGCAGGGTGTAGTTTTGGGGGTCATCCACGTCATCCCAACAGCCGCCGGGTCCCAGCACGGCTCGGTTGCCGTCACCGTCACGAGCCAAGAGGAAGGACGTCCCCAACGCCTCGGCGATGGTGATGGCGTAGAGCGCGTCGACGGGCGGCTCGACGGCGGGGACGCGCCACCCTGCCGCCCGCTTGAGGCCGACCTCGATGCCGGCGAGCAGGGGACCGAGGGCGACGGTGGAGCCGTCGGGTGCCAGCACTGCGCTGCGCTCGGGTGCCGCGGCGTCGTGGCGGAGGAGTTGGGTGAAGAGCAGCCACTGCTCGCGGCTGAGCGTCGGTGGGGCCGGTGGGACGTCGGGTGGCTCTCCCAGCACCGCGCGGCACCCAGGGGTGCCGCAGCTACCCAGCGCCCGCGCCAGCTCCGGCACGGTGCCGGTAAAGCCACGGTCGGTCGATTCGAGGGCTTCCACGATCTGAACCACGGAGTCCATGTGGCGCGGTGGGAGACCTGGGGAGGGGACGGGGACGTGGGAGGGGACCGAGGGGCACCCGTGGGGTGGCAAGGGTCTCCCGGCGTGGGTGAATGTGCACCCAAACCGGGGTGACTGCACCAAAATGAGGGGAAACGCACCCCAAACGGGGTGAAAGCACCCAAAACAGGGTGACAGCACCCAAAACAGGATGAAAGGACCCAAAACGGTGCGAATGCACCCAAAGCAGGGTGAATGCACCCAGAACAGGATGATAACACCCATAGCAGAGCAAAGGCACCCAGAAAAGGGCAAATGCACCCAAAACCAGCGGAAGTGTACCAAAAACCAGAGCAAATGCACCCAAACCAGGGTGAAAGCACCTGAAACTGGGTAAGGGCACCCAAAGCAACGCAAAAGCACCCAGAGGAGGGCGCAAGCACCCAGGAAAAGGGTGAATGCACCCAAACCAGGGTGAAAACACCCCAAAGCGGGATGAAAGCACCCAAACCAGGGTGAAAGGACCCAAAGCAGGGCGAATGCACCCAAAACAGGATGATAGCACCCATAGCAGAGCGAATGCACCCAGAAAAGAGCAAATGCACCCAAACCCAGAGCAAATGCACCCAAAACCAGGGTGAAAGCACCTAAAACTGGGTGTATGCACCCAGAGGAGGGCGCAAGCACTCCGGAAAAGCGTGAAAGCACCCAAACCAGGGTGAAAACACCCAAACCAGGGTGAAAGCACCCAAACCAGGGTGAAAACACCCCAAAGCAGGACAGTAGCACCCAGGACAGGGTGAAAGCACCCCAAAACAGGGTGAAAGCACCCCGAAAAAGGACAAATGCACCCAAAACCGGGCAAAACCACCCAAAACAGGGTAAAACCACCCAGAACAAGGTGAATGCACCCAGACCAGGGTGAAAACACCCCCAAACCAGGACTAAAGCACCCAGGACAGGGTGCAAGCACCCTAAAAAAGGGCAAAGCACCCCCAAAAATAGCAAAAGCACCCAAAAGTGGGTGGCTGCATCCAAACCAGGGTGAAAACACCCCAAAAAGGCAAAAGTACCCCCAAAAAGGGTAAAACCGCCCCAAGCCAGGGCAACGGCACCCATCGTGAGCACGCGAAGCCCGACCGAAGCCGAATGCACCCAAAACTGGGTGCAGCCCCTCCCCCACCCCCCGACACCCTCCACCCCCCCCCGACACCACCCAGGTGGGCACAAATTTTGGGTTAGAATCACCCTAATTAGGGAAAAAAATGCAACCAGAGCCATTTTGGCCCCAAAAAGGAGCTCGGAGAAGCCCCCGCGGTCACCACATGCGTGTAGTGGCATGTTGGGGCGTGTTGTAGCGTGTGGCTGGACGCCGGGGTGTGTTGTGATGGATTGCGGCACGCTGTGTCGTGACGTGGCGTGGCGTGTTGCGGGGTGTTCTGGCGTGGCGTGGGGTGTTGCGGGGTGTTGTAGCACGTTGCAGGGTGTTGTGGCATGTTGTAGCATGTTGTGTGTTCTAGCATGTTGTAGGGTGTCGCGGCATGCTGTAGCACGTGGTGTATTCTGGGGTGTTGTGGCGTGTTGTGGGGTGTTCTAGCATGTTGTGGGGTGTCGTGGCATGTTGTAGCGTGTTGTGAGGTGTTGTGGGGTGTCGCGGCGTGTGTAGGATGTTGTGGTGTGTTCTAGTGTGTTGTGGCATGTCATGGGGTGTTGCGGAATGTTGTGGGGTGTTGTGGCATGTCGTAGCATGTTGTGGTGTGTTCTAGCGTGTTGTGGGGTGTTGTAGCATGTCACAGTGTGTTGTGGCATGTTGTAGGGTGTTGTGGGGTGTTATGGCACGTTGTGTCATGGCATGGCACGTTGTGGGGTGTTGCCACGTGCTGTAGCATGTTGTGGTGTGTTCTAGCATGTTGTGGGATGTTGTGCCATGTCATGGTATGTTGTGGCGTGTTGTGTCATGTTGTAGGGTATTGTGGGGTGTTGTGGCGTGTCGTGGGATGTTTTAGCATGTTGTGTCATGTCAGGGAGTGTTGTGGCACGTTGTGTCACGTTGTTGCATGTCATGGTGTGTTGTGGCGTGTTTTGCCGCATTGTAGCATGTCGCGGCGTGTCGTGGCGTGTCGTGGGCCTACCTGTGCTGGGCCAGACGCAGACGCTCAGCGCCAGGAGGAGCCACAGGAACATGCTGCAGGATACGGCCCCCGTCGCTGCGTCCTGTGTCGTGGCCTCGCTGGACTTTGTCCCCGCACCCAAGCGCAAATGTCACCGGGGGCGGGGGACACGACACGCGTATTGGGGGGGGGGGGCGTGTGGTGCGGCAGGGTGGCACACGTGTGCGTGTTGCGTGGGCGGCTCTGCAGCACGTGTGTGCACACGCATGGGGGGGCCTAGGAAGGGGCTACACGCATGTGCACATGTGTGTGCATGGGGGGGCGCACAAGAAAGTGTGTACGTGTGTGTGCATTGCGTGTGCATGGGGTGTATGTGCATACATACGTGTGCGTGCACATGCATGTGTGTGTACACACGGCGTGTGTGCGTGGGGGTGTGCACGCCATGTGCGCGTGTGTTCTTGTGTCTGCGCGCACGCGTGTGTGCCCATGTGCACCGGCGTGTGTGTGCATGCGTGTGCGTGTGCATGCAGAAGGGGATGTGCGTGTGCCACAAGGACACATATCGGGATGTGAAGCCACCAGGACACACATGGAGTAAGAAAGCCACCAGGACACATGTCAGGGCATGAAGCCACCAGGACATGCATGGGGGGATGATGCCACCAGGACACATGTCAGGGCATGAAGCCATCAGGACACGCATGGGGGGACGATGCCACCAGGACACACATCAGGGGACGATGCCACCAGCACATGATGGAGGGACGATGCCATGAGGACACATATGGGGAGGGACAAAGCCACCAGGACACACGTCAGGGCATGAAGCTACCAGGACACATATTAGGGGACAATGCCACCACGCATGGAGGGACGATGCCACCAGGACACATGTCAGGGCATGAAGCCACCAGGACACGCATGGGGGGACAATGCCACAAGGACACACACGGAGGGGGACAAAGCCACCAGGACGCACGTCAGGGGACGAAGCCACCAGGACACGCATGGGGGGACGATGCCACCAGGACACACGTCAGGGCATGAAGCCACCAGGACACACGTCAGGGGACGATGCCACCAGGACGCACGTCAGGGGACGAAGCCACCAGGACACGCATGGGGGGATGATGCCACCAGGACACACTTCAGGGCATGAAGCCACCAGGACACGCGTGGGGGGGACGATGCCACCAGGACACACATGGAGGGGGACAAAGCCACCAGGACGCACGTCAGGGGACGATGCCACCAGCACACACATTACGACGAAAGCCACCCGGACGCGCAGGATGACACCTCGGCGCAGGGACACGTGACGACGCGGTGCCGTGCCCCCCCCCCTTCCCCGCCAGCCCGACCTTCGCCCTGTCCCCAGGGAGCGGGTACCATGGCGGCGGTGACCTGGGCGCTGGGTCCCCTGGGTGGGGTGGCCATCATCACCCTGCTCCTGGCCCTGCTGCTGGGGTGGCTTTGGGACGCCGCGGTCACCGTCACCCGCTTCCGCGCCGCTTGTCACCAGCTGCGCCGCTTCCCCCGGCCGCCGTGGCGCAGCTGGCTCCTGGGTCACACCGGTTTGGTGAGGGGACGGTTTGGGGGGGGGACGGGGTGGTGGCAGCTGGGGGGGGACAGTGGGGACAGGGTGGTGGCACCAAGGATGGGGGACGGTGGGGACAGGGTGGTGGCACCTGGGGGTGATGGTGGGTACAGGAGGGTGGCACCCGCTGGGGGACAGCGGTGGGACAGCGGTGGGACAGCGGTGGGACAGCGGTGGCACCTGCAAGGGAACGGTAGGGACAGAGCGGTGAAGCCTGCGAGAGGATGCTGGGGACAGGGTGGTGGCACGTAGAGGGGGGGGACAGCAGGGAGGCGATGGTGGCACCTGAGAGGTGATGGTGGAGACAGGGTGGTGGCACCTTCGGGGGGGGGGGGTGACAGCAGGTACACAGCGCTGGCACATGAGGTCTGGGTGTCTCCAAGACCACCTAGGAACCCAAGCTGAGACCGTCCCCAAGGCTGGCCACAAGCTGGGGACAAGCATGTCCCCAAGGTTGGCCGTGACCATGGGGACAAGGGTGTCCCCAAGCCTGTCACCAAGCCTTGCGGTGGCCCGTGACGCAGGGGAAGAGCACGGAGGAGGGACTGCAGCACGTGGACGAGCTGGTGGCACAGTACCGGCACGGCTGCCTGTGGTGGATCTCACCATGGATGCCCATCCTACGCCTCTTCCACCCCGACACCCTCCGCCCCATCCTCCTGGCCTCAGGTAGGACACGAGGGCCACCAACCCGGCCCTGAGGGTCCCCAGGGTCACCCAGAGGTGTCACTGTGGCTTGCCCAGTGACCTGGCCGTGTCCAGGCACCCATCTGATGGTGGCCACCAACCCAACCCCAAGGGTCTTTAGAGCCACCCAGAGGTGTTACCCTTGGCTAGCCCAGTGAGTGCCCAAACGCCCATGCTGTGGTGGCCACCAACTTGTCCCTGAGGGTCCCCAGGGCCACCCAGAGGTGTGACCCATGGCCAGCTCAAATGCCACCACATAGTGACCACCAACCTGTCCCTGAGGGTCCCCAGGGCCACCCAAAGTTGTGACCCATGGCCAACCAGTGAGTCCCCAAATGCCCATGCCATGGTGGCCACCAACCTCTCCCTGAGGGTCCCCAGGGCCACCCAGAGGTGTGACCCATGGCCAGCCCGGTGGCCTGGTTTTACCCCAAACCCCATCCTGTGGTGATTATGGGTGCAGACAGAGGGTCCCCTCTCCCTAGGGACCCCACCCACCTTGCAAGCCCCTGAGGGGACCTGATGCCACCCTGGTGGCACCCCTCACCAGCCCCGACTCCCCTCTTCCGCAGCCTTCATCGCTCCCAAGGATCAGCTCTTCTACGGCTTCCTCAAGCCCTGGCTGGGTGAGTGGGTGCTCAGGGGTGGCGGGACGGGGGAGGCAGCACCCACGGGTGCCCCACGGACGGAGCCGGGTGTCTCGCCACAGGGGACGGGCTGCTGCTGAGCCGCGGGCAGAAGTGGGCTCGGCACCGGCGCCTGCTGACACCCGCCTTCCACTGGGACGTCCTCAAGTCCTACGTGGGTGCCTTCAACCACAGCACCCACGTCATGCACGTGAGAACCCGCTGCCTGCACCCAGAGCCCTGTCCTGCACCCAGACCTTGTCCTGCATCCAGATCCTGTCCTCCACCCAGACTCTGTCCTGCACCCAAACCCCAACCAGCACCCGCTGCCTGCACCCAGACCTTGTCCAGCACCAGGAACCCATCCCACATCCAGACCTTGTCCTGCACCCAAACCCCAACCTGCACCCAAACCCTTGTCCTGCACCCAGATCCTGTCCTGCATCCAGACCCCAACCTGCACCCAGACCCTTGTCCTGCACCCAAATCCCAACCTGCACCCAAACCTTGTCCTGCACCCAGACCTTGTCCTGCACCCAGACCCCAACCTGCACCCAGACCCTTGTCCTGCACCCAAACCCCAACCTGCACCCAAACCTTGTCCTGCACCCAGACCTTGTCCTGCACCCAAACCACAACCTGCACCCAGACCCCTGCCCTGCACCCAGACCCCAACCTGCACCCAAACCTTGTCCTGCACCCAGACCCTTGTCCTGCACCCGGAACCCACCCCACATCCCGACCCCATCCTGCACCCATTGCCTGCACCCAGACCCTTGTCCTGCACCCAGACCCTTGTCCTGCACCTGGAACCCACCCCACATCCCGACCCCATCCTGCACCCATTGCCTGCACCCAGACCCTTGTCCTGCACCCAGACCCTTGTCCTGCACCCAAACCCCAACCTCCGACCAGCACCCAGACCCCCACCCCTGCCTGCAGGCCAAGTGGCGGGCAGCGGCGCAGGCAGCGGGAGGGCAGGTGGGGCTGGAGGTGCTGGAGCAGCTCAGCCTCCTCACCCTGGACACCCTCCAGAAATGCATCTTCAGCCACGAGAGCCACTGCCAGGAGTGAGTGTCACCCTGTCACCTGCCAGGGACCCCAGCACCGTCCCCGTCCCCCCTTCCCAGGGTCCTTCCACAAGGGACACCCCTTACCTCCGCTCGGTTCCCCCCTGCCCTGGTTTGGTCCCCAACTGGGGTTCCCCTTGGGCTTGGCACCCATCAAGGTCCCACCATCCCAACATTGTCCCTCCCAGGGTCCCCTCACCCCAACTCTGTCCCGCTTCAGGTCCCCCCTTATTCCACCTTTTACCCCCCCATCAGGGTGTCCTCCCCAGGTCTCTGGGTCCCCCCCCGCTGACACCCCAGCCTGGTCCCACATGTTCTCGTGGGCAGGGGACCTTCTGCCACCCCATGTCCCCGCTGAACCTCGCCATGGCCGGGGGGGTGGCCATCTCTGGTGGCCCATGGTGGCCATCCCCACTGGTCCCTGATGCCCCCCAGGCAGCCCAGCGAGTACATCAAAGCCATCCTGGAGCTGAGCACCTTGGTGGTAAGACGCCATCACCGCCTGCTCCATCACTCAACGTGGCTCTACCGCCTCTCGGCTGACGGGCGGCGTTTCGCCCGGGCCTGTGCCACCGTGCACAGCTTCACCGCCGCCGTGGTGCAGCGCCGGCGCCAGGCCCTCGACCGCCTCGGCCGCCAGGCCTGGCTGGAGGACCACCGGGGACGGAGCATGGACTTCATTGACCTTCTCCTGCTTGCTAAGGTAGTGCCGGGGTGAGGTGGTGTGACCATGGGCACGGTTGGCCATAGGGTGGTGGCCAAGGGGATGGTGATGGCCGTGGAAAAGGTTGGCCATAGGGCAGTGGCCATAGCGGCATAATGGTGGCCAAGGGGATGGTGGTGGCCATGGAAAAGGTTGGCCATAGGGTGGTGGCCATGGCGGCATGGTGGTGGCCATGGAGAGGGCTGGCTGTAGGGTGGTGGCCATAGCAGCACAGTGGTGGCCAAGGGGATGGTGGTGGCCATGGAGAAGGTTGGCCATAGGGTGGTGGCCATAGTGGGCATGGTGGTGGCCAGTGGGAGGGTTGGCTATACACTGATGGCCCCAGGGGGCCCCTTAGCTACCGCACTCCCCCTTGCAGGACGAGGACGGCAACACCCTGTCGGATGAGGACATTGCGGCCGAGGCTGACACCTTCATGTTCGAGGGTGAGCGCGAGCCACTGGGTGCCATCAGAGAGGGGTCACTCACATGTCCCCTCACTCACCCCTTGTCCCCGCAGGCCACGACACGACGGCCAGCGGCTTGGCATGGCTGCTCTACAACCTGGCCCGCCACCCCCACTACCAGGAGCGGTGCCGCCAGGAGGTCCGCGAGCTCCTCAAGGGCAAGGACGCGGAGGAGATCAAATGGTGAGAGGTCCCCGGTGTCATCCCTCGGCCACCGGGCTTGGGGACCCCGATGCCACCATCCCTCGCCCCCAGGGAGGACCTGTCCCACCTGCCCTTCACCACCATGTGCATCAAGGAGAGCCTTCGCCTGCATCCCCCCGTCACCGCCGTGTCCCGGCGCTGCACCAAGGACATCGCCCTGCGTGATGGACGTGTCATCCCCAAGGGTACGGCTCGCCCAGGTTGCAAGGTGTCCCCAGTGTCACTGTCCCTTCTTGTCCCCCTGTCCCTAAGGTGGCCGTTTCCATCCCACCAGGGATCATCTGCCTGATGAGCATCTATGGGACCCACCACAACCCGGACATCTGGCCGGAGCCCCAGGTAGAGCCACTTGGCCCTGGTGGCATGACGATGGGACAGTAGGACGTCCTTGTCACCATGGGCAGGGACAACCACGTCCCCACGGCGTGACGGTGTCTATGTCACTCTAGGTCTACAACCCACTGAGGTTCAGCCCGGAGAACAGCAAGGGACGGTCCCCGTTGGCCTTCATCCCCTTCTCCGCTGGTCCCAGGTAGGGCATGGTGGGGACACGGGTGTCCCCACGTCACACCCCCAGCCTGGATGGGTTCAAGGTGGGGTGGTTGTCCCCCAGCCGTGACGTTTGGGTGTCATGGGGACAACACCATCCCCACATTTCGGGGAGGTTCCACCATCTGCTCCACCACCCACATGGGGGGGGGGGGGTCTGCCGTCCCCTGCGTGTCCCCCCGCCGGAGGTGACAGAGGGGCACACGGTGGCAGGAACTGCATCGGGCAGAGCTTCGCCATGGCCGAGCTGAAGGTGGTGGCGGCGTTGACGGTGGCACGCTTTGCCATCAAGCTGGATGCGGGGCGGCCACCGCGTCGCAAGCCCGAGCTCATCCTCCGCACCGAGGACGGGCTCTGGCTGCTGCTGGAGCCACTGCCGGAGGTGGCCTGAGGGACACGGGGACACGGGGGACACCCCGCGTGGTGGATGTCCCACCCGAGGGAGGAACGGTGAATAAACGGTGGCACGGAGGGGACGGTGTCGTGGTGGGACGGAGGGGGATGGAGTGGGGTGGTGGGGCTGGTGGGGATGTGTCCTCCTCGATCACATGCCGCCTCACAGCATGGACATGTCCCTCCATGCCACATGTCCTGGCATGGACATGTCCCCCGGGCCACACGTCACCACCCTGGCACGGATGTGTCCCCCCATGCCACATGTCACTGTCCTGGCATGGACATGTCCTCCCATGCCACATGTCACCATCCATGGACACATCTCCCCATGCCATATGTCACTGTCCTGGCATGAACATGTCCCCCTATGCCACATGTTACCATCCACGGACATGTCCCCTCCATGCCACATGTCACCATCCATGGATGTGTCCCCTCCGTGCCACGTGACCATACATGGACATGTCCCCCCAAGGTCACATGTCACCATCCATGGACATGCCCTCCTGGGCCACATGTCACCATCCCTGGATGTGTCCCCCCATGCCACATGTCACCATCCTGGCATGGACATGTCCCCCCATGCCACACGTCGCCATCCATGAACGTGTCCCCCCATGCCACATGTGACCACACGTGGACATGTCCCCCCAAGGCCACAAGTCACCGTCCCTGGACGTGTCCCCCCGTGCCATATGTCACTGTCCTGGCACGGACGTGTCCCCCCAAGGCCACATGTCCCCCCGTGTCCGTGACCCCCCGTGTCCGTGTCCCGTGTCCCCCTCCCGCCCCGGGGCGGGGGGGGGGCGGAGCGAAGGCGCCGAGTGGGCGTGGCCACGGGCAACAAGAGCCGGTAGGCGGGGCCACGGCGGGGCCTTCCGGTCATGTGAGGCGGGCGGGTGAAGCCGCGGTGCGGCGGCGCCATGGCGGCCCCGTCCGGTGAGCGGGAACCGGGGACCGGGCTGAGGCGGCGGCGGCGGCGGGGCGGGGGGGGGAACCGGGCCGAGGCGGGCGGCGGGGGCCGGTACCGGCCTGTGCCGCCGTCCCCCCCTACCCCCGGTAGAGGCCCCCGGTACTCTCCGGTGAACGGCCGTTTCCGCCTCAGAAACGGAGCGGCTGCTAGGCCGCGGCCCCGGCTACGGCACGACGGAATCCCCGGCGGTGGCGGAGGAAGAAGAGCTCCGGCGCCGCCTCAAGTATTTCTTCATGAGTCCCTGCGATAAGTACCGGGCCCGGGGGCGGCGGCCCGTTAAGTTGGGGCTGCAGCTGGCCAAGATCCTCCTTGTCACCGTCCAGGTGGGAGGGGGACCGGGACACCGGGTGGCCTTGGGGTACGAGGGGGTTCTGGGGAACGGGGGACGCTGGGCACCGGGGAGGGGTGGCCCTGGGACACGGGGACGCCGGGGAGGGGGGTTCTGGGGGCCCCTGGGACATGGGGACACTCCCCTGGGATATGGGGACACCAGGGATCCTGGGATGTGGGGACACTGGGAATGGGGTCCCCTGGGATATGGGGACACCAGGGATCCTGGGACCTGGGGACACTGGGAATGGGGTCCCCTGGGATATGGGGACATCAGGGATCCTGGGACATGGGGACACTGGGAATGGGGTCCCCTGGGATATGGGGACACCAGGGAGGGAGGTACTGGGGGGTCCTGGGACATGGGGACACTGGGAATGGGGTCCCCTGGGATATGGGGACATCAGGGAGGGAGGTACTGGGGGGTCCTGGGACATGGGGACACTGGGGAGGGAGGTCCTGGGACATGGGGACACTGGGAATGGGGTCCCCTGGGATATGGGGACACCAGGGAGGGAGGTACTGGGGGGTCCTGGGACATGGGGACACTGGGGAGGGAGGTCCTGGGACATGGGGACACTGGGAATGGGGTCCCCTGGGATATGGGGACACCAGGGAGGGAGGTACTGGGGGGTCCTGGGACATGGGGACACTGGGAATGGGGTCCCCTGGGATATGGGGACATCAGGGAGGGAGGTACTGGGGGGTCCTGGGACATGGGGACACTGGGAATGGGGTCCTCTGGGATATGGGGACACCAGGGAGGGAGGTACTGGGGGGTCCTGGGACATGGGGACACTGGGGAGAGGAGCATGGGGGCAATGGGGATAGGGACACTGGGGAGGGGTGGCCCTGGGACATGGCAACACTGGGGAGGGGCGTATTGGGGGGCCCTGGGACATGGGGACACCGGGGGAAGGAGCATGGGGACAGTGGGCACAGGGACACTGGAGAGGGGTGGCCCTGGGACATGGGGACACTGGGGAAAGGAGCCTGGGGGCATTGGGCTCTGGGAGAGTGGGGAGGGGTTCCCCTGGCACATGGGGATGGGGGCGAGGGGGACACCAGGGTGCCACTGAGGGGCAATGGGCAAAGGGACACCGGGGCATGGGAAGTTGGGGGGTTACAATGACACAGGTCCTCTGGGGGGGGGTTTGAGCACAGGAGGTGACCTGTGAGGTGGGCACTGGGCATGGGGACATCGGAAGGGACATCCTCAGTAAGGCTTGGGGACATCGTGGGGAGTGGTGGGGGTTTGGGGGGGGCTTGAGTATTTGGGGACACTTGGCGGGGGTGCTTGGGGACAGTGGGGGACTCGGGAGAGGTCCCCAGGGTGAGAGGAGGGTCTGTTGGGGTTACCCTCGTGGCACGTCCTTGGGGTCCAGGTGCCACACACTGGGATGTGGCAGGGCGCCCCAAAAAAGCGGAGGGGCAGAAAGGACGTCCCCCCGCTCAGGGTGTCACCGGCTCCCGGACTGGCACCATCCCGGGGCGGAAAAATTCCCTGGGAACTGTCAGGCTGCAGTCACGAGGTGCGGAGGAAACAGCCGGCGTGTGACATCTCCCTCCCGTCGAGGGAAATCGGGGCGCTGGGGCCTTGCCCCCCCCCTGCCCCACCGCCGTTTCTACCTGCACCCTGCCTGACAGGCAGCAGCACCCAGCTCAGCGCCGTGGCATTGTCCTGGCTTTGAGCGGTGTCACCCAGATCCACCCCTGCCCTCAGCCTGCCAAGGAACAGCGCTAACGAGCGGTGTCTTGTGTTAATAAATACAAGCTAATTACCAGCACAGGGAGGGGTTTAGAGCGTGCAGGCAAGGAAAATGCTGACGAAGAGGAGGAAGATCAGGGTCTGCTCTGCTGTCATGTTCCCTGCAGTGTTTGGTGGCACTGTGGGGGGACGCGTGTGTGTCCCCCAAGGAGATTGTCCTCCCCCCGTCTGCGGTGGGACACATGCGTGTTCCCCAGGGAGATCTTCCTCCCCCCATTTACGGTGGGAGAGGAAATTTGCTGCAGGAAATTAGCCGGCTTAAGAGGTTTTGGGGCAACCAGGTGGAGATGGGGACAACCTCAGGGACATGCTAGCTGGCCCTTGTCTTCTTGGGGTCACCCAAGTGTAGGGTGACAGTGTTTTGCCTCCTGTCAGCATTTTGGGGCAAAACGGCTGCATTTTGGGCCGTAGCGTCATTGTTTATGGAGCTGCCGGGGCAGGAATTTAATAGCGGTCTCCTTCAGCTCATCCTCTTCGGGCTCAGCAACCAGATGGTGGTGACATTCAAGGAGGAGAACACCATTGCCTTCAAACACCTCTTCCTGAAGGACTACGTGGACGGCGCGGATGACACCTACGCTGTCTACACGCAACGTGACCTCTACGACCGCATGTTTTACGCCATGGAGAAGGTGAGATCCACGGGTAGAGGGGGGACGCGGAGGTGGCTTGGGGAGATGGAGGTGGCTCGGGGCCGCATCCAGCTGCTGAGGGCATCTCCTTCTCCAGTATTTGGCCATTCCCAATGAGACCGTCGGCCGCTACGCCTACGTGCGGGGGGAGAGTGGAGGGAACCAGTCAGCCCTCATGCTGTGCCAGCAATATTACCGTAAAGGGCGCATCGATCCGGCCAACGACACCTTCAACATCGACCCCAAGATTGTCACAGGTGGGTTTTGGGGGGCGGTGGAGCTGAGATTCCTTGTGCTGCAGCCACCACTGGGTCCTGGGGAGGTTTTTGATCCTTGTTCTGGGCTTGAGAGGGTCCAAGGGGGTCTGCATGGGGCCTCGGGCTTCCCTGAAGGTGCTTCTCCCTCCCTGCAGACTGCCTGGGAGTGGACCCCGAGGACCCACAGCCTCTTCCCCCAGAGCTGGACCGCAGCTACAAGAACTTCACCCTCAAATTTCACAAGTAATTGCTGATGCCTTCCCCGTAATCCGGGGTGTCCCAGCATTTGGGTGCTGGGGACATCCCATCGGCGCAGCGTATGGGCAAGGGTGGAACGGGAACCCCAGCGCGGGGACTTCCTCACGCTGAAGCCTGCTGCCAGGATGGAAAAAGCCCCCGTTGGTTTTAAAAACCGCTCGTGAGATAGAAACAAATTCACCCTTGGGCTGAGGAAGATGTGAAACCAGTGAGGTTGCGCAACAAAGCAGCTGCTTTCCGGCCATGTCTCTGTTGGCGGCGGCTGCAAAGCTGGCCCTGAGGCACCAAGACTGTTCTGCAACACCCGCTTTGGGGGTTGTTTTCCCTTCCCCCAAACCAAGCGCTGGCTTTTGGCGGCGTTTTGCTTGCCCGTGGCCAAGCCCTGCAGTTGCAGGCGTGTTACCAGCGTAGGCAAGCCCCATCTTCTTGCCGGTGCTGGGCAGAGAGATGCCGGCACTGCTGGCTCTGAGAGATGCGGTGTAGTTTGTGACACCGTTTCTGCCAGAGGGTCCAACCTCCCCCTCGAAGCAAAATTCACTGACACTGGGGCAGGTTGGCAGCAGTTTGCTCCTCTAAAGCTGGAGACATCCTTTCCTGGGGCTGTACGCACCCCCGAGTTTACCCCATGTCTGTCGGTTATTGGACTCTCAGCACCGTATTTTGAGGGTTTGGGAGGGTCTAAGTGGGCTGAGACAGCCTGGATGAGCCACAGGAGGAGGATTAATGAACGTCCTTTCCTGCAGACTCATCAATGTCACCATCCAGTTCAAGCTGAAAGCCATCAACATCCAAACCATCATCAACAACGAGATCCCCGACTGTTACACCTTCACCATCACCGTGAGTGCGTTGGCAAAGCTCCCCGCCTCGGGGTGATCCAGCCGGGCTGCGTGGGGTTGGCAGCGTCCCTCGTGGGCACGTAGGGACTTCCACTTCTCCCCAGATCACGTTTGACAACAAGGCACACAGTGGCCGGGTGAAAATCCGCCTCGACAACCGGGCTGACATCAAGGAGTGCAAAGATCCCAGCGTCTTTGGCCGAGGTAGGAGCCGCGAGGACACCACAAAGGTGGCATCTGTCCCCAGTGGGTGTCAAAGGGTGGCGTGGGGGGCTCGGGGTGCTCCTGGGTGGCTGTCCTTCTCGTTAAGAAGAGGCACCGCACGTCTTACAGGTGACAACTCCTTCCGGCTGTTCTTTGACGTCGTCGTCATCCTCGTCTGCTCGCTCTCCTTCATCCTCTGCGCTCGCTCCATTATCCGGGGCGTCATGTTGCAGCACGTGAGTGGTGGCACAGCAGGAATTGGTGCCAGCTGTGGCTCCCCTCCACGGTGTAACCGGACAGAGCTGCCACTGGGACACTGTTTCAGCGCTGCTGGGTTTTGGAGGAAGCCCTTTCCCCACGGGGGATGCTCAAAGCTGTGGGCGCTGCGAGACAGGCAAAATTCTCCAGGCGGTGGGTAAAGGACACCGGTTTTTTTTTCCTTCCCCATGTAGGAGTTCAGCCAGTTCTTCCAGCGCCGTTACAACCAGAGCGTGTGCCTGTCGGACCGCATGGAGTTCCTCAACGGCTGGTACATCCTCCTGGTGATCAGCGACATCCTCACCGTGCTGGGAACCATCATGAAGATTGGCATTGAGTCCAAGGTATGGGGACGCTGGGGAGCAAAGCTGGAGGTTTTTGCAGATCCTGGGTGTGCTGGGGCTGCTGGCACGGGTGTCCCTGTGCTCCGGGGAGGGGACAGTTCCGTGTGGCAGGAGGCAAGCCACACAACGGCTGCCCCTGGGCGCCAGCAATGCATTGTCTGCCCCGGTGAAGCTGTCCTGGATGTGATCAGAGCCCTGAACGGCGGGTTAGGGGACAGACGTCGCTCCTGAGGGCTTCACAGAGGGGTCCTGGCCCAAGTGGGACCCCAGAGCCCCCCCCCTTTCCCTTTGGGACAGGGAGATGGCAACAAAGGGACAGGTAGGGTCCTGTGTGGCTGCTATGTCGTGGCTTGTGGCACCAGGATTTTACTTGCTGCTGGCTTTTGGCCAGCGTACAGGGTTGTTACGGCTTCAGGGGCGGCGTTGGGGATTTTGGAGACAGCATTGGCCATGCCTCAGGCCTGTGACACCTCTGTCCCTGCAGAACTTTGCCAGCTACGATGTTTGCAGCATCCTCCTGGGCACCTCCACGCTGCTGGTTTGGGTCGGGGTCATTCGCTATCTTACTTTCTTCCAGAAGTACAATGTGAGTGACACGGGGGAGGTGACCTGGGACCCGAGGGGACAATTTCAAGGGCTGGGAATGGCCATGCTTGCCTGGGCGAGCTTGGGCTTGTCCCACGGCTGCTGCGTGTGTCCCTAGGGTCCCTGTCCTGCTCTGCCGAGGACACGGAGGTCTCACAGGGTGCTTTAGCAGCTGTTGCGGGCACCCTCGGCAGAAGATGAGGATTAATCCCAACTGGTTTTCCTCCACCAGATCCTCATCGTCACGCTCCGGGTGGCCCTCCCCAACGTCATCCGCTTCTGCTGCTGCGTGGCCGTCATCTATCTGGGCTACTGCTTCTGCGGGTGGATCGTGTTGGGCCCGTACCACGTCAAGGTACTGCTCTGGGTCGGTGGTTGGGGTGGGCTTCACCCACCTCCAGGTGATTCCGTGCCCGGATTTGGGAGGAGATGGGTGCGGGGCTGGTCCCCGTTTTGGCAACGTGGGTTAGATAGGGTGCCGGTCTTTGCTGCGGTCTCTCTCCTCGCAGCGTGGTGGCATCAGGGTGGCACCTAGGGTGCTGGGGAGCGCTCGCTCCCTGTTTGGGAGCTTCCAGCCCGATGGTGGAAGGGGTGATGCAGTGGCCTGGGCCGGCTACCATCCCTTTGTCACCTCCCATCCCAGTTCCGATCCCTTTCCATGGTGTCTGAGTGCCTCTTCTCCCTCATCAACGGGGACGACATGTTCGTTACCTTCGCCGAGATGCAACAGAACAGTTACTTGGTGTGGCTCTTCAGCCAGATCTACCTGTACACCTTCATCAGCCTCTTCATCTACATGGTCCTCAGCCTCTTCATTGCTCTCATCACCGGTTCCTATGAGACCATTAAGGTGAGGCCAGACCATGGCGTTTAAGCAAAGCTTCATGGTTGTTTTTTTTTTGGGGGGGGAGATCCTGATCCCCCTCAGTGGAGGGATTCAGCTTCCCCGTCCCCTTTCCCCACAGCACCAGTGTGAGGGCGAAACACCTGTCTCCCAGCTCCACGCTTACATCGCCCAGTGCAAGGACAGCCCCAAATCGGGCAAGTACCGTCGCGACAGCGCCTCATCCTGCTCTGTCTTCTGCTGCTGTGAACGGTGAGCAGGCAGTGCCAGTGCTGGGGAGGGGGTCACACAACTGGGGGGGGCTTCTGGCCAGCAGATCGGGGCTGGGTACGCTCTGTGACCCACCCCCCCACCCCCCCCCGTTATCTACCTTGCTGGCCCCTGTGTGCTGGGAGAGGAGGGTTTACGGCTTTTTTTGCCACTGGCTCCTCATACGTGGTCGATCCCACGTGGATCACAATTTCCAGCCCCTCTCCATGCCGGTGAGGCTCTTGCCAGCGCCCCAAAATGGCTCTGTGCCCGTGGGGACCCCTCAACGTGGGTATAACCAGGGTATGTGGGTTCCCTGCGTGTGTCCCCCCCTCACTGCCTTTGTGGCTCCCTGCTTCCCACTCTTATTTCTGGGGTGTGGGGGGAGTCTCCCTTCAGCTATAGCTGGGTCATGTTTCCAAAATCGAAGCCATCTTCCCAAATTCATCAGATTTTCCCCCGTTACCGTCAGTGCTTCTCTCCCCGCAGGGCTCCTCTGCAAGACAACACGCTGCTGGTGAATTAAGGGAGGACCCCTCGGCATGGACCCCCAGGGACGTGAGGGAGCGGCGCCTTGTGCTCCCCGCCCCGAGCGCTTTTAATTTATTTTCTCATCTGCTTTTACCAGCTCGGGGCCCCAAAGGGGTGGGGAGAGACAGCGCCTGTGTCCCCGGCACCCGGGGGACGCTAGATGGACGCTGGTGGCCCTGTTATTTTTCTTGACGGACCTTAGCCTTGCTGCTCCCAGTCCTGAACTGGAGCCGGGCACCCCTCGGGGGCTCAACATGGGCCTTGCCCCCCCCCAGGTTATGTTTTAGGGGAGCAGCCTGGAGCCCTGTGACCCCCCCAGATCTGTTCTGGGGGCAGCCTGGAACCCTGCAACCCCTCAGCCCCATTTTGGGGGCTCATCCTGGAGCCCTGCAACCCTCTTGGATGTGTTTTGGGGGCTCAACCTGGAGCCCTGCAACCCCTTGGCTGCATCGGGGATGTGTCCAAAGCCTCATCCTAAAGCCCCCTGGTCCCTTGGCTGGGTCAGGGACTTGTCCCCAAGCCCAGTAGCCCCTTGGCCACATTGGAGACTCATCTCTCCCCTTGTCCCCAAGCCTTACAGTCCCCTGGCAGTGTCAGGGATGTGCCTGGGGCTTTGTCCCCAAGCCAAGAAGCCCCTTGGCCATGTCGGGGACTTGTCCCTGCCTCTGTCCCCAAGCCAAGTGGCCCCTTGGCCACATCGGGGCCTCATCCCTGCCCGTGTCCCCAAGCCAAGTAGCCCCTTGGCCACGTTGGGGACTCATCCCTGCCCTCGTCCCCAAGCCCAGCTGCCCTGTGGCAGCATCAGGGACTTGTCCCCAAGCCCTGCAGCCATTTTGGGGGGGAGCATCTGGGCATGAAGGGCTGCAGCAGGTCCCTTTCATCCCCCCCACACACACCTCAGGCACCTCTCTCCCACTCCAACCAGGACGGGGGCAGTGGGACAAGAGCGAAAAACGGTTCCCCCGTCCCTGGGGTCTGTGGTTTGGGTAAAAGGGCCGATGTCAAGTCCCGGAGCTGTTTACATGCTGCGGGATGGGTCAAGGGCATGTTTTGTAACCGGAGGAGCAGCTGCTCCCGGCTGGAGCGGGGCCAGCAGCTGCTTGTACCAGGCATCGCTGCCTCTGCCTGCCTTCCCAGCACCCAAAAAGGCCACATTTAACCCCAAATTGTGTGCTCGGCCTGGATGGGGGGTGGTCAGAGCTGTTGTGGATGCCTCTCATTCATGGACTGAGTTGTGGCTGGTCTCAGCCTGGAGGGGTGTTGCTCGCTGTAGGGTTTGTTTTGCTCCCTATTTTTGGGGTGGGGGGAGTTGTGTGCCCCATGTGGGGTCCCGATGGGTGCCCCCGGGGTGGGAGAATAAAACACCCTGGGAGAAAAGTGGGTTCTGTGCTGCTGTGGGACCCCCTGCGCCGTGGTGGGGGGGTGCCAGCACCCTGTGTGTGGGGGTCAGGGCTGGCGGTGGGGCCGTGGGTGCTGTCTCCATGGGGGGGGCGGGTAAGGGTGACCGTGGGTGTCGCCCCCCCCGCGGGGACAGGGCTGGCGGTGGGTGCCACCCTGGGGGGGGGACGAGGGTGCCTGTGGGTGCCACCACGCGTGGGGACAGACCTGAGGGTGCTCCCCGGCCGTTGTCGTGTGTGTGTCCCCCCAAGATTTAGGGTATCTGTCCCCCCATGCCACTCCCAATATGGCGCCGCGGCCCTCTTCAAAACATTCCCCCCCCCCCCCGCGCCGTCGCCTTGTGATGACATCACGCCGCCCATGCCGCGCCCAAGATGGCCGCCCCTCCCGTTCTCTTGACCTTCCCAACATGGCGCCGCCGCTCCCCCTTGCCCCTCCGCGTGACGTCAGAGCGGGAGGCGGGGCGGCTTTAAACGGACCATGACCGCGCGGGGGCCGCCGAGGCCGGAGCGGGGCGGGCACCGGCGGCTGGTGAGTGCGGGGGGGGGAGAATTACCGTCCGGGGGGGGGGGAGGGGCTGCACCGGCTTTTGGGGGGTCCGGGGGGGGCCAGGTCTGGCCTGGGGGGGGGTAGAACCAGTTTGGGGGGGTAATACCCACCGGGGGGGGGGCGGGAATAGCCCTGGGGGGGGCAATTTTAGCTTGGGGAGGGGGCAGTAAATGCAGGGAGGGGGTGTATTAGCCCGGGGGGGGTAGTACTGGGGGGGGGGCGGTTTTAGATTGGGGAGGGGGCAATAACGCCTTGGGGGGGGTGGGAGGGCAGCATCACACACACCCACCCCCCCGGTTATCGGGGGAGGGGGCAATATTAGGCTGGGGAGGGGGTAGTAATAGCTGGGGGGGGCAATAGGAGCGGGGGGGGGCAACTCTAGCATTGAGGGGGGTAGTAAAGGCTGGGGGGGGTAGAAGCGGCTGGGGGGGTGATGGGGGTTGGGGAGGGGGCAATAAGAGTCGGGGGGGCGGTAATGGGGGGCAGTACTGGTTTGGGGGGGGCAATACCAGCCAGTGGGGGCGGAATATTACCCAGGGGGGGGATTTTGCCCTGGGGGGGCAGTAGAATTTGGGGAGGGGGTAATATTGCCCTGGGGAGGGGCAGAACCAGCCGGGGGGGTAATATTGTCAGGGGGAGGGGGGGCTGTTGGAGGGGGCAATTGGGGGGGGCAGTAAATTGGGGAAGAGGGGGCAGTTGTCACCCATGGGGGGGCCGTTGTCACCCATGGGGGGGTGTCACCGGGCCCCGGCGCCGCCGTCACCGCAAACGGGGTGCTGGGTGCTGGCGCGGTGCCGCGGGGCTGTGTGTGTCGTTCCCCCCCCCCCCCCGCCATGGGGTGGCCGTGATGGTGGGGGGGGGGGTGACATGTGCCAACCTCGGCGACGTCCCCAATCCGGTGCCCACCGATGCCACCGTCACCTCGCCGGGGTGTCCTTGGGAAGGACGGTGGTGACGGCGGGGGGGGAACGACGACGACGACGACACACGCGACACGGCGACACCGAGGCTGGGCCTGGCGGTGGGACCGGCGTTTGGGGACATCGGCGACGGGTGACATCGGCGACGGTGACCAGAGCTGTTGCAACGGGAGGGTTCCTGCCACCGCTTCCTCTCCCTGCGGGGGGGGGACACGAAAGTCCCCAAGGGGACACACACACACACACACTAAAGTCCCCTCTGGGTCACTCGATGTCACCGAACATTTTGGGGACACCCCGGGGGCTCCCTACGGCACCCCGTCATGCAGCAAATTGGGGCCAAACCCGACCCCCAGCAGAATTTTACCCGCTGCGAGGGTGTCACCCTGTTGTCACCGGTCCCTCGGTGGCCGTCACGGGTCCCTGTGTCACAAACGTCTCTTTTTCTCTTTTTTTTAAATTTTTTATTATTTTTCCCCATTTTTGCAGGTTTTTGCATGGGCAGAGCCCCGCCGCGGCCATGGGGCAGAGCGAGTCGGAGCCGCAGGAGGAGGCGGAGGTAGGGAATGGCACCGTGGCTGGACGTGGCGGGGGGGGTGACAGTCACCTCCCGGGGGTGTCCCCACCCTGGGGGGGGGCTCAGCTGTCCCTTTGTCCCTGCAGGATGCGTCCCTGACATCCGTGCTGCCCAAGCTCTTCGCCGAGGAGCAGCTCCCCACCGGCGTGGTGAGCAACCCCAGGGGACACAGACTTGTCCCCATGTCCCCAAGAGACGGTGTCCAGGTCCCCAGCGCTGCTGAGCATCCCTGAGGGGACACAAATTTGTCCCCAAAGGACAGTATCCAGGGTCCCCAGTGCTGCTGAGCACCCCTGAGGGGACACAAACTTGTCCCCATGTCCCCAAAGGACAGTGTGTAGGTTTCCAATGCTGCTGAGCACCCCTGAAGGACACAAATTTGTCCCCAAGGGACAGTGTCCAGGTCCCCAACGCTGCTGAGCACCCCCAGGGGACACAAATTTGTCCCCAAAGGACAGTGTCCAGGTCCCCAGTGCTGCTGAGCACCCCTGAGGGACACAAATTTGTCCCCAAGGGACAGCGTCCAGGTCCCCCACACTCCTGAGCACCCCTAAGGGGACACAGACTTGTCCCCATGTCCCCAAGGGATAGTGTCCAGGTCCCCAACGTTGCTGAGCACCCCCGAGGGACACAAATTTGTCCCCAAAGGACAGTGTCCAGGGTCCCCAGTGCTGCTGGGCACCCCTGAGGGGACACAGACTTTTCCCCATGTCCCCAAGAGACAGCGTCCAGGTCCCCAACACTGCTGAGCACCCCTGAGGGGACACAAATTTGTCCCCAAAGAACAGTGTCCAGGTCCCCAACGCTGCTGAGCACCCCTGAGGGACGCAAATTTGTCCCCAAAGGACAGTGTCCAGGTCCCCAGTGGTGCTGAGCACCCCTGAGGGACACAAATTTGTCCCCAAAGAACAGTGTCCAGGTCCCCAACACTGCTGAGCACCCCTGAGGGGACACAGACCTGTCCCCACACCCCTGGGGACCAGCGTCCCCATCCCCGATGCCATCGTGTCCCCCCATCCCTCCACGTCACCAAGGTGGCAGTGCCATTGGCGTCCCCCCCCTCTCCCCGTGCTCATCCCCGTCCCCTGGGGGGACACCGGGGGCCGCATGGGGACCCCCCTCCTCTCCCTCCGCAGGTGCTGGGAGCAATGCTCGGCCTCGGCCTCTTCGCCGTCATCGTCGCCGTCGCCATCGTGGTCCTGGTCCGGCGGCTGCGCCTTAAGAGTGGGTGACACGGCCGCGGTGGCCTTGGGGACGGGGGGGTGACAGGGCTGCGCCCCATTAACCCGTCCCCGTCGCGCTCCTCAGAAATACCCGCGCAGGGAACGCCGAAATACCGCTTCCGAAAACGGGACAAGATGCTTTTTTACGGCCGCAAGATCATGCGCAAGGTGACGCCGGGGGTGACGGCTGGGGTGGCTTCGCGGTGTCCCCCTCGGGTGACACCTCGGCTCGGTGTCCCCCACCCCAGGTCTCCCAGTCCACCTCCTCCCTGGTGGACACCACCATTTCCAGCGCCTCGCGGCCCCGCATGAAGAAGAAGCTCAAGATGCTCAACATCGCCAAAAAGTGAGGTGCCACCGGGAAGGTGGGGACGGGGGGCGGCGAGGGGGTGGTGGCCGTGCACCGATGTCACCTCGTTGTCCCCAAGGTTCCTGCGCATCCAGAAGGAGCTGCCCACGCTGCAGCTGAAGGAGCCTCCCCCCTCGGTGCTGGAAGCCGACTTGACCGAATTCGACGTGGCCAATTCCCATCTTCCTTCCGAGGTTCTCTACATGCTCAAAAATGTCCGGTGAGGCTCAGGATCCATCCCTGGGGGTCAGGATCAGGCCCCTGGGGGTCAGGATCAGGCCCCCGGGGGGCCAGGATTCAGCCCCAGGGAGTCAGGATCTGTCTCCAGGGTCAGGATCCATCCCCAGGGGAGTCAGGATCTGTTTCCAGGGGTCAGGATCAGGCCCCAGGGCCACGATCCATCCCTGGCAGTCAGGATCCAGCCCTGGGGGGCCAGAATCAGGCCTCGAGGGGATCAGGATCCATCCCTGGGGACCAGGATCGGGCCCCAGGGGGGTCAGGATCCATCCCTGGGGGTCAGGATCATGCCCCAGGGGGGTCAGGATCTATCTCCAGGGGTCAGGATCCATCCCTGGGGGTCAGGATCTATCTCCAGGGCTCAGGATCAGGCCCCATGGAGTCAGGATCCATCCCTGGGGGTCAGGATCAGGCCCCGGGGGGCCAGGATTCAGCCCCAGGGAGTCAGGATCTGTTTCCAGGGGTCAGGATCAGGCCCCAGGGCCATGATCCATCCCTGGCGGTCAGGATCCAACCCCAGGGAGTCAGGATCCATCCCTGGGGGTCAGAATCAGGCCCCAGGGGGATCAGGATCCATCCCTGGGGGTCAGGATCAGACCCCGGGGGGGGTCAGGATCCAGCCCCAGCATCAGGATCCGGCCCTAGGGGTCAGGATCCGATCCTGGAAAGGGGAGGCTGGACCACTACGCTGAAGGATGCTCTTCCCCTCTGCATCCCCCATCGCCGTGGCATCTGGCCACTGGCCTGGCTCCAGAGGACCAGGACAGGTCCCAGCGAGCTCTGTGTCACCCGCTGTCCCCATCCTTGTCCCTGTAGGGTCCTGGGTCACTTTGAGAAGCCGTTGTTCCTGGAGCTTTGCAAGCACATGGTTTTCCAGCAGTGTCAACAAGGTGACTACGTTTTCCGTCCCGGACAGCCCGACACCAGCATCTACGTGCTGCAGGATGGCAAGTTGGAGCTCCTCCTCACCGAACCGGTGCGGGGACGGGGACGATGAGGGGGACAGGGATGTGGTAGGGGAATGGGGACACTCTGGGGGATGAGGATGGAAAGAGTAAGGAGATTTGCGCTTCGCAGGATGGGAAGGAGACGGTGATGAAGGAGGTGTTCCCCGGCGACAGTGTGCACAGTCTGCTGAGCATCCTTGATGTCATCACGGTACCGGTGCTGTGGTTGTCCCCAACACCCTCCCGTGTCAGATCATGGTTGTCCCCAAGCCTGATTGTGGCTGCCCCCAAACCCTCCAGGACAGTCGTGGCTGTCCCCAAGCCCCCTAAACCTGATCACAGCCGTCCCCAAACCCCCTAAGCTTGATCGTGGCCACCGTCAAGCCCCCCAGGCTCATTGTGGCTGTCCCCAAGCCTGACCATGGACGTCCCCAACCCTCCGCCAGCCTAACTGTGGCTGTCCCCAAGCCCCACTGGCTGTCCCCAAACCCCTCCAGCCCAACTGTGGCCATCTTCAAACCTTCCCAGCCCAACCGTGGCCATCCCCAAACCACACCGGCTGTCCCCAAACCCCTCCAGCCCAACCATGGCCATCCCCAAACCACACCGTGGCCATCTCCAGCCAACCATGGCCATCCCCAAGCCCAACCATGGCCATCTCCAAGCCCCACCAGCCATCCCCAAACCCCTCCAGCCCCACCATGGCCATCCCCGAACCCAACCAGCCAAAAGTCCAGTGCCACCGGTGGGCTTCGCCAGCCCCCAGCTGCCACCGTCCTCAATCCATTGCCAGGATGGATATTGCCATCCTGGCAAGGCCACCGACACCACGGCGTGTCACCTAGGGCCACCAGCGACCATACCGGACTGTGTGTGCCCGGGCGGCAGAGGACTCCACCGTGCTACGGCTGCCGGTTGAAGCCTTCTCTGCCGTCTTCGAGAAGTACCCGGAGAGCTTGGTGCGGGTGGTGCAGGTGAGTCCAAGTCGGGGGGGGCCGTGGAGAAGTCCCTTAGGGTGGCAGGGGACCATTGATGGCTTCTTGTTCCCCTCTAGATCATCATGGTGCGCCTGCAGCGTGTCACCTTCTTGGCTTTACACAACTACCTTGGGTTGACGAACGAGCTCTTCAGCCACGTGAGTTCATGCCAAAAATGGAGGCGGTTGGGCCGGATCCGGACCGCCGCCCCCAGCCCCGCTGACGTCCCCCTTTGCAGGACATGCAACCGCTACGGCTCTTCCCCCAACCCGGCCACGCCGCCCGCACCAGCCCCGTCCGCCACGGCAAGCGGGGGCTTAGCAGTGCCGATGATGGCAGGGAACCAGGTAAAAGCCGGTAAGGGGGTCCTGGGACCCAACCACCCCCCCCCGATGCCGCCACCATGGGGGGACTCGGCTGCTGGTGCTCAGGGTGGTCTCATCCTGCAGCCGACCCGCTGAAAGCAGGAGGCCTGGAGACCGCCGTGCCGCCGCCGTTGAGCCGTTGCATCTCCATGCCGGTGGATATCTCTGGTGGGTTGGAGGCTGGAGGAAGTGGGGAGGGGTCCTGGGGTCATGTAGCCCCCCCCAGGCTCGTGCATCCCCCCCACCCCCTAGCATCCCCATCTCAGACACCGACGACCCCCCCCGGTCCCCTCCCTCACCCATTGCAGGCATCCAGAAGGGTCCCCGCTCCGACTTCGACATGGCCTACGAGCGCGGCCGCATCTCGGTGTCGCTGCAGGAGGACAGCACCGGCGCCTTGGCCGCCTTCTCCAGGGTAAGGCCGGATCCGGCAACGTCGCGTCCACCCGAATCCTCGCCGCTGGCACTGCCGGGGTGGCTGCTAGATGGGTGCCGAAGCTGTCCTGTCTCCCTGCAGTCCGTCTCGCACGAGCCTAAGGAACGCAAGTCGGTGACGGTGGAGGAGCAACCGTCTGGTGTCTACCACTACAACTACTGCGAGGACGATACGGCACCCGGGGACTGTCCCTTCGGGCCTTACCAGGGCCGCCAGACGAGTGCCATCTTTGAGGCTGCCAAGCGGGAGCTGGTCAAGCTCATGAAGGTGGAGGTGAGGGCAGAAACGGTGCCAGCACAGGGGAATTGTGGCTTTGTGGTGGTCCTCCGTTGCGTTGTGGTGGGTTCCCATCGCTCCGTGGTGGTCCCCCGTGGTTTCGTGGTAGTCCTTGTCACTTCATGTTGGTCCCGTGTTGCTTCATGGTGGATCCCTGTGGCCTCATGGTGGTCCCCATTGCCTCACGGTGGTCCCTTGTTGCTTCGTGGTTGTCCCTCGTCGCTTCGTGGTGGTCCCTCGTTGCTTCGTGTCGGTCCCCCGTTGCTTCGCAGTGGTCCCCATTGCTTCATGGTGGGTCCCCATCACTTTGTGGTGGGTCCCCATTACTTCATGGTGATCTCTGTGGCCTCAGGGTGGTCCCCCATCTCTTTGGGATGGTCCCCCATCTCCCTGTGATGATCTCCATCACTTCATGGTGGTCTCCATTACCTGGGGGTGGTCCCCTGTCTCCTCATGGCGGTCCCTGTCACTTTGTGGTGGGTTGCCATCTCCTCATGGTGGTCCCTGTCATTTTGTGGTGGTCTCTGTGGCCTCCTGGTGGTCCTCTGTCTCCTCATGGGGGTCCCCACCACCTCATGTGACATTGTTCTTCCCCTCAGGACCCTTCCCTCCTCAACAACCGTGTCTTGCTCCATCACGCCAAAGCTGGGACAGTCATTGCCCGTCAAGGGGACCAGGTGGGTCTGGGTTTTGGGGAGCTGGTGTGGCGTCTTGCTTCCCCCTACCCTGTATTTCCATGGGGTGCCACCTTTCCTGCTCTTGCCCTGTGAAGACTCGGTGAAGAGGAGCAGAAGAAACCCCAAGCGGTGCTGGTGGGACCCCTCATGCCTGGGGATCCCAGGTGGCCCCCAACGGTGATAGGGTGCCATTTCGGCAGGACGTGAGCCTCCATTTCGTGCTGTGGGGCTGCCTGCACGTGTACCAGCGGATGATCGACAAGGCGGAGGACGTCTGCCTGTTCTTGACGCAGCCGGGCGAGATGGTGGGACAGCTGGCCGTGCTCACCGGCGAGCCGCTCATCTTCACCATCAAGGCCAACCGTGACTGCACGTTCCTCAAGATCTCCAAGTCAGACTTCTACGAGTGAGTCCCCGTGCCGGTGGAGGAGGTTTGGGACAAAGTGTTGGTGCCAAAGTGGATTGCTGGGGTGAGCGCTATGGTGGCATCTCTTGGGGCCACCACCGTGTCCCCCAACTGCTGTTGACCCCTAGGATCATGCGGGAGCAGCCCAGCGTGGTGCTGAGCGTCGCCCACACCGTGGCCGCCCGCATGTCACCCTTCGTGCGCCAGATGGACTTCGCCATTGACTGGATGGCGGTGGAGGCCGGCCGGGCGCTCTACAGGTGGGTACCAACGGGTGGGTGCTCACCTCAACTTGGTGAGGACCAGCTTGGCAGGGGGTTGACTTGCCATGGGTGGTGTCCCCCAGGCAGGGTGACAAGTCGGATTGCACCTACATCGCGCTCAACGGGCGCCTCCGCTCCGTCATCCAGAAGGGCAGTGGCAAGAAAGAGCTCATCGGGGAGTACGGCCGCGGAGACCTCATCGGCGTGGTGAGAGCCGTGTCAGGGCCAAGGGCTGGACGCCCTATACATCTGGCCGATACCTCTTGGCTATATGTCTTATTCTCCAGGTGGAAGCTCTCACTCGGCAGCCCCGTGCCACCACGGTCCATGCGGTTCGGGACACGGAGCTGGCCAAGCTGCCTGAAGGCACCTTGAACAACATCAAGCGCAGATACCCCCAGGTACTTGCAGTTCCCCGTCCTGGGGTCTGCACCCTCTTCCCGTGGAAGGAGCGTGTCTCCAGGTCTGCCCACCCAGCTGGTAGCTGTGACACTCGTTAAAACTAGCTAAATTAAGGAATTAAAGAAGTGGTTAGAGCTGTTGGGGGTGAAGGGCTGATGTGCTAAAGGGTTGTCCACCTCTGAGGTCCCCAAGGATGGGGTGGTGTTGGTGGCATCCAAAAAAGCATGTGGGGCACCAGTCTGGGGTGTTAATGAGTCTCCAGCTTGGGAAGCCCTGCCAGGTCTGATGGCCATCCCCATCCTCGTCCCTGCAGGTTGTCACCCGCCTCATCCACCTCCTGAGCCAGAAGATCTTGGGAAACCTTCAGCAGCTCCGTGGGCCCTTTGCAAGTAGGTCCTAAAGGGATTGAGGACAACGGGGTGCCCTCTCCAGGGCTGGTGGCCATCATCAGAGCAGCACATGGAAGGTGTCCACCACCTCCATCATCTCTGTCCATGCAGGCTCCAGCTTGGGCATGGCTTCTAGCTCAGAGCCCACCAACCCCACCAGCAACTTGTCAACGGTGGCGGTGCTGCCTGTGTGCGACGACGTGCCCACGGCTGCCTTCACGCTGGAACTCAAGCACGCGCTCAACGCCATCGGTGAGTGCCGACGGAGCGGTGACTGCGGCACGGTGGCGGTTGTGGTGTGGAGGTGACTGCGGTCCTGTGGCATGCCAGTGACCTGGTGCGGTGGTGATTGCAGCCCCGTGGCACGGTGGTGGCCACGGCATGGAGGTGGTCATGGTCTTGTGGTGTGGCGGGCACCATGGTATGGTGACCATCACAGCCCCATGGCATGATGGTGACCACGGCGTGGTGGTGACCACAGTCCCATGGCATGGTGGCAACCATGGCACAGGGATGACCAGAGCTCTACAGCACGGTGGTGACCAGGTCATGGTGGTGACCACGTCCCCACCTCTCCCAGGTCCCACGCTGCTCCTCACCAGCGACATTATCCGTGCCCGTCTCGGCTCCTCAGCGCTGGACAGGTAACTCCCATTGGGAGGAACATCATCGGCTACACACCACCGGGCCGCCGGCTGACCCCTCCATCTCGGCAGCATCCAGGAGTACCGCCTGTCAGGCTGGCTGGCACAGCAGGAGGACATCCACCGCATCGTCCTGTACCAAACCGACTGTACCCTGACACCGTGGACCGTGCGCTGCATCCGTCAAGCCGACTGCATCCTCATCGTAGGGTTGGGCGACCAAGAGCCAGCGCTGGGAGAGGTGAGGCGGGGGGTAGGCGGTGGTGGGACAACACCGCGCCAGGTGGCTGATGGCTTCTACAGCTGGAGCAGATGCTGGAGAACACGGCGGTGCGTGCGCTGAAGCAGTTGGTCCTCCTACACCGCGAAGACGGTCCCAGCCCTTCCCGCACCGTTGAATGGCTCAACATGCGCAGCTGGTGCTCGGGCCACCTCCACATCAAGTGTCCCCGGCGCGTCTTCTCCCGCCGTAGCCCAACCAAACTGGTATGTGTGTCCCCCTGGGTGACCTTGGTGGTCCACCACCGTCATCGTCACCCATTGTCCATCCCGTCCGCAGCGGGAGATGTACGAGAAGGTGTTTGAGAAGAGCGCCGACCGGCACAGCGACTTCTCCCGGTTGGCACGGGTCCTCACCGGCAACACCATCGCCCTCGTCCTGGGGGGCGGCGGAGCCAGGTGGGTGCTGCACCGTGGCAGGATGGGACCCTGCGGGGTGGGGGTCCCAATCTCATCTATTCTCCTCTTTATTTTCTCCACCCATCCAGGGGTTGCTCCCACATCGGGGTGATCAAGGCGATGGAGGAGTCGGGGATCCCCATCGACATGGTGGGCGGCACCTCCATCGGCGCCTTCATCGGGGCGCTCTACGCCGAGGAGCGCAGCGCTGTCCGCACCAAGCAGCGGGCGCGCGAGTGGGCCAAGGTGGGTGCTGTGGCATGTCCCCCACCCCAGCGAAAGCAAACCCTGACCCTCGCCGTCCCTGTTTTGGGAGGACACTGGCACAGTGCTTGCCCTGTCCACGGCCAGCCCTGCCTCAGGTGTTTCTAAAGCATCTACTTCCCCCTTTTCTCCTTCGTCTTCTTCTGCTTCCTCTTATTCTGCTTCCTCTTCTTGCTCCTCTTCTCCTTCCTCTTATTCTTCTTCCTCCTTTTCTTCTTCCTCCTTTTCTTCTTCCTCTTCTTCTTGTCTCATCTTCCTCCTTCTCTCCCCGTCTTCTTTTTTCCTCCTCCTCTTTCACCTTCTCTCCTTTTCTTCTGCTGCTGCTTCTTTCTTCTCCTCTTCTTTCCATTTTCTTTCTTGTCCTTCTCCTCCTCCTCCTTCTCTTCTTCTTCATCCTTCTCTGCCTTCTTTTTCTTCCTCCTCCTCCTCTTTCTTCTGTCCTTCTTATTCACCTTCCTCCTCCTTCTCCTCTTCTCCTTCTTCTTCCTCCTCTTCCTCCAGTGCATGAATTCGGTGTTTGAGACTGTCCTGGACCTCACCTACCCCATCACCTCCATGTTTTCGGGCTCAGCCTTCAACGCCAGCATCAACAAGGTTTTCCAGGACAAGCAGATCGAGGTGTGTCGCACAGACACCCCCCAGGGCTGCACCCATTTGTGGCAGGGGGTCCGACCAGCTCCCCACCCACCCACCCACCAACATCCCCACGGCGTCACCCACCCCATCTTGTCCTCACAGGACCTGTGGCTGCCCTATTTCAATGTCACGACTGACATCACGGCCTCGGCCATGCGGGTGCACACGGACGGTAAGAGCTCCCCAGGGAGCTGGAGAAACTCTCCGGTGCCACCACGTCCACCCTTGTGGGGACCCTTCTCACCGGCACCCCAAAACGGTGCCGCTGCCCCACGGGGGAAGGTCTGCCACGTGCCAAGGGGAGGATGCATCCTGGCATGGCAAAAAAAGGGCTTGGAGGGCTCCTGGTGAGCCCAGGCGGCTTCCCAGAGCCATCTGGTGTCGGTGACCCCACCAGACTCAGGTCCCCATGGGGGTCTGGCTGTGCCCCACATCCTTGGTGGGGCTGGGGGCAGCATTGGTGCGTGGAGCCGCATCCGGACACCCCGAGCATGCGTGTCCCTTCTAACATATCTGCTCACCACTAATCCCAGTAACCCACACTCACAGCATGTGGAGCACGGGGACGTGGTGGTGGTGGTAGGGATGATGCCGTGGTGGTGGTGGAGATGACATGGTGGTGGGGATGACGTGGTGGTGGTGGAGATGATGTGGTGGTGGTGGAGATGATGTGGTGGTGGTGGTGGTGGTGGGAACATCTTGGTGGTGGGAACGTTGCGGTGATGGGGATGTTGCGGTGGCTGCCCCTCCTCCTTGCCTGGTGCCAGAGCTCACCTGGGACATTGAGCCGTCCACGGGGCGCACGCGGTGGCTCGTAAGCAGCCTGGCTCTCGCTCTGCCTGCTCCTCTGGCTTCTTAACGCCAACTAATCCCCACTCACCACCCCTAACCCTCCGGCGAGCATCTCGCCCGCCTATCCTTCCCCATGCCAGCAGCTCGGTCTTGGGGCTGCAAACATCCCACCGACGCGGTGCCGACATCCTCGGTCGCCTACTGCCGGGTGCTCGGGCACGTCCCGTCTCCCCGTGGCCATGACCGTGTCCTCTCCCTCCGGCAGGCAGCCTTTGGCGCTACGTCCGAGCCAGTGCATCTTATACCCCCTACCTGCCTCCGCTCTGCGACCCCAAGGACAGCCACTGGCTCGTGGACGGCTGCTATGTTAACAATGTCCCAGGTCAGCATCTCGCTCGCTGGGGCCACCGGCCAACCCCGCCCCAGAAAAAAACCCAAAAACTTCCCACCCCCCCTAAAACAACATCCCATCCCAAGTTGAGCCACCTGGGCTTTGTAAATGGCCGGTCAGGGCACGCGACAGGTTCCTCTGCCACCCGTGGGTGCCCGTTGGGCACCCGTGGGGTGCAGATGTCCCTGGGCAGGGGCGAGGGGCAGCCCCCCCGAGGACGGGGGGTCTCAGGCGAGCCGTGCTCATTGCGTTTGTTCCCGCCGGCGCAGGCTCGCTCTGGCGGTACGTGCGAGCCAGCATGACCCTTTCTGGGTACCTACCGCCACTCTGCGACCCCAAGGACGGCAACTTACTGATGGACGGTGGTTACATCAACAACCTGCCAGGCAAGTAGCAGCTCAACGCCGTCACTGCCACCGCCCAACCGGGGCGGCAGCCGATGCGGCGCCAGGTCCGGCCCCGGGGGCGGTGGCGGGCGGTTGGGTGGGGGCCGCATGGCCACCACGAGATGGGGTCTCTACGGCTGGAGACGTTGAGGTTGGATTTGGGACATCTTGCTTGGGTTTGCATCTTCTTGGTGTCTTTGTTGTTGGGCGTCCGCTCGGGGTGTCTTCATCCTCTTTCACATGCAAAACAAAAAAATGTTTATCCATCTTGCATCATCTCTTGGTGTCCTCAGGATGAGGTGGCTTCCCAGGGCATCCTCAGATTTATTCACATGCAAGATGCATCCCTTCATCTTGCATCATCTCTTGGTGTCTTCAGTGTTGGGCATCCTCTCAGGGCATCTTCATCCTTCTTCACGTGCCAGAAAAGTCACACAGTCTTGCATCATCTCATGGTGTTGTCAGCACCAGGTGGCTTCCCAGGTCATCTTCATCCTTCTTCATGTGCAAAAAACCGTCCCTCCATCTTGCATCATCTCTGGGTGTCCTTAGTACCCTCCTAGAGCATCTCCATGCTCCTTAGGTGCCAACCACCTTCCTCTATCCTGCATCATCCTCTCCTGGTATCCTCGGCTTTGGGTGTTCTCCCAAGGCATCTCTCTGCTCCTGCAGGTACAGGTGCCAACTCCCTCCATCCTGCACCATCTTTTGATGTCCCCAGCATTGGGTGTCCTCCTGGGACATCTTCATGCTTCATCACATGCAAGCCACCTTCGTCCATCTTACATCATCCACTCTTGATGTTCTCAGCTTCAGGCGCCCTCCTTGGGCCTCTCTGTTCTCCTTCACCTGCCAGACACCTCCGTCTATCTTGTACCAGCCCTTGGTGTCTTTGATACCAGGTGCCCTCCATGCTTTTTCACGGGTAAGCCACCTCACTCTGTCTCATACCATCTCTTGGTGGCCCTGGCACTGGGTGCCTTCCTGGCACACCTTCATGCGCAAGCCACCTTTGTCCGTCCTGCCTCATCTCCTCCTCCTCAGCACCAGGCCACCTCCTGGGGCATCTCCATCCTTGTTCATGTGCAAGTCACCTCCTGTCATCTCAAATTATTTCTTGGTGTCTTTGACACCAGGTGCCCTCCATGCTCCTTCACATGCATGGCACCTCCCTCCATCTCAAACCATCTCTTGGTGTCCTCGATGCCAGGTGCCCTCCCAGAACATCTCCATGTTCCTTCACGTGCAAGCCTCCTCCCTCCATTCTGTGTCACCTCCTGGTGTCCTTGGCACCGCGTGCTCTCCCAGGACATCTCCATCCTCCTTCACATGCACGTGACCTTCCTCCATCCTGCACCATCTTTTGGTGTCTTTGGTATCGGGTGGCCTCCTGCAGTATCTTCATGCCCTTTCATTTCCAAGCCACCTTCTTCTATCCTGCATCATTGTCTCTTGGTGTCCTCAGCACCAGGCACCCTCCTGGAGCATCTCCATCCTCCTTCACGTGCAAACCGCCTTTTTCCATGTTGCATCATCATCTCTTGTTGTCCTCAGCACCAGGTGCCCTCCTGGAGCATCTCCATCCTCCTCCACGTGCAAGCTGTCTCCATCCACCTCACATCGTCTCCTGGTGTCCTCACCACCGGGTGTTCTCCTGGGGCATTTCCACGCTCCTTCGCATCCCACCACAGACGCTGCAACTTGCCTGTGCCCTCCTGTTGCCCCAGCACGTGCTCCAGGTTGCGTCACTGCTCTGCTCCCCACCGGCACGTCCTGCCGCTGGGTTCCTGTCCCCAACTCCGGCACCCATGGGACGCTGCTCGTCCCACCACGAGCCCCAGCATGGCTTTGCCATCCAGCCCAGGCTCGGGGACAATCTCTCAACCCCATTTCCCTGCTCCGCTTGTGCCACCACCTCTCGCCACGGGCTCAGACCAGGGGAAACCACAATGCTGCCAACCCAGCTTCTTCCCTTCCCACCCCGCAGCCGACATCGCCCGCAACTTGGGTGCCAAGACGGTGATCGCCATCGACGTGGGCAGCCAGGATGAGACAGACCTGTGCAACTATGGGGACAGCCTGTCTGGCTGGTGGCTTCTCTGGAAACGTCTGAACCCCTGGGCTGAAAAAGTCAAGGTGAGGACTGGTGGGACGCGGGGATGCTGGTGAGATGGTGCGGGCAGGGTGCTGAGCGCCTCATCCTTGCAGGTGCCCGACATGGCGGAGATCCAGTCCCGCCTGGCCTATGTGTCGTGTGTGCGGCAGCTGGAGGTGGTGAAGTCCAGCTCGTACTGCGAGTACATCCGCCCCCCCATCGATCGCTTCAAGACCATGGATTTTGGCAAGTTCGACGAGATCTATGTGAGTTGGGGGATGAGGAGGCCGGTGGGGTGGCCTGGACCATCTCTTAGAGTGCCTCAGGCCATCAGTGAGGTACCCCAAGCCATGGGCTGAGGTTCTGCAGCCATCAGTTGGGGTGTCCTGGCCATTGATTGGGGTGCCCTGGCCACTAATGGGGTGCCCCAGATGTGGATTGAAGTGCCCTTGCCATTGGCTGGGTGTCCAGGCCATTAACAGGGTCTTCTGGCCATCAGGTAGGGTCAACCAGCAATTGATTGGGTGCCCCAGCCACCATTTGGAGGTGCTCTGGTCCACAGGTTGGGGTGTCCTGGCCATTGGTGGAGTGCCCCAGCCATCAGTTGGGTGCTCAGGCCACCATTCAAGTGCCCCAGCCATTAACAGAGTGACTGGACCATCATCTGGGGGTGCCTGAGCCATCATTTGGGGTGCCTGGACCATCATTCCAGGTACCCAGCTCATCATTTGGGGCTCCCTGACCATCAGTTGGGCTGCCTGAGCCATTGGTCGGGGTGCCCAAGCCATTGGTTGGGTGCCCCAGCCATCAGTGGGGTACCCTTGGCCATCATTTGGGGGGTCCTGACTAGGTTGAGTGTCCCAGTCATTGTTTGGCATATCCCAGCCATCATTTGGGTGCTCCAGCCATCAACGGGGTATCCTGGGCCATCACTTGGGATGTCCTACCCACCAGTTGGGTGCCCAGGCTGTCATTTGAGGTGCCCCAGGCCATCGTTTGGGGTGCCTGTGCCACTGACGTGCTGCGGCCGCTGTCCCTGCAGGACGTGGGCTACCAGCACGGCAAGGTGGTCTTCGACGGTTGGAGCCGGGGCGACATCATCGAGAAGATGGTGAAGGACCGGCGCTCGGCCGACTTCTACGAGAGCAAACGCATGGATGTGAGCAGGGGGTGGCACTGGGGCTCACGGGTGGTGGTGGCTGCCTGGGGACCTGCGCTGGGGCATCCTGGGTTGGGCCACCCTGGCCCTGGCACCCTGATTTTAAGGATTTTTTTTTTCCCATGGCCCTGGAGCCATCTTCAGGGAGCAGCACGCTGCCGTGTCCCTTGTCCCCTCCGTCTCCCCTGTGTCCTTCTAGCCCTCCTGGTGCAGCTTGTCCCCCTGGTGTTCTGGTGTTCTCCTGTCCCTCCCTGCCCTGCTTCATCCTCCTTGCTCATCCTCCTGACCCTGCTACCCTGCTCCATCTCCTGTCCCTCCCCAGCATCCTTCCGTCCTCTTGGTCCATCCTCCTGTCCCCTCCTTTGTCCATCCTTGTGTGCCTTGGTCCATCTCCTGTCCTCCCACCCTGGTCCATCTTCTGTCCACCCTTGGTCCACCTCCTGATGGTCACTGCCATCCTCCTGTCCCCTTGGTCCATCTTTCTGTCCCTGCCACCTTGGTGCATCTCCTGTCCCTTCCCATCATCTTCCTGTCCCCTTGGGCCATCCTCCTGTCCCTCCCACCCTGGTCCATCCTCTTGTCTCTTTGGTCCATCTCCTGTGCCCTCCAACATCCTTGTCCCCTCCTTGGTCCATCTCCTCTTCTCCTCAACCCTCATCCATCTCCTGTCCCACACTGGCATCCTCCTGTCCCCTTCTTGGTCCATCTCCTGTCCCTTCCTTCATCCATCCTGTCCCCTTGGTCCATCTCCTGTCACTTTTTGTCCCTCTCGCTGTGTCCCCTGATGCCCTTCCACCCCCTTACCCATCTCACGTCTCTCCTCCTGCCCCTTCCATCCTCACCCTTCTCTTGCTGGGGTGGGGGCTGTTCGGGGGGCCCCCCCTTTTCCTCCCGTAGGTCCTCACGTGTCCCAGCGCCGGCTTCACCGACTTGGCCGAAATCGTGTCCCGCATCGAGCCCGCCAAGCCCTACTTGTCCGACGGATACGCCGACGGTGAGTTGGGCGGGGGTCCCCGATATGGGGCTAAATCCGGATATGGGGCCTGACCCTGCACCCCCTTTTGTCCCCCCAGAAGAGTCCGACTACCTCACCGAGTACGAGGACGAGGGGATGGAGCCAGTGCGGGGCGAGGAGGACGCATTCGCCCCTTCCGAGTGGGCGAGCACTGGCGCTTTGGAGGCTGTGAGTGTCCCCGGCCGTGGAGACCCTCCAATATGGGGTGGCCCTGGATTTGGGGGCTCCCAAGGGTGCCCTGACCACTTTATGGGGGTATGTGGCCATGGAGACCCTCCAAAATGGGGTGCCCCTGGGTTTGGGGGCTCCCAAGGGTGCCCTGATCCTCTTCATGGGGTGTCCCTGCAGCAGATCCTGCTCCTGGCCATGGAGACCCCCCCTAAATGGACTCGGGGACAGCCTGGAGCCCGTGGGTGCTGCACTGTGTCCCCGTCCCGGTGTCCCCATGTCCCATCTCTCCACAGGAGGAGGAGAAGACCCTGCGGCACCGCCCGAGCCCGGCCCAGGACCCCTCCGCACCCCGCACCTGACCCCAAACACAACCGAAGGAGCCCAAGAGCCGGCACTACCTCCGCACCCCGGGGGTGTCGTTTCCCCCCCCGCCCCGATCCCCCTTTCTGTGGCCGTTTCCCCGGCTGGGGCTCGGCCCCGCAGCACTTTCCCATTCATCCTGGCTTGTCCCTGTTGCTGTCCCCAAGCTGGGGTGACGCGGGGGGCTCCAGGGACCCCCATTTTTCCCCCCTCCTGCACTGTTGCACTGGCCCAAATCCCCCCTCCAAGGCCCGGCCGTGCCCCGCTGGGCAGGAGGGGAAGTGACTGCTGTATATTTTCATTTTTCTCTTTTTTTTTTTTTTAATTATTATTATTATTATTTAAAACAAACCCAGCTGTACGTTTTCTTTTTAAATTATTATTATTAGTAGTAGTATTTAAAACTAACCAGGCAGTGCTCATCCCGTGGGGATAAAGGCTTCAAGGCCGGGGGCTGGCACAGGGGCATGATGCACTTGGCTCCAGGGTGACACCGCCGGACAACCCCCGCTGGCGCGGCAAAAGCCATGGCACGGTGTTTGTTGGCACCCCGTAACACTTGTACAAACACCCCCGCGGCGGCACCCGTGGGTGCTAGTCGGGTGCATGGACTTGCTGGTGCAGGAGGAGGTTGGAGCTACGGCTGTAACGGCGGCCGCAGTGGGCGCAGGGAAAGGGACGCTCCCCGGCATGTGCCCGCCGGTGCCGCAGCAGCGCCGAGCGATGCCGGAAACCGCGGTGACACTGGGGACAACGGTGAGGCCGCTCGCCCGTGTGTCGCCGGCCATGTTCTACCAGGCTGGCTCGCTGGGTGAAGCGCTGCCCGCACTGCCCACAGGCAAAGGGCCGCTGCCCGCCGTGTGCCCGCCCGTGAGCTGCCAGCGCTGCCCGTCGCCCAAATCGCTGCCCGCACTGCCCGCAGGCAAAGGGACCCTGCCCGCCATGGGTGCCAGCGTGCGCCCGGAGATGCGACCGCTGGGCGAAGCGTCGCCCGCACTGCCCGCAGGCGTGGGGCCGGGCGCCGGCGTGACCCCGGCGATGCCGCAAGAGGTTGGCGCGGTCGGCAAAAGCCCGCGGGCATTCGGGGCAGGCGTGGGGCCGTTGGCCGGCGTGGGCGCTGCGGCGGTGCTGGGCCAGGTAGGCGCTTTGGGTGTAGGCGCGGGGACAGTCGGGGCAGCGGTGCGGGCGCTCACCGGTGTGCACCAGCTGGTGCCGCAGTAGCGTGGCGCTGAGGGCGAAGGCTTTGCCGCACTCACTGCAGGGGAAGGGGCGCTCGCCCGTGTGTGCCAGGCGGTGCCGGGCCAGGTGAGCCCGCTGGCGGAAGCGGCGCCCGCAGTCGCCGCAGGCGTGGGGCCGCTCGCCGGTGTGGGTCTGAGTGTGCCGGGCCAGCGTGGAGCGGAGAGCGAAGGCTTTGCCGCACTGCGGGCAGGGATGCGGGCGCCCTGTGCCGTGGGTGCCCAGGCGGTGTTGGGCAAGGTGGGCACTCTGCCGGAAGCGCTGCCCGCACTCGGCACAGGCAAAGGGACGCTCGCCCGTGTGCACCCGCTGGTGTACCAGGAGCCCTGCGCTGCCGGCAAAGGCTTTGCCGCACTCGGCGCAGGTGAAGGGGCGCTCGCCTGTGTGCCCTCGCCGGTGCGTTGCCAGTGCCGCCCGGTCGCAGAAGCCGCGGCCGCACTCGGCACAGGAGAAGGGGCGCTCAGCTCCATGCAGCGCCTGGTGCCGCATCAGCGTGGCGCTCGCCCCGAACCGCTTCCCACATGCCCCGCACCGAAAGGGACGGGCACTCACTGCCATGGCCCCACCATTGTGCTGGCTAGGCTTGGCGGCATCCTCCTCGGGTTGGTTCTGTGGGGCTGATTTGGTGCTGCCGGCATCTGCCGTGTCCTGGCTTTGTGTCCCCAAACTGGCACTGCTGATGGCTGCTTCATCCTGGCACCCTGGTATCAGTTTGGAGCTGCTGGTGTCTGCCTGGTTCTGGTGGTGTGTCCCCAAAATGGCACTGTTGGTGTCTTCCCGGCCCTGGCATGCTGGCATCGGTTTGGCACTGTCATCCTGGCACTGCAGCCCCCAGTTGGCACTGCCAGCATCAGCCCAACACCGCAGCATCATTTTGGCACTGCCGGTGCCTGCCCTGTCCTGGCTGCCTGGTGTCAGTTTGGCACTGGTAGCATCTGCTCGGTGTTGGCACGGTGACTTCAAATCAGCACTGCCGGTGTCCTCACCGTCCTGACTCACTGGCATCGATTCGGCACTGCCGGCATCTGCCCCAGCCTGGCATTGTGGCCCCAAATCAGCGCTGCCGGTGTCCATCCCGTCCCGGCACCCTGGTGTGGTTTCGGTGCTGCCAGTGTCCTCCTGGGTCCCGTCTGCGGTGCAAGGAGAGAAGGGGTGAGCAGGCAGCACCCAAGGGGGGGGTTCACACTGGGGTGGTGGTGGATCCCTCCCCCAGCCGGTACCGGGGACACCCCAGGGACACCAGGACACCGGTGATGGGTGCTGGGCCCAGCTGGTGATGGTGTCGCAGGTGATAGGGACAGGTCCCCATGGGCAACCCGGTGCCCTGGTACCGATGGGTCCCACTCCCCAGTGCCTTCCCCAGCCCCAAACTGGTCCCCCACTACCGGCTTTCCAGTTCCCCGGTACCAGCCCAGTACACCCATCTCTTTGCCAGTAACCAGGCCCCGCAGCCCGGTACAGACCCCTCCTCCCCGGTATCGGCTCCCCCTCTCCCCGGTACCGGGTGACTCCCCCACCGGCTTCACCCCAGTCCCGGCTCGCCGTTCCCAGTATCCCCCGCTCCCGTTCCCGGTGTCTCCCCCTCCCCGGTACCGACCCCCGCCTCCCCACGCTCGGCCCCGCCCCTCCGGGCGTGACGGCGCCACCTGGCGGCCGCGGAGGGGGACACACGCGTGGGGAGGGACGGAGACACGCGTGGGGACCCCTGCGGGGGGACGACGACACACACCTCTGGGGACACACGGGGGAACGGGAGGGGTGGGGGGGGGGTCCTGCGAGGACGGGGATAGGTGGGGGGGACCCGTGGGGGCACCCGGCACAACTGTCACCGTGGGGGGACAGCCGGCACCACCACGGCACACCTGACACCACCGTGGGACAGCCGGCATCACCGTGGCACACCTGGCACAACCAGGGGACACTTGACATGGCCACGGGACAGCCGGCACCGCCACGGGACAGCCGGCACTGCTACCACACACCTGGCACCACCGCAGGACAGCCGGCGCAGCCCTGGCACAGCCGGCACCGCCGTGGGACAGCTGACATCACCATGGGCCGCCTGGCACTGACATGGGACACCCAGTACAGCCATGGGACACCCGGCATCACCATGGCACAGGACACCCAGTACAGCCATGGGACACCCGGCATCACCATGGCACAGCTGGCACCACCATGGGACACCCAGTACAGCCATGGGACACTTGGCACCACCATGGGTCACCTGGCACAGCCAGCAGCACTACGGCACACCTGACACCACCACGGGACAGCCAGCATCACTGTGGCACACCTGGCACAACCACAGGACACCTGGCACAGGCATGGGACAGCCTGCACCGCAATGGGACAGCTGGCACCACCATGGGACACTCAGTACCACCATGGGACACCCGGCACCACCATGGGCTACCTGGCACCACTTTGGGACAGCCAGCACCATGATGGCACATCCGGCACACCTAACACAACCATGGGATGGCCAGCATCACTGTGGCACACCTGGCACAACCACAGGACACCTGGCAACACCACGATACAGGCAGTACAACCATGGCACACCCAGCATCACCACAGGACAACCAGCACCACAGTGGGACATCTGGCATCACCACAGGACACCCAGCACCACCACGGGACACCCGGCAGAGCCATGGCACACCTGATACCACCACAACACACCCAACCCTACCACGACACGCCCGGCACCACCACGGGACACCCATGACCACCACGGCACAGCTGGCTCTGCCACGGCCTCACGGCCAGCCCTGCAGCCCTGTGCCCGCCCCACGGCATTGGGTGCCCGCTCTCACCGGATGCGATAAGCCGGGTGCCGGCGGGTGGCCGGGGAGCCGTGGCCGGGGCTGGTGGGTGCTGATAGCACCCAGTTCTTCCTGCGTGGCCAGAGCCAGCATGGGGCCAGCACCCGGCTCGGGGCCACCCGGCTCTCCCACGGGTGCTGGGATGGATGTGGGGGCACCCAGGTGTGGGCAGACGCCAGGGATGTGCCGGGCATTGGGACACCCTGGTGACAGGGACACCACGGGCACTGCCACAGGGACACTGGCATCTGCTGAGCGTGGGCATGGTGGGGGCACCCTGGGCATGGGGACACCCCAGGCACTGCCACGGGGACACCTCTGCCATGGGGACACCCGGCCCTTGCTCTCCCCGAGTCCTCCACATGCCACCCAGCACCCAGCCCCTCAACCAGGCAGCACCCTTGCCCCCCCCCAACAGGGCCTTCCTGCACCGAGACCCTAAGGACACCGGGGTCTTTGCCAGCACCCACTGGGGACTGTCACTGGTGGTGCCACCTCCAGCCAAGCTTTGGGGTGCAAGGAGGGAGCTGCCGGATGCTCAGGGGCCCCTTCGAGGCCCATCCCCGGGGTGAGGGTGCATCCGGCACCCCCCCCTCACCCGCTTCCCGGCGGATTTATCAGCGGGGACACCCACTGGGGACAGCTTTTCAGCGCCGCAGGGACAATGTACGGCAACATTGAGTCCAGCCAAGCCGGGCAGGGGCAAATGTGGGAGCTGGAGCTCAGCGGCGGGGAAGGTAGGGAGCACCCCAGGGTGCTGGATGGGGTGGGGGCGAGCCCAGCAGTCCCTAATGCACACCCCATGTCACTTTTGGGGTCTCACAGTGTTGGGGGGCATTCCCTGTCTCTGTCCCCAGTACCCAAGGGAGGATCCTAGGGTGGGTGGTGGCACCCGGGGGGGGTTCCCCCATCCCTGGTGACTGAGGGGGGGTCCCCAGGATGGACTGTGGTACCAGGGAGGGATCCCCATCTCCATCCCTGGTGCCCAACTGGGGTCCCGGGGAAAGTGGTGGCACCTAGAAGGCACCCAAGAGGGCACCGAAGGGGACCCCCCATCTCCAGCCCTGGTCCCTGAAGGGTGCCCCCAGGGTGGGCAGTGGCACTGAGGGGGATCCCCGTCCCTGTGCCTGGTGTCCAAGGGGGCATCCCTGGGATGGTTGGTGACCCCTGGGGAGACTCTCCCACCCCCAGTGTCCAAGAAGGGGGTCCCCAAGGCAGACAGTGGCACTGGAGGGGACCCCCATTTCCATCCTTGGTGCCCAAGGGTGATCCCTAGGGAGGTCGGAGACACCTGGGGGGGGTCCTCAGAGAAGTGGCACCAGGGCAAATCCCTCACCCTCGTGCTCGAGGGGAGTCCCCAGGGATCATGGTGGCACTGGGAGGGGGAGATCCCCTCACCACTATCCCCTCCCCAGCCTGCAGCGACCTGTGCTCCACAGAGGAGAACCCGTACGAGCCCTTGGACTCCGCCAACACCGTGCCAAGCCAGAAGCACGTGCCTGACCCCCCAGGTACGGCATGGGCAAGGGCGAGAGCATCGTCAAAAGGACAAAACCACGCTGCGGTTAAAGCCGGTGCCACCCAGCTCTGCCCAAACGAGGGGCTGGCCGTCACTCACCCACCCTCCTCAGTGTCAGGGTGCTGCTCCAGGGAGAAGCTGGTGCTGGTGGGCACCGTGGCGCTGGGTGTCTCGGTGCTGATGAACGTGATCTTTCTCGCTGTCGGCTCACAGCACAGTGAGTAGCGGGGCTCTGCAGGGCTCGGGGGAGCCCCCTTCCACCTGGGGAGACGATGCCGGGGCTGCTGGGGGGCAGAGTTAAGGTTATTGGGGTGTTGGGGGTCTCCAGGGGGGTGCAAGTCCTCAGCACCCCTCAACACCAGCCCCTCTCCCACCCCTGCCACAGCAACGGCTCTGGGACACCCTGTGCCTTGCAGTGACAGGGTGACCTCTGTGTGTGTGTGTCCCCGTGTGTCCCCCCCCGCAGTTGCAGCCCTGACGGAGGCGCTGGAGGCAGAAAAGGTGAAGAAGGTGCCGAATGTGGGTGCGTGTCCATGCCGTGTGTCCCCCCACCTCCCCTTCCTTTCTGCAGTGACACCCACAGACGTGTCCTCAATCTCCATGTGTCCCCCCCTGGTTCACCGGGAACCTCTCCACAGCCTCCTGCTCCTTCCTGCTGTACAACGAAGACCACCGCAAGTGCGTGGAGGCCAGGGGGCAACAACTGATGGTGACGAAGTGCCAGCCCGATGCCACGGCACAACGGTTCCAGTGGTTACAAGGGGGCCGGCTACGGGGCTGGGGGAGCCAGCACTGCATTACGGCAACCCGTGGGCAAAGCTGGGCAGTCGTGGGGCTGGAGCCGTGCCGGGACGACGGCGAGCTGCAGCGGTGGGAGTGCCGTGACGGCGGGCTGTTGGCACTCGTCGGCTACGATCTCTACTTCAATTACGGCAACCACCCGCAGCACACGGTGATGCTTTACACCGGGAACCGCGAGTGGAGCCGCTGGGTCGTCCACGGGAGCAAGGACGACGTCTGTTCCCGCTCCTGTCAGTCCTGGCACCTTTATCCCAAATACTTAGTGCTTCGCCTAACCCTACACTGGATGAAGTTCAGCCCTAACCTGGCACAGATACAGCTTAAACTAAACTCAAACTGCAACAAGGCCCTAAACCTGACCTAACCCTACCTTTAGGGTGACTTAGGTGACTTTTAACCTAACCCTAACTGAGCCCAAACCCTAATGGGACCCTAACCCTACCTTTAGGGTGACTTAGGTGACTTAACCTAACCCTAACTGAGCCCAAACCCTAATGGGACTCTAACCCTGATGCAGACTTAACCCTAAATACATGTGACTTAACTTAAACCTAATCTAGCCCAAACCCCAGCAGGGCCTTAAGCATAAACCATTTGTAATCCTAAATATGTAGGATTTAAACTAACCCTGATCTAGCCCAAACCTCAATAATCCGAACCCAGCCTAACCCTAAATATATAGGATTTAAATTAACCCTAAAGAAGCCCTAATCCCAGTGGGGTCATAACTCTAACTCCTAAATATCTAGGATTTAAGATAACCCTAATTTGGCCCAAAATTCAGCATGGTCCTAACCCCAACCCAGCTGTAACCCTAAACATATAGGACTAAAGCTAAACCCAAACCCCAATGGGACCCTAACCCAGTCCTAACTCTCAATATATAGGATTTAACCCAAACTCCAGCAGCGCTCTAACCCTAACCCAGCTGTGATGCTAACCCAGTGGCGATGCTCAGCAGCTGGGGTCGTGGCTCCGGCCAGGGCTGTCCCCAATTTATGGGGTCTCGCAGCCCCAGCTGAGGGGTGACCCCCCCACTTTTCTGTGTCCCCCCTTCCCAGGCTGTCCCCCTTGCTCCAAAGGCTGGACCCATTTTGGGAAGTCCTGCTATTTCTACTCCAAGACGGTGAGTTCCTGGGAGAAGGCCCAGCACTTCTGCTCAGTCCTGGGCATGCAGCTCCTGGAGGTGGACAGCCCCGAGGAGAAGGTGAAGGGGGGACGGATCCAGGCATCCGGGAAAGGGGATGGGGAGGGGGGACACTGTGGTGCCTGAGGTGGGCTTTGTGGGGAGGTTATGATCTTCTGTGGGATGGGCAGCAGCTGAAAGCCCTTAAACCCTGTCCTGAACCCTACGACAGGTTTGGGGTCACCCCACACCTCACTTTTCCCACAGGTGGGTGCTGCTGAGCCCTCACCCTAAGCTTTACCCAAATTTTGTCCTTTTAACCCAAAATTTACACTCTAGGACCTAATATTTCTGCAATTAAGCCCAACCCCACTCCTAAGAGAGCCATAACCCTAATTTAACTGAACCAAATCCATCTGAAACCTATCCCTAACTCTATCCCTAACCCTAAGCCTAATCCTAAACCTCACCATAACCCTGACCCTGACCCTAACCCTAACGGTAACCCTGACCTTAACCCTGTCCCTAACCACAACCCTAATCTGATTATCCATAACTGTAATCCTATCCCTATCCTAAACCTAACATGTATTTATAGGACTTGACTTAACCCTAAGCCAGCCCAAACCCCACCAGGGCCCTAGCCCAGCCCTAACCCTAAATACACAGGACTTAAGCTAACCCTAAGATCCTCCAGACCCCAATGAGGCTCTAACCCAGCCCTAACCCTAAATATATAGGACTTAAACCAACCCTAAGATAGTCCAGACCCCAATGAGGCTCTAACTTGAACTCTAACCCTCATTTTTCATAACTGCGACCCCAAACATGTGTATAACCCGAACTTAACCCCAGCCCTAGTGTCCCATGGACCCTCACCCTGCCGTCCCCGACCCCAAATCTCCTCTGAACTGTCCCCCGATACCAATAAAAAAACCCCAAACTCCCCCCCACATCCCCCCACTCCAGGGCAGAGGTTGTGTCAGCATTGGGGAGATGTGGGGTATTGAGGGGGGGGATATGGCATCAGGTCCTACCTGCCACCGGGACCTGCTGTCCCCCACTGTCCCCGAGGGTGGGCAGGGGGCCGTGGGGGAGCTCTGCCATGGGGGTGACGCTGCCTTTGCCCCCAGGATCACATCCGGACCATACTGCAAACCTCCTCCTGGCTCAGCATCAGGGATGAGGAGGTCGAGGGTACCTGGAAGCGGGCGAACGGGACTATCCTACCCCGGGAAAGCAGGTACAGCCCAGCGGGCACTGGGGACAAGGGGATGGGGGCTTAGGGACGCAGGGGGACACACCTAAGCTGTCCCGATTCCCCCCCCCCCCCATCTCGTTGCAGCTTTTGGCACAGGAATGAGCCCAACGGCGGGCACCAGGAGAACTGCGCAGTGGTGAGGGAGGATGGCGAGTGGTACGACTACCCCTGCACAAGTCAACTCCCCTGGGTGTGCAAGGGACACCCCTGAGCGTGCGAGGGACACCCCAAGACCCCTGACCCCCCAACCAGCACCCACCACCCCCTCCGGGGGCTCCCCCCGACCCCTTTCCACTTGCCACATCTAACCTGCAGCACTCCAGGATGTAGCCCTGACCTTCAGCACATCCGTTTGGGGTCCATGGATGGATCTCCGGGGAAAATTTGGGGTACGGGGTGGAGTGGGGTTCCCTGCAGGGCAATAAACACGTATGCAGAGTGAGGCCTTGCTCTGGTGATGGGGTGGGGGTGGCTGCGTGGGATGGGGGACCCCTGATGGTGTGTGGTGGATGGGTGCAGGGCAGCTCCTGGCTCTGGGTTTTGGGGTCACTCAGCAGAGCAGTGGTGGTTTCGGGGGTGATGCCACATGGAGGATTGGGGCGGGAGGGTCTTGGGCCTCCAGGCTCCCCACAATCCTCCATGATCCCTTTAATTACCTTCAGGCTCCCCAAAATATCCCCCAGATCCCCAAGTACTCCCCAGACCCCCTAAATCCCCCTCTAGACCCCCAAATACTCCTCAGGCCTCCCCCAAATGCCCCCCTAGACTTTCTTTAATACCTCCCTGACCCCCAAATAACTCCCCCAGGACCCTCCAAATACCCCCCAGACCCCCTTAAATATCTCCCAGACCCCCAAATACCACCCAGGTCTCCCCCAAACACCCCCAGACTCCCAAATAGCCCCCAGGGCTCCCCCAAATACCTCCAGACCCCCCTAAATGCCTCACAGACCATCAAATACCTGCCAGGTCTCCCCCAAATACCCCCAGACTCCCCTAAATCCCCCTCTAGACCCCCAAATATCCCTCTGCCCTAAGTGCCTCACAGACCCCCAAATACCAGCCATGTCTCCCCCAAATATCCTCAGACCCCTCTAAAACTCCCCCAGAGCTCTCCCAAATACCCCCCTCCAGAGCTCCCCCAAGTACCCCCCAGGATCCCCAATTACCCCCCCAGACTCCCCTAAATCCCCCTCCAGACCCCCAAATTCCCCTAGACCCCCCCTAAATGCCTCACAGACCCCCAAACACCCTCCAGGTCTCCCCCAAATATCCCCAGACCCCTCTAAAATGCCCTCCAGACCCCCAAATACCCCACCCCACAGCTCCCCAAGTACTCCCCAGACCTCCCTAAATACACCCCCAGACTCCCCTAAATCCCCCTCCAGACCCCCAAATTCCCCTAGACCCCCCCTAAATGCCTCACAGACCCCCAAACACCCTCCAGGTCTCCCCCAAATATCCCCAGACCCCTCTAAAATGCCCTCCAGACCCCCAAACACCCCACCCCACAGCTCCCCCAAGTACCCCCCAGACCTCCCTAAATACCCTCCAGACTCCTCTAAACCCCCCTCTAGACCCCCAAATACCCCCGAAATCCCCCTCTAGACGACCAAATACGCCCCAAGCCCCCCTTTAGACCCCCAAATCTCCCCCAAATCCCCCTCCAGACCCCCAGACACCCCCCCAAATCTCCCTCCAGACCCCCAGACACCCCCCTCCCCCCAAATACTCCCCAGACCCCAAATACCCCCTAAGACTCCCCTAAATACCCCCCCAGCCCCCCTTAAATACCCTCCAGCCCTCCAAATACCCCCCCCCAGACCCCCCCAAACCTCCCCACATCCCCTCACCCTTTGGCTGTGGGCCGGGATCTGGGGGGGGGTAGATCTCTCTCCTTCTGGGGGGGCTCTCCCCGCTCCTGGGGGGGTCCCCGTCGGTTCAGAGGGGTTGTTCCCGGTTCAAGCTTTGGGGGGGGGGCTGTCTCTGTAGCGGGGGGGTGGTCGCGGTGGTTCCGGACTACAGCTCCCGGCAGCGCTGCCGGCGGCATCCCAGGAATTCGCGCCGCGGGATGGCGGCGCCGCCGCCGCTGCAGGCCCCGCCGCTGTGAGGAGGGGAGAAGGCGGGGGAGGGCGACGGCGACGAAGGGCCTGAGGGGGGACCGGGGTTGGGTTGAGGGGACCGAGAGGGGCTGAAAGGGGACCTGGGCGAGGCCGAGGAGGTGGAGGGGCCGGGGGTCGCCCAGGGGTGTGAGGGGACCCCGGTGAGGGGGGAGCGGGGCGGGAGATGGCGGAGCCGTTGCTGCGGCGGACCTTCTCCCGCCTGAGGGGCCGCGACCGCCCGCGGGGCAAGAAGGCGGACGCCAAGGACAGAGGTACGGACAACAGCACCCCCCCCCTCCCCAAACATTACCCCAGGCTCCCTTCGACACCCCCCACCTCAAGGAAGGGACACCCCCCCAAAGGAAGGGACCCCCCCCAGGGAAGCGACCCCCCACCTCAAGGAAGGGACCCCCCCCCTCAAGGAAGGGACCCCCCCAGAGGAAGGGACCACCCCCTCAAAGAGGGGACCCCCCCCCAAGGAAGGGACCCCCCCCCAGGGAAGGGAGCCCCCCTCAAGGAGGGGACACCCCCCAGAGGAAGGGACCCCCCCCCCAAGGAAGGGACCCCCCCCATCACCCTGGGGTCCCTCCTGCGTCCCGTCCCGTCCCCCCCCTCCAAGGAAGGGTCCTCCATCACTCTGGGGTCCTGTACCCTAAAGAAGAGGCCTGTCCCATCACCCTGGGGTCACTCCTGCCCATCCCCAGCCCCCCCCCCCCCAAAAAAGGAAGGGACCCCCCCCCAAGGAAGATACCCCATCGCTTCGGGGTTATATACCCCAAAGAAGAGAGCCCCCATCACTCTGGGGTCCCTTTTGCCCCCCCCCAAGAAGGGACCCCTCAAGGAAGGGTCCCCCATCACCCAGGGTCCCTCCTGCCCCCCATGGAAGGGACCCCCATCACCCTGGGGTCCCTTCTGCTCCCCCCCCCCCGAAGGGATATCTCCCACCCCCCCCAGAAAGGGTCTCCCATTACCCTGGGGTCCTGTTCCCCCAGCAAGCCCCCCCCCCCCCATGTCCCAATTTTCCCTCCTGCCCCCCAAGGAAGGGGCACCCATCACCCCAGCTCCCTCAGTACCCTACAGCAATTGGGGGTGTCCCCCACCCAGGTCCCTCCTGCCCCCACCACACATCTCTGGAGGAGCCCCACACCAAGCCATGGTGTCATGGGGCTCGGGGGGGGATTCTGGGGATTGTGGGGGTCCATGGGGTGCCACGGTGGGGGGGCTGTGGGTGCAGGGGGATTGGGCTGCACAGGGTAAAGGGGTGCGAGGGGAGATTGGGATGCACAAGTTGGAGGGATGCAGACAACGTGGGGGGGGGCCACAAATGAACTGGGGGGGGTGTGCAGGGAATGGGGGTGCACTATTGGGGTGACCCCCCCTGTGTGTGTGTGTGTGAGGCAGGGGGGACAGGACCCTGCCTTGCGGCACAGAGCCAAGGGACACAGGCAGAGCCACCCCCATCCCTATTGGGGTGCAGCCCTGTCCCTATTGGGGTGCAGAGGGGTTCAGCCGTGCCCCCCCCCCCCCCCCCATTTCCTTGCCGGGGCTCCCCTTGCCCACACCAGGGCGGTGGGAGCACGGCCACGGGTCCGGCCAGCAGTAAACAACCGGAAATCCCGCTTGGCAAGGGGCTACGCGCAGCTGCCTGCGCCTGCCCGCCGCCCCGGCAGAGCCGGCATGGGGAAGGGGGGTCCCATTCGGGACGGCAACGGATTCGGGTTGAGGATGGTGGGTGGTGTGGCGAAATGCTTGGTGGGGACGGGACGAGAGAAAGAGGTCCTTGTGTCCCGGTGGGCTCCCCGTTGGTGTTTTGGGAACCCCCGTACTCAGCCCAGCTCTTTTCCTTCCTCCCGCAGAGCATCCTCCGCCAAGCCCCGATTCTCCGGTGGACCCTGAGGCGGCATCGGTGGAGCCGGTGCCGGCAGCATCCCGCAAGCAAAACTGGGCCCGGTTTTCCTGCGGCGGCCGCGATGAGAGGCAGCTACTGCCTCCCAAAGCCGCACCAGATCCGGCAGATGCCGGCAAGCCGGACCCTGCTGCTAGCAGTCCCCGGCCCGGCATCGAGCAGCCCAGCGAGGAAGACGTGGAGCCGGCGGAGGAAGCCGAGGCGGTGAACGGCTCTGGGGAGCTGGGTGGTCTCAGTAGGAGCCCTGGGCACGGTGCCTACCTGCAGAGCTTGGAGCGGAGCAGCCGGCACTGGGTGCTGTCATCGGTGAAGGGACCAGGCCTGGATGAGCCGGGCGGTGGAGCTGAGGTGGATGCCGGCACTGCTGGCAGTGAGGGCGAGATTTGGTACAATCCCATCCCTGAAGATGAGGACCCCCAGCCTGGGAGCTCCTGGAAGACATGGAGCGGAGGGAGTCGTGACATCGAGAGGGGCCATGGTGGGGAGTCACCCCCGAAGACGGGTAGGGAAGACCCCCCCCGTGGTAGTTTGGGGATGGCAGAGAGTTCCGGACCTCGCAGCGGCACGGCCTCAGCGCTGTCCACGGCTGGCCGAGGAGAGGAGTCGGGAGCCAGCAGGACCCAGGCTTGTGGTGAGGGGCGGCACGTGACTACGGGTCAGGGAGAGGTGGGACAGTGGTGGCCCCCGGTCCCCCAAAGCCCTTGTCCTCCTGTCACCCCTCCAGGAGAGTGTCCCCTGGACATGGTCCTGTCTCCATCTGCAGTACCCTGTGGTCTTTGTCCTTTCTCTGTCCCCCATGAGGTTTCCTGGACCCTGTGGTCCCTAAACCTGATAGTCCCTGTTCCTGGTGTCCCCTGTACCCCATGGTCCCCAGACCCAATGGTCCGTGTCCCCGGACCCCATGGTCCCTGTCCCCTAGGACAGCATCATCCTGATCCCTTGGTCCCCATCCCTTCCCTATCCCCAGGCCAGTGGTTCCTGTCCCTTCCCAGAAGGGACCTCACCATCCCTGTCCCCAAGGATGTCTCCTGGACCCTACAGTCCCCATCCCTTCCCCATCCCCCAGGAGACCGTTCTCCGGACCCCACAGTCCCTGACCCCCCCCAGGGAAGTGTCCCCCAGACCCTGTAGTCCCTATCCCTTCCCTGTCCCCCAGGACATTGTGCCTGTCCCGTCCCCCCGCCACCCCATCCCATGGGACCCTCCCTCCACCCCACGGCAGTTTCCGGGGAGCAGCCCTGTCCCACCCAGGCTTCCCAGTGCACCCCCCCAGGACCCACTCACCCCTTTTTCCCCCCCCACAGTGAAGATGCCGATCCCATGTGTGAGCTCGGGGACAGGGCTGACCACCCCCTCGCCCCCTGCCAGCCCCAAGAAGGGCCGTTCCCTCAACAAGGTGAAGTCCCCAGGTACCGTACGTCGTCTCTCCATGAAGATGAAGAAGCTGCCGGAGCTACGGAGGAAGCTGAGCCTACGCAGCCCCCGTCCCCGGGGCCAAGAGGGTGGCACCTCACCCTCCGAAAGCCGCAAGGAATCCAGCAACGTCATCAGCCGCTACCACCTAGACAGCAGCGTGGCTTCACGGCCAGGGCTGCCACGAGCCAAAGCGGCTGGCAAAGGCGGCTACTTGAGTGACGGCGACTCCCCGGAGCTGCCGGCTAAAGCCGGGGTGCGTGCCGAACCGGAGGATGGGGAAAACGGGCTGGATGTGGGCGCTTTCCGCCCCTACAGCTGCGGGGAGATGCCGCCACGGTGCGGGCAACACATCTCGGGGCTGGTGAGCGTCCACCTCCACGGCGTGCAGGACCTGAAGCCACCACGGGCCGAAGCCCGGGAGGTTTTCTGCGTCTTGCAGGTGGACGCGGCCAACCGGGCTCGCACGGCTTTGCTGCCCTGCAAGACGGCGTTCCTCGGCCTCAACCACACCTTCAACCTGGAGCTGGAGGGTGCCCGGCACCTCAAGGTGATCGTCTTCTCCTGGGATCCCACCTCCTGCCGCAACCGTCTCTGCTGCCACGGCACTGTGGTCCTGCCCCACATCTTCAGAGGTACGGCCGGGTGGTGGGGTCGGTTTGGGTTTTGGTGACTTGGCACCCTGTTGATGGCACCGCTCGGCTCCACAGGTTGCCGGGCCCAGCAGCTGGCGGTGCGGCTGCAACCTCGCGGTATCCTCTACTCCAAATTCACTTTGGTGGAGCAGTGGGACAGTCCTGGTGATCGGGAACCCCGTGTCTTCGGCGTGGAGCTGGGCCAGCTGGTGGAGAGGGAGAAGACGGCCACCAAAGTGCCTCTGCTCATCCAGAAATGCGTGGCTGAGATAGAGAAACGAGGGCTGAAGGTGAGCAGGGACTTATGGTGACGGCTGTAGGGGGCTGCAGTGGATGAACCCCCCCCAAAACCACGGTGACGGTGTCCCCGTTTGCAGGTGGTGGGATTGTACCGGCTCTGCGGCTCAGCCGCTGTCAAGAAAGAGCTTCGTGATGCCTTTGAGAGGGACAGCGCGGCCGTGACGCTCTCAGAGCAGCTCTACCCCGACATCAACGTCATCACGGGTGGGTGCTCGTTCTGGGGTGGGGGTGCCCCTGCAGGTTCCTGTGCACCCCACGGGACCACGCTTGATGTCCCGTCCCCCCCTGCGTCCTGTCACCTGCAGGGATCCTCAAGGATTACCTGCGGGAGCTGCCCACGCCGCTCATCACCCCCACACTCTACCACGTTGTGCTGGAGGCCATGGCCAAGCGACCCCCCCGGACGCCCCCAGGAGAGAGGGATGCTGTCACACTGCTCGACTGCCTGCCCGACGTTGAGAAGGTGAGTGCCCAGTGCCGAAAAGATGGGTGCCCAGCACCAAAAAAGGGGGTGCCCAGTTGTGGTGAGGGATTACGGGGGGGGATCCCGTTGCTGCTCAGCCCCGTGGTCTCCCCCCATCCCAACTCGCCACTGCAGACAGTCCTTATTTCTTGACCTGTGACATGGGGCACGTCCCTGTGTCAACTCCCTACTCAGGACCCCCCCAAGATTTTTTTGGGGGGGGAGCAGGTCTTCACATTCCTCTGATATTTAAGTATTTATTTCCACCTCTGCATTCACTGTGTGACTCGGCCCCAGGGACCATCCGCAGCCAAGTCCCCTGGGGCGATTCCCCTTTGGTCTGTTTTGGGAGGGTGTGGGACAACGGGGTGGCATCAGAGGACATCCCTGTTGATGCCACCTTGTCCCCCAGGCCACGCTGACGCGGCTCCTGGACCACCTCAGCCTGGTGGCCTCCTTCCACGATTTCAACCGCATGAACTCGCAGAACATCGCCGTCTGCTTCGGGCCCGTCCTGCTCACCCAGAACCAGGAGCCCCGGCGCTCTGGCACCGGTACCGGCACCGGCAACCGCAGCTATGCCCACAGCGAGGACATCGCCAGCGCCGTTGACTTCAAGAGGCACATCGAGGTGTTGCATTACCTGCTGCAGGCCTGGCCGGGTGAGCAGTGTAGGGGGGACACCTGCACCCCCCACCCATTTTGGGGGGGCTTTTTGCACAGCGACTACCTGGGCCACCATTGATGGCAGCAGCTCCAGGGGTCTGTGACCCCCATATCATTGCTCTTGGGGGGGCCTCCTGGCTCTGGAAGGCATCTGTGCCCCCCCCGCCATGTGTCACCATCCCCAGCAGCTGCTCCAGTGGTCTGTGACCCCCATATTGCTGCCATGGGCCCCCCCCCGCCTCCATTCCCAGTAGCTGGTCAATGCCCCCCCAGCCATCCAACACCTCTCCTGGGGTCTCCCAGTTTCTTGCTGGTCTGCACCCCCCCCCCCCCCAATCCCAGCAGAAGTTCTGTGGCCCCGCCAACACCAACAAACCTCCTGGTGACAGCCCCCCACCTTTACCGCTCTCTCTGCAGCCCCCCGCTTGGCCTCAGCCCCCCAATTTCGGGAGGGAGCACAGCCCAGTTGCCCGCAGCAGCAACGGGGGCCACCGCTGCGACTGGACCTACTGGAGAGCACGGTGGTGGCCCGTCACCGTCCCCGAGGACCGGAGAGCCCCCCCAGCAACCGCTACGCCGGTGACTGGAGCATCTGCGACCACCAATTCCTACTGGTACCTGGCACGGCCAGTGATGCCGACTACGACGAGGTGGCAGCCGGTGATGGTGAGACCGGGGTGCCGGCGCGGCGGACCCCGCACCGGCGGACCCTCTTCGTGGCTGATTTCGCCCTGGGTGAGGAGCCCGAGGCGCCCTTCGGCCCCCGCCTCAACCTCAAGGACTTTGACGCGCTCATCCTCGACCTCGAGCGGGAGCTTGCCAAGCAGATCAACGTCTGCCTGTGAGACCGGCGCCAAGGCCAGTGCCAGTGCCAACGCCAACGCCGACACCGGTGACGATGCTGACACTGGTGCTGATGCTGATACCGGTGCTGATGCTGATACCAGTGACGATGCCAACACCGGTGCCAATGCAGAGACCGATGCCGATACCAGTACTGATGCCGAAACTGGTACCAATGCCGATACCGACGCCGGTGCCGATGCCGCCACCGGTGCGAGAGCGACCAAAAAAAAAGCAGCACTTGCCTCTAGTTGCCTTCGATTTGCACAGTGCCGAGTAGGAGGGACCCCAACGGCGAGGGTGATGTCACCTTCGGTGAGGTGAGGGCCCCCCCAAACAGCCCCAGCTCCAATTCCGCCCCCATTGCTTTTTTTTTTTGGAGGGGGGGGGATGTGGGGCTCGCTGCCTCTTGCTCGGCTTTTTTTTTATTTTATATGGCCAAATTTTACCCTCAAGTGCCTGTTCACCCCCTTCTCCCTTCCCTGGTGGCCCCCTCAGGCTGCCCCCCCCCCCCCCCAAAAAAAAACCAAAACCAGTATTAAGAAATATTGACAAGGGTCTATGACCTCCATCGCTCAGGCTGGGGCGGGGGGGATGCCACCCTCCATGCTCCCCCAAACCCTCTTCCCTGCTGCATGTGCACCCCAGGGAGGGTGATGGGGCTCCCTCCTGGCACCCATGCCCAGCCTGGGTGGCAGTGGGGACCCCCACCTTCACTGAGCCCCCCCCATTTTCTAGCCCCCCCCCCCGCCCCAAGGTGGGGGCTACTGGTACGGGAGCACTGAGCTTTATTTATTACTCGAGCTTTGTGTGCGTGTGTACGCGTGGATGGACGGCAGACGCTGTCACCACAGCCTGCAACAAAATAAACCCAAACAAAACCCCCTTTTTACGCCCAAAATAAACCCACTGCCAGTGTTACAATGGGGAGAGGGGGTCCCCAAAATACACACACACCCCCCTCCCCAAAACCAGCCTCACTCAGTATTAGCCTTAAAGGAACCAGCTGAATGTGAAACCACCGGCCCGGCCGGGCTGAGCCACCAGTGTTAAAGCGCCCGGGCAAGGGGTGCAGGCAGGCCTGGGGGGGGTAGGGGTGACAAAGCTGTCCCCTGACCCCCCCCCCCCGGGGTGGCCTGACCCCCCCTTGCCCTGCCACTGCCTTGTCACCCTCACCAGCAATAAATGACACAAGCTGCACTCGCTGCCAGGCCTTCTGCGTGTGTTGGTGTGATGCTGTCTCGATGGGGGGTGGTGGGGGGGTGACAGTCCCCAAAGTGTCACTTAGGGTGTCCTAGGGTGTCGGCACCCAAATTGATGGCACAGGACGGTGGGTGGGGGCAGACAGTGCTGCTTTATTGCCGAGGAGGGGGGACATGCAGCTGTCCCCTGGGTTGGGTGTGCGGCACCGGTGTCACCCAAACCCACCCCTTTCCTTGGTCCCTCCTGCCCCGCCGGGGGCATGGCCAGGACATTTTGGGGACACTGTCCCTAGACGGAGATGGAACCGTCACGGAAGTTGGTCTTGCCGATGAGGGCGTTGATGAGGACGGGATGGCCTTGGCGACACGTGTCCTGCGCAGCACGGAGGATGGCATCCAGCCGCTCACGGTCCTGGCGACCCACCACGAAGCCTTTGCCACCCAGAGCTTCGGCCACTGCATGGTAGTCTGTAGGGAGGGGACAGCGGTGGTGGCCTTGTCACCTCCATGGGACTGGCTTGATAATTGGGGTGATACAGGGCCACTGGGCATGGCTTGACCCAGGGTGACACGGTGCCACCAGGCATGGCCAGATCTTCCCAAGGGTGACACAGGTCCACCAGGCACAGTCCAATTGTCCCTGGAGGTGACGGTCCCCAAAGCTATGTGATGCCACCAGGCATGGCCTGGTCCTCCCCAGAGTGATGTGGTGACCCCCAGCACAGCTCAATCTACCCCAGGGTGACACGGTGCCACTGGGCATGGCTCGATCCAAGGTGACATGATGCCACCAGGCATGGCTCCATCCACCCCAGGGTGACGTGGTGACACCAGGCATGGCTCAATCTACCCTAAGATGACATGGGGTCAACCCAGGTGTCCCCCAAATGTGGGGACAAAGCAGGGTGGGGACAGTACTCACCCAGGTACTCGAGGCCACACGCCACGTTGCTTCCCAGCAAAGCCACTTGCTCCCGGGAAATCTGGCTCCAGCACGCGTCATTGCCCACCAGCGCGATGACAGGCGTCTGTAGGGGACAAAGCACAGGGCCACCGCGCCCCGGTGACACCCCGGGATGGTGACAAGACCCCATTTCCCCCCGACCTCACCCCATTTTTGGCACCATCTGACCTTGTGCCGCACAAAGGTGTCGAACTCCATCAAGCTGTAGCCCAGCGAGCCGTCACCGTAGAGGACCCAAACCTGGCGCCGGGGAGGGGACAAACACCATGAGGCCACATAGTAGGTGGCGCGGTGATCGCCGTCCCCATGGGCCACCGCAGCCCCGTACCTCCGCGTCGGGACGGCAGAGCTTGGCGCCGAGCGCGAACCCTCCGCCGACTCCCAATGTGCCGAAAGCTCCTGCGGAGATGACAGCCGGCGGTGTCACCCGTGTGTGGCCCCGCTACGGTGACAGCGTGCCTGGGGCTGGTGGGGGTGGGGGGTTCTTACCGGGGTCCAGCCAGGCGAGGGGACGTCGGGGACGGACGATGTAGGCGGCGGTACCCACAAAGTCCCCCCCGTCGGCTACGAGGAGGCTCTCAGGGGGCAGCAGCGCATCCAGGCGGTGCAGCAGGTCCAGGGGGTTCAGGTGTTGCGGGGTGGGGGTTGCTGCCTTCTCCCTGTTGGGGGGAGACACCCCACACCCCCCCCCCGGGCAAGGAAGAGGTGGGTGGGATCCTCGAAGAATGGGGATGGGGGCTCCCCCATCCCAGTTGGAAATGGGTTGGGATCCCCCAAGGACTGGGAATGCCCACCCCCCAAGTTGAAAATGGGTTGAGATCCCCCAAAACTGGAAATGGGGAGCCCCCAGAAAGGGGCTGGGATCCCCCCACCCAAACAGGCCACCAATCCATACCCCTCCCTGTCCCCAGCCCAGTCCCTGTCCCCAGCCCTGACGCCACCCTTATTCTTGTGCCCGTCCCTGTCCCCATGCCCATCCCTATCCAACACCATCCCTGTTCTTGTGCCCATCCCTGTCCTCATCCCTGTGTCCCCATGCTTGTCCCCATGCCCATCCCTATCCCTGTCCCCGTCCCAGTCCCTGAGCCTCTCCCTGTCCCCGTTCCCATCCTCCTGCCTGTCCCCATCCCTGTCTCCATCTGTGCCTGTCCCTGTTCCCATGCTCGTCCCCGTCCCCATGCCTACCACTGTCCCCATGCCTGTCCCCATCTCCTTGCCTGTCCCTGTGGTTGTCCCCATCCCTGTCCCCATCTCTGTGCCTGTTCCCGTCCCCGTCCCCATGCCTGTCCCCATCTCCGTGCCTGTCCCTGAGCCTGTCCCTACCCCTGTCCCCATCCCTGTCCTCAGCCTCATCCTCATCCCCATCCCTGTCCCCGTCCCATGCATGCTCACCGGTTAGCCTGCTCCTTTTTCCGATCGGCTTCACGCAGCCCCTCCAGCCACTCACCGGGGCAGGCGTAGCCCCGCAGGCTCCGCGCCAACCGCACCACGAAGGAGGCTGCGTCTCCTGCCGAGAACGCCCAACTCATCGCACCCCACGCCACCCATTTCAGGCAGGGGCTGGGGACCCAGGGCTGGGGTTAAGGGTCTCACCTTGCACGGCGAGCCGGGGTTTCCAGAAGACATCGGAATTACGGAGGAGCTGCGCCCGGTCCCGGTTAACGGCCACGATGACGGCGCGGCGACTGAAAAGGCGCCCGTAGGAGAGGCGAAAATCACAGACGGCGCCTTGGGGACACACACAGGGTGTCAGGATGGGGATGGGGAAGCGGCGGGTGTCGCGTGCGTGTCCCACCCCAGTACCTGCCAGCAGCACCAGGTCGGCATCGCGGAGGGCGTCGCGGCGGTTCTGGCGCAGGAGGAGGGGGCTGCCGGGGGGGAGAAGCCCCCGTGCTGCTCCCCCAAGGTAGCAGGGGATGCCCAGGGCCTCCAGCGCCGTGCTGCAGGTAGGTGGGCATCAGCACGCACCAAAACCGGCTCGGTCGGGCTCCAAAATGGCTCGGTTTAGCCCCAAAACCAGCTCGGTTAGGGTCCCAAACTAGCTTAGTTGGAGACCCATACTGCCTTGGTTTGGCCCCAAAACCAACTCAGTCAGGGCCCCAAACTGGCTCAGTTTGGCCCCAAAACCACCTCTGTCAGAGCCCCAAAACTGGCTCAGTTTGGCCCAAGACCAGCTTGGTTTGGCCCCAAAACTTGGCTCAGTTGAGCCCAAGAACTCGTTCAGTCAGACCCAAATCTGGCTCATCTGTGCCCACACTGGCTGGTTGATCCCTAAAGCAGCTCATCTGACCCCAAATTGGCTGATCTGTCCCCAAACCTGCTCAGCCCTCTGTCCCCGAATCATCTCACCAGACCCCAAATTGGCTGAACTGTCCCCAAACCTGCTCAGCCATCCGTCCCCAAATCATCTCACCAGACCCCAAATTGGCTGAACCATTCCCAAACCCAGCTCAACTGTCCCCAAACCAGCTCATCCATCCCCCAAACCAGCTCATCCATCCCCCAAACTGGTTCAGCTGTCCCCAAATCATTACACCAGCCCCCAGATTGGCTGATCAGTCCCCAAACCCAGCTCAACTGTCCCCAAACCGGTTCGTCCATCCCCAAACTAGCTCAGCAGCCCCCAAATTGGCTCCACCATCCCCAGACCGGTTCATCCATCCCCAAACCAGTTCATCCATCCCCAAAACATCTCACCGCAGCTCCTCGGCCGGTGTGGGTGGCAGCATGGCCTGGCTGCCCACCAGCACCAGCGGCTTCGTGGCCCGGCTCACCAGCTCCGCACATCGCTGCACCTGTGTGCGACCCAAAACCACCTCGATTAGCCCCAAAAAAACGCTTCGGTCGGGCGCCAAAAACCAGCTCGGTCAGCCCCAAAACCAGCCCTATTTGGGCACCAAAAATCCAGCTCAGTAAGCACCAAAACTGGCTCAGTTGGGCACCAAACCTGGCAAGGTTAGCCCCAAAATCCAGCCCTATTGAACCCCAAAACTGGCTTAGCTGAGCCCCAAAACCAGTTCAGTTGGGCCCTGAAACTGGCTCAGCTAAACCCCAAAACTGGCTCAGCTGATCCCAAAATCAGCTCTGCTGAGCCCCAAAACTGGCTCAAGTCAGCCCCAAAAACCAGCTCAGCTGAGCCCCAAAACTGGCTCAGTCAGCCCCAAAAACCAGCTCAGCTAAGCCCCAATATCAGCTCTGCTGAGCCCCAAAACTGGCTCAGCCCCAAAAACCAGCTCAGCTGATCCCCCAAAACTGGCTCAACTAAGCCCTAAAATCAGCCCAGTTTAGCCCCCAAACTGGGTCAGCTGAACCCCAAAACCAGCTGTTTTCAGCCCAAACCCCAGCTCTGCCTTACCCCAAACCTGCCCCAACCAGCCCCCAAACCCATCCCAATCCCCCCCAAAACCCACCTCATCCTCGGTGGCCAGCGGCACCTGCACGGGCAACGGGGACACATCCCGGGGCTCCCAGGCACCCGCGAAGAGGTTACGGATGTAGTTTTGGAGGTACCTACCGGGGGAGGGGGGGGTGGATATTGGGGTGCTGGGGCCCCTTGGGGTGCCAGCAGCACCCTAGGGTGCTGGGGGCGGGGGGCTGCAACTCACCACTGGACCACTTTTCCCTGCAGCCCCCGGGCGTTCTTGGTGCCACCGATCTCCTTCTCGACCACGTGGAAGGGGTAAAGCACATCGATGGGGAGCTCCATGAAGACGGGTCCTATAAAATTGGGGTGCAGACGGTGCCCCCAGTGTCACCCCGAAACCGTTTGGGGGGGCTAAACCCCCCCTCCCAATTCAAACAGTGGCACCCCAAAACACCACCACCCCAAAACACCACTGTAAACCACCCCGGGTGACCCGTGGTAGGGAAGGAAACCCATCGCCCAAGCATTCTGGGGGTGTTTTGGGGGGGACCCCTCCAATTTTTTACCAGGGGTCCCCGACTGCGCGGTGGCGATGGCTTTGCGGAGGGTGGGGACGATGTCACGGACGGCGCGCACCGAGACGCACGCTTTGCAGAGCGTCTTGAAGAGCGAGAGCTGGTCGATGTCCTGCAGCGCTCCCCGACCCTGCGAGAAAAATGAGCCTTGAACCCCCAAAAACGGGGGAACACCCCCAAGAAATGGGTCCGAGAGGGAATTTCTTTGGTCTCCCTCACCTTCTGCAGCGAGGCGGCTGCTCCCCCGATGAGCAGCAACGGTGACTCGGCCATCTGGGCGTTCTTGATGGCCGTCACCGCGTTGGTGACGCCGGGACCGGCGGTGACGGCAGCAACACCAATGCGACCTGTGGGGAAATGGGGGGGGGGCGTGGAAGTGGATCCCTCTGCACCCGATTTTTGGCCAGTGATTCCGGGCATGTCTGGTTGCTCATCTCGTTGGCACGCAAACGGCTGAATTAGCTCTGGGGGGGGAAGAATGGGGACAAAACCCACCATGGAGTGACCCTGGACACCCACAAAGTCTTTGAACCCTCCTTGGCTCAACCAGAACGCCACCAAGCTGGGACACCCCAAAATCCTCCATCCGTTGGGGCAGGAGAAGGTGCTGGCCGTGGGGTCACCTTCTCCTCATCCTGTCCTCACCAGAGCTGCCAAATTAGCTCCGGCAGGAGAGATAAATGGGGACAAAACCCACCACGGAAGGACCCTGGACACCCACAAAGTCTTTGAACTCTTCTCCGCTCAACCAGAACCCCACCAAGCTGGGACACCCCAAAATCCTCCATCTGTTGGGGCAGGAGAAGGTGCTGGCCATGGGATCCCCGTCCATATCCGCACCAGAGAGCCTGGAGACAGCATCGGCGGCGAAGACGGCGGTGGCCTCATGCCGGGTGTCCACCACACGGATGCCCACCTTCTCGCTGGCCACCAAGATGGGTGAGATGTGGCCACCAGCCAAGGCGAAGAGGAAACGGACGCCGTGTGCCTTCAGCACCTCCGCCACCAACTCACCACCGTGCCGGGGGCTTCGGGGGTCTACCTGCACGGTGAGGAGATCACCGGGAAGGTGTACACGGTGTCGCCATCCCTTTGCCGAGCCACCGGCTGGGATCGCTTCAAAAATAGGCGTTTTTTGGCAAAACCACGGTGTTCTCACCCGTTTCATCCTACCTTATGCCAGAGCTGGTAGAGGAGCCCCAAGCGATACGCCATCCCCAACAGCACCGCTGCCAGCACCGCCAGGAGCCCGGCACAGGCGTAGCCGATGCCGGCGAGGAGATCCATGGGGATGCCGGTGTGCCGGGAGCTGGAAAATGTTGCCAGGATGGAGGCAAAAAAACAAACCCATGAGATGGGGTTGCACCGACTGGGGATGTGCCAAAACCACCGCGGCACGGTGCCACCATCCCCAGACCCTGGTGAACTGAACCCGGATTAACTGAACCTGGTTTAATTGAACAGAATTAATTGAACCTGGTTTAATTGAACCCAGTTTAACTGAGCCCGGTTTAACTGAGCCCAGTGAATTGAACCTGGTTTCACTGAGCCCAGTTTAATCAAACTTGGTGAACTGAACTCAGTTTAATTGAACCTAATGAACTGAACTTGCTCAGCTGAACCCAGTTTAATGAAACCAAGTTTAATTGAACCCAGTTTGACTGAACGCAGTTTAATTGAACCCAGTAAACCCAGTTTAACTGAACCCAGTAAATTGAACCCAGTTTAAATGAACCTGGTTTAATTGAACCCGGTTTAATCGAACCTGACTCACTCCACCCCATTTAATCAAGCCCGGTTTAACTAAACCCAATGAACTGAACACAGTTTAATTGAACCCAGTGAATTGGATCCAGTTTAATTGAACCGTTTAATTGAACCCAGTACCACTTCTCCAGCTCAACCTGGGCGCCAGCCCAAACCCAGCTCGTTTGCATAATTACCCCCTAACAAAGGTGGTGGCGGAAGCAGCGCCCTGGCGTCAGTCTGCCGCAATTCTTGGCGCGGGCGTAATGACCCAAAGGGAAGAGGCGGATGATACCAAACCCAGCCTAATTTTCCCCAAAATACACACGGGTTTAGCCACTTCCCACACCCCGAGCAGATTCAGACGCCGGATTTTCTCCTTAAACCCCAATTTCCCCCTTTTGGGGCTTAAAAAAAGGCGTGTGGGTGTTGCAGCTCACCAGCGGCAAACGCAAGAGCGGAATGGGGCAAAAAAAGGCTCAAATTGGGCAAAATAATCCCATTTGGGGGGGCGGTTTTGGGGTTCGGTGTGTGTTGCCCCCCTCCCACCCAGGATGGCGGTACCTGCTGGGTGATGATGGCGGCGAGGTAACGACGGGTCCCTGTGACAAAGGGGACAAGCTCAATCCTGGGGTTTTTTACCCCGTTTTGGTGGTTCCCTCTGTCCCCAAGGCCACCCCATTGTCCCTCCATCCCTGTGGCCACCCTTGTCCCAACTACGTCGTGTGTCCCCCCCCCCCATTCTTGGTGTCCCCCTTCTCCTTATGGTCACCCCAACACTGTGGCCACCCCATCCCGCTTGTCCCCCCTGTCCCCACGGCCACCCCGTCCCACCTGACCTCCCCCCATCCTTAGTGTGTGTGTGTCCCCCCTTGTCCTTATGGTCACCCTGAACCTGTGGCCACCCCACCCTTGCAGTGTGTGTGTGTCCCCCCTTTCCACGGCCACCTCTCAGGTCACTCCTGTCCCTGTGGTCACCCTGTCCTTGCTGTCCGTCCCCCCCCCCCATGACCACCCCCCCCTCGCTGTCACCCCCCCCATGACCACCCCCACCTTGCTGTCACCCCCCGCCCGTCCACGTCCACCCTGCCCTGTCCCACCCCTACAGCCACCCCTGTCCCTAGTGTGTGTACCCCCCCAGACCTGTGACACCCCAGAGACGCCCCCCCAAACCCCTTGCTCACCCCAGTCCCCCCATTACTGTGCCCCCCCCGACCCCAGACACCCCCCCCCCCACGTTATTACTCCCCCCAGGGCCTCGGGACACTCCCCTCCACCAAGGGGGACCCCCCCCCACCAAGGGAACCCCCTGTCCCCCCCAATAACCCACCCCGGGTCTGGGATCACCCCCCCCTCCCCCGCAGCCACCTGCCCTTCCCGGAAGCGCGGCGCCTCACAACCCCGCCCACACCTGTCGACCCCGCCCACAATTCCAAAGCCACGCCCCGATCCCCACCCTTGACCACGCCCCCATACCTTCGGAGGAGGGAGGGGGAGGGGGGGAGGGTGTAAACCCGCCGCCTCCCAGCGTTCCCCGGCGCCTGAGTCACGTGACGCCCCCTTCCGGCCCCGCCCGTCCCCCCGCGGGCGCGCTGGCGTCACTCGTCCGCGCGGCGCCCTCACCGCCTCCCCGCAGCGGGGGGCGCTGATTGGCGGGTCGCGGGGAGGGGCGGGGCCACTCTCGTCCATGGGGGGGACCGGGCGGGGCTAGCGAGGGGCGGGGCCAGAGGAAGGGGCGGGGCGGAAGGCGGGGCCTGGCAGGGGAGTCTCCCATGGGGGAACCCCCCTGGGGGGCTTTTAGGTAGAGGTCTCGCGTGGGAGGGGGGAGTAACATGGGGGGGCTCAGGGGTCTCCCATGGGGGGTGGGGGTCTCCCATGGGGGTCCCATTTCTTGGGGGGGGTTTAACATGTGGGGGCTCATTTGGGGGGGTCTCCCATGGGGGGTCTCCCATGGGGGGTCTCCCATGGGGGTCCCATTTTGGGGGGGTTAACATGGGGGGGCTCATTTGTGGGGGGCTCACTTGAGGGGTCTCCCATGGGTGTGGTCTCCCATGGGGGTCCCATTTCGGGGGGGGTTAACATGAGGGGCTCATTTGGGGGTCTCACTTGGGGGGGTCTCCCATGGGGGGGGTGTTGCTTGCAGGTCTCACTTGGGGGGGGTCACCCACGGGGGTCTCTCTTGGTGGGGGTGTCCCACTTGGGAGGTTTCACATGGGGCGGGTCTCCCACGGAGTTTCCCGTGGGGGTCTCTCATGGGGGGGGGGCTAACAAAGGGGGTGGTCTCCCACGGGTCTTCATGGGGGAGTGGGTGTCCCCCTTGGGTGGGGGTCTCAGACTTTACCCCACACGAGTGCTCACAACCGCCTGCAGAAACACGCGTGGGCACATCTTCACATTCCCTCCGGGAACCTGCCTCACCCTCCAAAACCCCTTCCCGGTCCCGGTCCCGTTCCCCACCCGGGGGTTGGGGGGGGGGGGGGGCAGAAATTCCGGCCCGGCTCCGCGGCAGGAAACTCCGTGGCTCCGTCACGACCGGGGGAGGCGAAATCCCCGTGGGGAGGGGTAGGCGGGGGGGGGGGCACTTCCCCTCCGCCGTGACGTCACCGCCGGGCACCCAACACCCCCCCCCAAAATAAAAATTGCTCCCTAGGGTGCTAAAGGCACCCAAGTGTCGGGGCACCCAACGATGGGGGGGGCTGGGCGGTCCCCGGACCCCTGGGTCCCAATTCCAGCCCGCCCCCCCCCCCGGTGTCCCCCGGGCTCCCCCCGCCCCCGGTTCCTCCCCGGTCTGTCCCCACCCCCGGTGCCGGTCTGTCCCTACCCCCCCGCCCCTCCCCGCTGTCACCCGGACCCGCCCCGGTCCCACCCAGTGTCTCCCCCCCGGTGTCAGTCAGCCCCCCCCGGTGTCAATTTGTGTCCCCCCCGTGTCAATCTGTCCCTTCCCAGTGTCAATCAGCCCCCCCGGGTGTCAATCTGCCCCCCCCCCGTGTCAATCTGTCCCTCCCTGGTGTCAATCTGTCCCCCCCCCGGTGTCAATTTGTCCCCCCCGTGTCAATCTGCCCCCCCCCGTGTCAATCTGTCCCTCCCCGGTGTCAGTTTGTCGTCCCCCCCGTGTCAGTCTGTCCCCCCCCGGTGTCAATCTGTCCCTTCCCGGTGTCAATTTGTCCCCCCCCCGGTGTCAGTCTGTCCCTCCCCAGTGTCAGTCTGTCCCCCCCCAGTGTCAGTCTGTCCCTCCCCCGGTGTCAGTCTGTCCCCCCCCCGGTGTCAGTCTGTCCCTCCCCCGGTGTCGGTCTGTCCCTCCCCGGTGTCGGTCTGTCCCTCCCCTGTCCCTCCCCCCGGTGTCCCCGTCCCCTCCCCGGTGTCCCCGTCCCGTCCCCCCCCCCCCCCGCCCCGGTCCCTCCCCGTCCCTCTATAAGGCGGCTCCGCCGTTCGGTCCCCGCCACGATGCCACCGCTCGGCGACCCCGAGACCCCCCCGCTGCCTCCCTGCCCGTGCCGGTGTCCGTCCCGGTGCCGGTGCCGGTACCGGAGCCGGTGCCGTTGCCTCCTCCTCCCGGTCCTCGCCGCTCTCGGAGCCGCCGCTCTCGGAGCCGCCGTCGCCGCCACGGTCACCCTCGTCCTGGGGGTCAGCCCCGGGGGGACCCCGCCGCAGGTGGGCACCGGGAAGGGGGGCTGGGGGTCCGGCCGGCCGTCTGGCCGGCTGTCCGGTTGGCCAGGCGTCCGGTTGGCCGGGTGTCCGTCTGTCTGTCCTGGTGGCCGGGCGTCTGTCCGGTTGTCCCAAGTGTCCGGGTGTCCGGTTGTCCGGGGGGTCTGTCTGTCCGGTTGTCCTGGTGTCCGTCCGTCTGGGTGTCCATCTGTCTGGTTGTCCAAGTGTCCTTCTGTACAGGTGTCCATCTGTCTGGTTGTCCAGGTTTCTCTCTGTCCAGGTGTCTGGGTGTCCATCTGTCTGGTTGTCTGTCTGTCCAGTTGTCCATCTGTCTGGTTGTCCAGGTTTCTCTCTGTCCAGGTGTCTGGGTGTCCGTCTGTCTGGTTGTCTGTCTGTCCAGTTGTCCAAGTCTCCGTCTGTCCAGGTGTCCAGGTGTCTGTCCAGTAGTTCTGGTGTCCATCTGTCCATCTCTCTGGTTGTCCAAGTGTCTGTCTGTCCCGGTGTCCATCTGTCCAGTTGTCCTGGCGCCTGCCTGTCCATCTGTCCAGGTGTCCATCTATCTGGTTGTCCATCTCTCTGGTTGTCCAACTGTCTGTCCTGGTCTCCATCCATCCATCTGTCCGGTTGTCCAGGTGTCCGTCTTGTCCAGGTGTCCATCTTGTCCAGATGTCCATCTGGCCCAGTGTCTATCCGTCCTGGTGTCTGTCTATCTGTCCGTCCCGGTGTCCATCAGTCTGTCTGTCCATCACTCTGGGTGTCCATCTGTCTCGGTGTCCATCCATCCAAGTGTCCGGTCGCCTGTCTGTCCAGGTGTTCGTCCAGGTGTCCATCTGTCCATCTGTCTGGGTGTCCAGTTATCAGTCTGGGTGTCCATCTATCCACCCATCCCGGTGTCTACCTGGGCGTCCAGTTGTCTGTCTGTCTGTCAGGATGTGCATCTAGGTGGCTGTCCAGATGTCCATCCAGGTGTCCATCCATCTGGGTGTTCCTCTTGCCCAGGGGTCTGTCCGTCTGTCTGTCTGCGTGTCCATCGGTCCAGGCGTCTGTCCACATGTCTGTCTTTCCAGGTGCCCAGGTGTCCATCCATCCGGCTGTCCGTCCATCCACATGTCTGTGTACCTGTCTGTCTGCCCGGGTGTCCATCCCACTGTTCCGGTGTCACTCTGTCCTGGTGTCTCCACTGGTGTCCATCCACCTGGGTGTCCAGCTGTCTGCCCAGGGGTCCGTCCATCTGTCCAAGTGTCCCTCTGGGTGTCCATCTGTCTGAGTGTCCGTCTGTCCATCTGGGTGTCTGTCCAGGTATCCGCCCATCCCTCTGGATGTCCATCCACCCGGGTGTCTGTCCATCCCGGCTTCCCCCCACTCCCCCCCATCCTTCTGGGTGTCCGTTCCTCCGCGTGTCCGGGCGTCCATCCGGGCTGCACATCCTGCTGGTGTCCGTCTGTCCCCAGGGACCCGCGGGGTGTCAATCCACCTGGCTTGGGGGGGGGGGGGGAGTAAGGAAGATGCATCAGGCATCCAACACCCCCCCCAACCCCCGTGCCTCAGTTTCCCATCCCCAAAGGCGCCAAATCCTCCCCCACCCCCAAATCCAGGGGTTGCCCCCTCCCCTGGGGACCCCCCAAAATACCCGACGGGGTGCTGGAAAGTCCCCAAATCCCGATGCGACACCTAACTTCCCCTTCACCGGGGCGGGGGGGGCACGACGACTCATGGAGATGAGGATGCTCGACTCCTTCCCGTCCCCCTGACGCTCTCTTTCCTCTTCCTTGCAGGTTGCTACGGCCGCCCACATGCTGCTGAGTGCTGGTAAGTCCCCCCAGGCCTGAGGCCACGGTGAGGGGCTCCAGGGAAAGCGGTGGCGGCGGGGGGACAGGACACGAGAGAGGGAGGGGGGGGTTAGTCCTTCCATAGGCGGCTCGCCCAGTCATCTCGAAAACGTCGCGCGGGTTCCTCCTTCCGCCCTCGGAGAGGAAACGTCATCCCTGGCCTGGAGCATCTGGGGGTGTCACAGGGCGGCCGCGGTGCCCAGGGCGTCATGGAGTGTCCCCGGGGTGTCACGGAGCATCCTGTGTCCTTGTGGTACCCAGGGTGTCACGGAGCATCTTCTGTCCCTGTGGTACCCAGGGTGTCACGGAGCATCCTCCGTCCCTGTGGTCCCCAGGGTGTCATGGCCCATCTTCTGTCCGTGTGGTCCCCGGGGTGTCACGGAGCATCCTCCGTCCCTGTGGTACCCGGGGTGTCATGGCCCATCCTCCCTCCCTGTGGTACCCGGGGTGTCATGGAGCATCCTCCGTCCTTGTGGTACCCGGGGTGTCATGGAGCATCCTCCATCCCTGTGGTCCCCGGGGTGTCACGGAGCATCTTCTGTCCCTGTGGTCCCCAGGGTGTCACGGAGCATCCTCCCTCCCTGCAGTGTCACAGAGCATCCCCTGTCCCCAGGGTCTCACAGAGCATCTTCTGTCCCTGTCATCCCCCGGTGCCATCCCAGGTACCCCTGGGTGGGCTGCAGTGCCTCGGGGGCATCGAGGAGGGCTGCAGCACCCATCTCCCGTTGGGGGCACCCACTACCAAGGAGGAGCACCCATTTCCCATCAGAGACATCCCGTGTCCCATCAGGGCCACCCCATATTCCATCAAGGACCTCCAATCTCCCCTTGGGGCACCCGTCTCCCATCAGGAGCACCCATCACCGACCAGGGTCACCCACCACCCCTCTCCCTTCTTCTCCCCCCCAGGCTCCTTGGAGGTTGGAAGACTCGGTTGGCGCTACGAGGAAGGCATCAACGGCGTCTTCCTCAGCAGTGACGTACAGGTGACAGACGGGCGGCTGCGGGTGACAACGGGTGGCCTCTACCTCTTCTACGGCCAATTTGCCGTCACCTGCACGGCATCTACCTGTGCCCCCGGCACCGTCACCCTCCAGCTCCAGCGCACTGGTTCAGAGCCCCCACTGCTCGCCGTGCCGTTGGCGCTACCTGACGACGCGGGATCCCATCCGGCACGTTCTGGTTTGGCCCAAGCCGTGGGGCAACTCCAGCGCGGGGACGTCCTCCACCTCAACCTGACTGGGAACCTGTCTGGGGACGGGTGGCAGCTGGCACAGGACAAGAGGGAAAGCAATTTTGTGGGGCTGCTGCGTATCGCCGGGGAGTGACGCGTGGGGTGGCGAGGGGGTGACCGGTGGGGTACGAGGCTGGTCACCCTCCTGGTTGGAGGTTGGGGACATCTGGGGACATTGCTGACCTCCATGTCTGGAGATTTGGGTCCCAAGACCCCCATGACCAGAGATTTGGGGACATGTGGGGACACTGCTGACCTCCGTGTCTGGAGATTTGGGTCCCAAGACCCCCATGACCAGAGATCTGGGGACATCAAGGGACATTTCTGGCCTCCATGCCTGGAGATTTGGGTCCCAAGACCCCCCATGACCAGAGATTTGGGGACATGTGGGGACACTGCTGACCTCCGTGTCTGGAGATTTGGGTGCCAAACCCCTCCCCGCTTGGAGGTTGGGGACATCAAGGGACTTTGCAGAGCCTCATGCTGGAGACCTGGGGACATCAAGGGACCTTGGACACCCCCATGCTGGCCATTCAGGGACCCCAATGCTGGACACTTGGGGACACCAAGGAACTTCACAGACCCCATTTTGGGGACACTGGGGACCGTGGAGACCCCCGTGCCCAGAGACATGGGGGGTCCCTGCTGGTCCCCCCCCCCCAGCCGGCCTGGGGGCACCCCTCCCCCCCTAAATTATTATCTGGCGCTCGGAGGCGCTTTATTTATTGTTTAATAAATTTATTTATGATTTCCAGTGTCCCAAAATGGCCTTAATTGCCCCCCAAAAAGTGGGACACCCCCCGGAGCCACCCTCCTCCCAGGGGTGTCACTGGCCTGGCCGCCTGGGTTGCCACACGTTCGTGCAGAGCATTGCGTGTGTGCGCGCGCAAATACACGCGCACATACATGTCCACGCACAGACGTGTGCGCATGCAAACACACATACGTAAGCATACGGCCAGGTGCGCACGCACAGGCACGCGCAAAAGCAAGAACGTTGGCAAACGCACATACGTGTGCGCGTGCACATGCGTGTGCCACGCGCGCGTGTATGCAAATACGTGTGCAATGCGCGTGCATGTGCAAATGCAAATAGGTGTGCAATGCACATGCGTGTGCAAATGCAAATACGCATACGTGTGTGCACGCCCAGATGTGTGCAAACGCAAGTACACCTGCAAACGCCCATCTACATACGTGTGCATAAGCACACGCGTGGGCAATCCCCGCCTCATGCCCCACTTTCTTAGGTGCTGCAGTCCCGCTGTTTAGAGGAAAAAAAAAAAAACCAAAAAAAACAAACCAAAAAACCAAAACCCAAGCGTCTGGGTTTTGCAAGGGGGGGCCCCAACCCCCACGGTCCCCCCCGGTCCCAGTTCCCCCCCCACCGCTGTGGCCTCCAGCAGCAGGAAATCCTCCCCGTGTCACCCTCGCATGAGGACCGTGCACTGCTTGCACGAGGAGGTGGAAGGGACCCAGGTCCTGGGGGGGGGGATGACGACACACATCTTGGGGTTCAAGTGTCCCCCCCAAATCCTGGATTCACACACACACACACACACCCCGAGCAGGGAGAAAAGGGGGGGCACAACCTCATAGCAGCCAGCAGAGAATCTCCACTTCAAAAGGTAAAGGGCGCTTGGGAATTGGGAAGGGCTGGTTTGGCCCAATCCCCCCCCCCCCCCCCAAATAGCCCCTGATCCCCCCAAATTTGCCCTTGAGCCCCCCCGAATTTCTCCTAACCTCCATTTTCCCACCCATTGCCCCTCCCAGACTCCTAGATTTGCCCCTGCACCCCCAAATCTGCCCCGGACCCCCCCAATATACTCCAGTCCCCCCCCCAATTTGCGCCTGCACCCCCAGATTTGCCCTGACCCCCAATATTTACCCCCAAATGCCCCAGACACCCCAAATTTGCCCTAGCCCCCCCACTTTGCCCCTACACCCCCAGATTTGCCCTAGACTGCCCCAATCTGCCCCTGAACACCAATATTTGCCCCAGACCCCCCCAATTTATCCCAGACCCTTCCAATACACCCCAGCCCCCCTCCAATTTGCCCCTGCACCCCCAATTTTCCTTGACATCCCCCAGTTTACTCCCGCACCCCCAACATTTGCCCCAGCCCCCCCAATTTGCCCCAGCCCCCCCAATATACCCCAGCCTGCCCCCCAGATTTTCCCTAGACTACCCCAATCTGCCCCTGCCCTCCCAACATTTACCCCAGACCCCCACAATTTTCCCCAGGCCCCCCCTAATATACCTCAGACCCCCCCCCAAATTTGCCCTTGCCCCCCCCCCCCAATTTGCCCCTGCACCACCCCTTCATCAAATTCTGGCACCCAACAATTTCTCTTCACTTTTATTTTTAGCTCAGAAGGGGGGGGGGGGGTCAGGGTGGGGGACTCCCCGGGGGGTGTCCCCCAATTTGGGGGGGGTCCCCCAACCCCTGCCTGGCCCCACCTGGGGTGAAACTGGGACACAGCAGAGATGATGCTGGGTGAGGGACCCAGGCACATGTCGGGGGGCAATCCTGGGGATGGGATCGGGATTTGGGGGGGCCCCCCTGAATATCAGGGTTAAAGCCCTCCACAAATAAATAGGTAAAAAGATGTCCCAGAGGTCTGGGGGGGTGGTGGGGGGGCTGTTCTCAGTATCGGTACCCCCCCCATGCACAACCTTATATGAGCCATTGGAGAATCCACACTGTTCTCCAGTCCAGAGTCTCAGGGACTTCAGCGGGGGGGGGGGCAGCAAAAAGGGTCTTGGGGGTCCGGAGAAGGACCCAGGCATCGGGTGGGTCAGAGTCCAGGTCTGGAGGGTCCGGGTCGTCAACAAACCCATGCGCAACCCTATACGAGCCACTGGAGAATCCCCACTGCGCTCCAGTCCTGAGCCTCAGGGATGTTGGGGGGGCGGTCAAAGGGGTCTCCTCAGGATTCCAGTGAGGGACCCAGTGGTCCAGGTGGGTCAGGGTCCAAGTCTGGAGAGTCCAGGTCATCGGCCTCCCATGCACAATCCTATAGGAGCCACTGGAGACTCCACAGCACGGTTTCTGCCCCCCTCCCCCCCCCCCCGCCCCAGACCTCAGGGATCTCAGGAGGGATCAATGGGATTCCAGCAGGCTTCCAAAAATCAACCCAGGCATCCGGATGGGTCAGGTTGGAGTTGGGGGGGGGGGGGGGCATCAGCCCACTGACACCCCATGCCCAACCCTATACGAGCCACTGGAGAATCCACACCCACCCACACCCCTCTTCCCAGACCTCAGGGATCTCAGAAGGGATAAGTGGGATTCCAGGAGGCTTCCAAAAATCAACCCAGGCATCTGGATGGGTCAGGTTTTGGCGTAACAGCTCACTGACACCCCATGCCCAACCCTATACGAGCCACTGGAGAATCCCCCCCCTCCTCCCCCCACCGCCCCCCCTGCATCTCAGGAATGCCGGGGGTGACAACCAAGGTCCCACCAGACCACCAATACCCCCCCTCACCCCCCCCCCCCAAATTTACACCATAAACATCCCAAAATAGGAACGGGTGCCATCCACTGCCCGCACCAGCTCGGGTGCCTGCACCCGGGTGAAAACCTCGTCCCCCGTTTCGAGGCGCACGAGTCCCCCCAAAAAGCTGTTCCGGGCCCAGGGGACCTGGTGGGCTTGGGGACAATAAACCACCTTATTCACCAGGAGATCGAGGACGCGGGGATAACGGGGCGTTCGCTTGTGGATGCCGTGGAGGGTGGCGGCACGCGCTGGGCACCCGGGAGCACCCAGCTGCACCTTGGCGTAGACGAAGTAGAGCCCGGGCTGGCGGCAAACGAGGGAGCCGCCGCGGTAGCCCAGACCTCGGATGAAGGCCCACGATTTGCCGGGTTCCCACCAAAGGGACCCGTTAGGTTGGGAGGAGACGTCGGCGCTGGCTGTGGGGAGGAAGGTGAGGGGTCAGGGGGGCTGAGCACCCCCAAACCTTCCAGCACCCATCTATCTATAGGAGCATCCAGGGTGCTGACCCCCCCAAACCTTCCAGCACCCACCTATCTATAGGGGCACTCAGGCATCTGGGGTGCTGACCCCCCCCAACTTTCCAGCACCCACCTATCTATAGGAGCACCCACCCAGGCATCTGAGGTGCTGACCCCCCCAAACCTTCCAGCACCCATCTATCTATAGGGGCACCCAGGGTGCTGACCCCCCCAAACCTTCCAGCACCCCCCATTATCTATAGGGGCACCCAGGCATCTGGGGTGCTGACCCCCCCAAACCTTCCAGCACCCATCTATCTATAGGAGCATCCAGGGTGCTGACTCCCCCCCAAGCTTTCCAGCACCCACCTATCTATAGGAGCACCCACCCAGGCATCTGGGGTGCTGACCCCCCCCAAACCTTCCAACAGCCACCTATCTATAGGAGCATCCAGGGTGCTGACCCCCCCCAAACCTTCCAGCACCCCCCATTATATATAGGGGCACCCAGGCATCTGGGTCCCCACTCCCCCCCAGTGAAACTCCCCCCCCCGAGCGACCCAGGCATCCTGGCTCCCCACCCCCACCCCCCCATCGGAAACTTCCAGCACCCCCCACATTTTTCCACCCCCACAGAGGGACCCAGGCGTCTGGGCCACCCACTCCCACCTGCTGGTTGGGGACCTGGGTGTCTGGGCCCCCCCCCTCTGCCCCCCCCTTACCTATCAGATGAGCTGCTGGCTTCTTAGTTGGGGGGCGATCTGCAAAGGGAACCCAAGATGAGGTCCAGTGTCCCCAAAGTGGTGGCACCCATGTCCCCAGGGTGGTGGTACCCACGTCCTCGGGGGGGGGGTCCCATGGCCCTGGGGTGGTGGCACCCATGGTCCCAGGATGGTGGCACTCATGTCCCCAGGGTGGTGGCACCCACATCCCCAGGGTGGTGGCACCCATGTACCCCAGGACCCAGTTTTGGGGACCCACCTTGCTGCACCTTCTCCGACAGCGGCCGGTCCCCGCTCGCCTGCGGACACCCACATGGGTCAGGGGACACATGGGGACACGAGGGCACCGAGGGGACATGAGGGGACACGGGGACACGGGGACACAGGGACACGGGGACACTCACACCGGGATACACAGGGATGGAAAAGGGGACACCGGGACACACAAGGGGACACACAGGGACATGCATGTGCACCGCCACGGCCCCCTCCCACACACACATGGTGTCACCCACTGCCACCCGCACACGCGTGTCCCTCCAGCCGTGTCTTGCCCACAGACGAGGTGTCCCCACACTGTCCCCATCCCCGTCGTCCCCGTGTCTCCCTCTATCACGGTGTCCCCCGTGTCCTCGTGTCCCCACGTCCCCCGCATGTCCCTGTATCCCTGTATATGCCCATGACCCCCACGTCCCCCCATATGCCCTATGTCCCCCATGTCCCCAACATCCCCCATGTCCCCCTATGTCCCTATATCCCCCCACATGTCCCCGTGTCCCCAACATCCCCCATGTCCCCCTATGTCCCTATATCCCCCCACATGTCCCCATGTCCCCCCATGTCCCTGTGTCCCTGTATATGCCCATAACCCCCATGTCCCCCCATATTCCCTATGTTGCCCATGTCCCCATGTCCCCAACATCCCCCATGTCCCCCTATGTCCCCCATCCCCCCAGATCCCCCCATGTCCCCAACATCCCCCATGTCCCCCGCATGCCCCTGTGTCCCTGTATGTCCCCAACATCCCCCATGTCCCCCTATGCCCCTATATCCCCCCACGTCCCTGTGTCCCCATACGCCCCATGTCCCCCCCCCACTCCCACGTCCCCCAAGCCCCCCCCCATGCGTGTGTCCGTCCCCCCCCCCACGTCCCCACGTCCCCTCTCACCTGCAGCCGCGCTGTCACCCTCTGCAGCTCCCCCCGGACCCCCGCCAGCACCCAGCCCTGCACCGCCACCGCCACCAGTGCCAGGGCCACCAGTGTCCCCAGTACCCAGCGTCCCCAAGCCCCCCCCCGGACTCGCCGCCGCCACGCCGGGACGGGGGGGGTGGCAGCACCCGTGGGTGCCCTGGGGGGGGGTAACGGTGGCCAGGGCCCCGCCAGGGCGAAGACGCCGTCCCCCATGGGCCACCCCCGGTGTGTCACCCGCCGTGTCACCCGCCGTCCTGGGGACCTGCACCCGCTTTATGGGGCGCGGAGGAAACGGGGCCCACGTCACCCGTCGGTGTCACCACCCCGGGGTGGCTCCCCCTGTCATGGGGACACGGCGGGGGGGGGGGAACGGATGGGACATGGCCACGTGGCATCGCCCACCCTCCCAGTGCCACCGCTGTCCTAAAGGGTCCTTGTCCCCTCCACCGCAGCGTCCCCACGGTGTCACCCCCTTTGTGTCCCCGGGGGGGTCTCTGTCCCCTGTCCCCCCCCCCCACCACATCCCCAACGCTGTGGCCCCCCTGTGGTGTCCCCTGCACTTTCCCCATGGGGACCACAGAGGTGCCACCGCATCACCCCACTTTTGGGGACATCGGCGACCCCACGGGTGTCACCGGGACTGGGGATGTCCTGAGGGTCACCGGTGTCCCCAGTGCTACTGGGGGGGGGGGGGGTCCCCATCCCCAGCAACTACTGCAGCTGGGGGCATCAGGGACCCCACTGTCACCCTGTCCCCACGGCGGCCCTGGGATGCTGGGGACAATTTGGGGATGCTCCGGAGGGACAAGCTGAGGACAGCCTGGGGAAAGCTGGGGACAGCTTGGGGACGCTCCCAGCTGTCACGTGTCCCCACGGCGAGGCCGATGCGGAAAGCGGCAGGACGTCGGCAGGACATGGGGTGACACGGGGTGGGGGGGTGACACCCTCCGCCACGCACACACGGGCTCCCGGCCACCCACCCACACACACACCTTGTCCCCAGCACTGGGGACACCGTGGAGCCGAGGGGGACGCACGCTTGGCCGATTGCCACGCTGGCAGACGCTTGTGCGGGCGTTCACGCGCGCGTGCAACACAGTCGCGCCGCGCACAGGCCGGTTCACGCATGCTTGTGCCGTTGCAGGCGGGCATCAGGCACGCGCATGCTTGCGCACACGCCTGTCGTGCGCGCACACGCTTGTGTCACGCACACTCACGCTTGTGCACGTGCACTTGGGCTATTGCACTCTCGCACCATGCACGAACACACTTGTGCACGCGTGCGCACACACTCGTGCTAGCGCGCAAACGCATGCTAATGCACGCTTGCAGCGTGCACGCGCACTTGTGCCGTCGCACGCTTGCACCACGCGCTCATGCACCCATGCTCGTGCTACCAGCGCTGTGCGCACACGCTTGTGCGAGCGCTCGTGCTCCCCTGCTACATGCCTGTGCACGCGCGTTTGCAGCCGCAGGGAGGCATGCGGCCCCGCTTAGGCGTGCGCCCACACGTTTGCACCCACGTGTGCGCCCACGTGCGCGCCCCACGCGTGTGCACCGCTGTGCCCGGGGCTGCTCCGGCTGCGGACGCCAGATAAGTCACCGGAAAACGCCGCCCGTGTGAGGCCTTACTGGGAAGGCAGGAAACCACCGGCTGCGGCACCCTGCCTACCACGACCGGGTGCTGGGCTTGGGTGCTGAGCACCGGGTGCCCAGCAGCACCCTGCACCGAACGCCGCGCAGCAGCGTGCAGCGCCGTGCACCACGCACCAAATGCCACGCAGCACCGCGCACCGCGAGGCGTGCCGCACCGTGCACCGCGCCGTGCGCCGAGGGCTGAGCGCCGAGAGCCGTGCACCAAGTGTCGTGCGGCGCCGAGGGCTGCGCGCCGAGCAGCACCGTGCGCCAAGCAGCACCACGCGGCGAGGCCGCGCGCCGAGTTTCCTGCAGCACCCTGCAGCGAGGTTCAGGCCGTGGGAACCGTGCAGCACCGTGCACCAAGGACTATGCGCCGAGGGGTGTGCAACGCCGGGCGCTGCACTGCGCGGCGAGCGCCGTGGACTGAACCCTGAGGGTCTCATCCAGCCCCCCGTATGGCCCCATACAGTCCCATAGGTGCCCATATGGTCCCAGAGAGGCCTATATGGCCCCACACGGACTCCTGACCCCACGGTCCCCTATGGAGTTCCCAAGAGTGCACGGTCACCTATGGAACCCCCACAACCACATCATTCCCCATAATCCTGTGGTTCCTTACGGAGTTTTCCCAACCCTGTTGTCCCCTATGGGGTGCCCACAATCTCGTCGTTCCCTACGGAGTCCCCGTCATCCCTCACAGGGTTCCCACAGCCCTGTCATCACCTACGGAGTCCCCGCATCCCCCACGGTACCTCCAAGACCCTGTTGTCCCCTATGGGGTACCCATGTCCCCCATAGAGCCCAAATGATCCTGTTGTCCCCCACGAAGTCCCCACGACACCTATGAAGTCTCCACAGCCCCGCTGTCCCCTACAGTGTCCCCACGGCTCTGTCATCCCTTACAGGGTCCTCACACCCACAAAGAGTCTCCATGACACCATCATCCCCTACGGAGTCCCCACGTCCTCTATGGGGTCCTTACAACTCAGTTGTCACCCACAGAGTCTCCATGACCCCTATGGAGTCCCCACAACTCTGTTGTCCCCTACAGAGTCTTCAGAACCCCATTGTCCCCTACGGGGTCCCCATGATCCCATCATCCCTTACAGGATCCCCATAGACCCGTCATCCTCTACAGAGTCCCCATGGCCCCTGTGGTGTCCCCATGGCCCCATCATCTCCTATGGAGTCCCCCCCGCCACCCTCTTGTCCCCTACAAAGTCCCCACAACAACTACGAAGGCCTCACCACCCTGGTGTCCCCTATGATGTCCCCATGACCCATTGTCCCCTACAGAGTCCCCACATCCCCCTGACACCCTCACCATGCAGATCCAGAGCCAGGCTGTCAGAAAGGACTTTTTTTAACCCAAAAAAAAAAGAGAGGGGGCAACAGGGAGCAGCCGGGGGGGGGGGGGGGCAGGCACCCATGGGTGGGGGGTACGCGCTCAGGATGGACACCCAAACATGGTCATGGCCTCGGCGAACTCAACAAAGTCCTGGCAGAGGGGTTGCAGGTCGGCCTCCTGGCACGCCGCCTCCGAGGGCCATGCCTCCAGCCACGTGTCCTTGCCGATGAGGTAGGAGAAGCTGGAGACAGCGAGGGGACAGAGGGGACATGGGTCAGAAGGGGGTGGCACCCTGAGGGGAGGGATGACACACAGGGATGGACAATGGGATGCACAACCCTGTACGAGACGCTGGAGAATCTTGGGCTTGGGGGGGGGGGGAATGCGCCTGTGTACTCAGGTGTCAGTGTCACCTTGTCCATGTGTCTCTGTGTCCCCATGTCCCATTCACTCATGTCCCTAATGTCCCACGTCTTGTGTTCCTGTGCTCCCATGTCCCCACAGATGCAGCCCCATCCGTGTCCCCACACGTGTCCCCACGTCCCTACCGGCTGCCGGTGGCCCACAAGTCGGTTGCCAGCCCCCAGAGCAGGTAGTCCTGGCCGATCTGGAGCCTCAGAGAGTCTCGGCACTGCCAGTGGCTCACGAAGGTCCGGTTGCTTCCTGCTGGGTCCTCGTCGGTGCCTGTCCCAAGAGAGGACACACCGGTGACAGGTCACCTCCACCCCAACACAACAGGGACACCCACGTCCCGCAGTGGGGACTCACAATCTCCAGGGAGCTGCTGGCAGCCTTGGTGGCATCATCAGCCACGGATGACACCAGTTCTCTTCAGGTCTCCCCAGCACCCTTGGGTGACACCAACCCATTTGGGTGTCCCCAGCACCGCTGGTTGATGCCAACCCACCTGGGCGTCCCCAAGCCACCCTAGTGACACCAACCCACCTGGGTGTCCCTCCCCTTGGCTGTCCCCATCCCTAGGTGACCCCCACCACATCCCTCAGGGTGGCTTTGTCCCCTACCCCCGGGGTGCTCGTACCCATCTTGATGACAGAGAGAATGGTCATGATGTAGTTGTCATGGGTCGGCGACGGCTCCATTGCCATCAGCTTCACTTTGTACACTGGAGAGGGGGACATCACCATGTCACCCCCACCCCTAGACAGCACCCTCACTCCAGGGTGGCCCCTCCACATGTGGGGGGCCCCTCTGTCCTCCCCCCTTCCTCCTCATGTCCCTCTAAATCCCCATGTCCCACCGTAGTCAACTCCTGGCTCGCAGGCGCGCTTAATGCGTTGGTTGACGGTGATGGGGACGTCTTGCTTGTGCTGTACGAAGCAGTTTTCTGCAGGGACACGGGGACACGGCCATGACAAGGTCTACTGCGGTAGCGGCATGTCCCATCATGGCAGGGACATGTCTCCACCACAGTCATGACACAGCTCATCTTGTCAATGACATGTCCCATCAGGGCCATGACACGTCCCATCACGGCCATGACACGTCCCATCATGGCAATCATGGGTCCCATCACGGCAATCATGGGTCCCATCATGGTAGGAGTGTTGACCCAGTCTGTCCCCATGTCCCTGTGTCCCCATGTCACCTTCGGCGCAGCGGCACACGTCCCCGTAGCAGATCTTGCTCAGTTGCCCGCCGTTCTTGTCCGGATGGTAGAAACGGGTACAGCGGTCATCTGCAGGGACACAGGGACATGAGGGGGACACGAGGCTGGGGGCGGACACAAGGGGAAAGGACCAGTGGGAGACATGGGGACAGAGCGGTGACATGTGGGGGGAGAGGGTCAGCAGGGGATGCAAGGGGACCTAGGGGGACATGGGGACACAAGCATGGGGAGAAGATCAGCAGGGACATGGTAGGACAAAGGGACAGGAGGGGACACAGAGGGAGGACACAGGTGAGAATTTGTGGAAGCAGGGGGGGCACAGAGGAGAGTGCGGGGGTGGAGGGGACCTGAGGGTGACACAAGGGGACACGAGGCGCACCGATCTTGTAGTAGCTGTAGACGGTGACGGCCGCGGGCTGGATCAAGCCCACCTGGAATCGCTGGTGGGCCCTGAAGGAGAAACACTCCTCGGCCTTGTGTGAGATCTGCGCACGGGGACATGGGGACACGGGGACGCAGGGATGGCAGTCAGCCAGGCTGGGAGTCAGCGTCCCAACCCCCAGCCTGGCCCTGTCCCCAGCCATGTCCCCATGCTGTCCCTATCCATGACCTGGACCCGTCTCTGTCCTTGTCCCCAACCCCTTTTCCTGTCCCCACCTCTGCCCCCATCCATGTCCCCAACTTCATTCCCATCTCTGTCCCTGTTCCAGTCCCTATCCATGTCCCCAACCCCACCTGCATCCCCACCCCTGTCCCAGTCCTGTCCCCACCCGTGTCCCCAGCTTCATCCTCATCCCCGTCCTCATCCTGTCCCTGCCCATGTCCCCAACTCCATCCTCTGCCCATCGTTGTCCCTCTCCCTGTTCCATCCCTGTCCCATCATGTCCCCGTCCCTGTCCCATCTTGTCCCTGTCCCATCATGTCCCCATCCCTGCCCCATCTTGTCGCTGTCCCCATGCCCCCCACATCCCCACCTTGTCGAGGTAGATGACGAGGTTGCTGCGGTCCGACTGTGCTTGGTCAATCTCAAACTTGGAGATGTACCTGTCCACCCCATCTGTGAGCTGGGGACAGGGACACGGTGACACTGGGCATGCAGGACACGCAGGGACACGTGGCGACACGCAACCGCATCAGGATACAGGGATGTACGGGCACACAGGGACACGGTGCTGCTGGCCACATGGGACACGCAGGGACACATGGCCGTGGCAGGATGCAGGGGACTTGCAGAGATTTGGGGACACGGGGGGACACGGGGATGCAGGGACAGTGACACCAGGGGACATGGGGACACACAGCCATGGAGGGAAAGGCAGGGACACAGGGATGCAGTGGCACAGGGGAATACGGGGACACAGTGACACGTAGGGATGTGGGGACACAAGGACATGGAGGGGACACATGGGGGTTAGGGAGATGTGGAGACACGGTGAGACACGATGGCACAAAGATGCAAGGTCCTGTGTCTCTGCCAGGTCCCACCATGTGTCCCCATGTCCCCGCGCTCACCCTTTTCAGGTCCTGGAGGTCAGGTGAGAAGCCTGTGAGCATGGTGACGTCAAGAATGGACATGGTGGCATCCACGTTGTCCAGGTACCTGTGGGGACAGGGCTGAGGCCACCCGCCTGACCCAACTGCCTTATTGTCCCCAGCATCCCCATCCCTGATGTCCCTGTTCCCAAGGATCCCTCTGGGACAAGGTGGGGCTGAGCCCCGTTTGTCCCCAAATTCCCCATCCTTTTCCCTGATGTCTCTGTCCCCAGTATCCCCATTCCTCTTCCTATCTCCAATGTCCCTGATGTCCCCAACGTCCCCAGCCTGTCCTACCTGGTGCAGATGGTGATCTTGATGGAGCGGAGGATGCCCTCCTGTTCCTTGCCTGTGGGGGGACATGGGGACAATGAGGGGACATTGGGGGCATCGAAGGGGACATGGGGTGCCATGGAGGGTACTCATCGAGGACATGGGGAGGGATAGAGATGGACATAGTAAGGACGTGGGGGGGACATGTGGGGGACTCACCTCTGTTCACATCCTCCACCTGCACCTGCAGGTCGAAATTGTCACACTTGTTGTCCTTATCGGGGACCTTGGCATTGTAGATGGTCACCACTGTCATTGTCCCCTTGCCTGTGCCCTCAGCTTTCACCGTGAAGTCCTCGTTGAACTTGGTCTGCAAGAAGAGGGGACGCTGGGGAGGGACAGGGACATCCCCTGGGAGGGACACGGAAGGAATGGAGCATCCTGGGCCATGGAGGCATGTGGGAACATGGAGGGGTGTAGAAGGGACAGGGACATCCCAGGACAAGGTGGGGACAACAGCACTGCAAGACAGAAAGGGGACAGGGACATTGAAGGATATGGAGGGCACAAGGAAATCAGAGGGCATGGAGGGACATGAAGGGGACAGGGACATTCCAGCAACGGAGGGGACAAGATCAGCCTGGGACATGGAAGGACATGGCAGGGACTTCCCAAGCCTCGGAAGGACGCAGAGGGGACAGGACGTGGAGGGAACATGGAAGGGACAGGGACACCCGAGGCCATAGCAAGGGGACAAGATTGTCCTGGGACATGAAGAGACACAGAAGGGACAGGGACATCCCGTGGACATCAAAAGCAGGGCGAGCAGTGCTGCATCCCCATCATCCTGATGGCGACAGTGACAACAGTGACCAGGGTGCCGGTACCTCAGCGGAGCGTGCCACCAGGGCGTTGCGGTTCTCGATGCGGTAGGTGATGGCGCTGGCACGGCGCGGCAGCAGCACCGACACATCAAGGTTGAGGTCGAGCTGCCGTGGAGTTGCCACTTCATAGTAGGCCAACGCTTGGAATACCAGGATGGTGGCCTGCAGGGACATCTGTGTCACCAGGGCTTGGGGACACCATCTGGAGCATCCCCAAAGTCCCCTGGGTGGCCCTGAGCCCAGGGTGACCCCAAGTCCTGGGGCCACCTGATATCACCTAGAACATACCCTTGGGGGTCTTATGGAGCAGAGGTGTCCCCCAAGGACAGGATGTGTCCCTGAGGGTCCCCAGCATCTGGAGGTGTCCCCAGGGACTAGAGTGTCCCCCAGGGACAGACCTTTTGGGTTTTACAAAGCCCTTTAGATCCTGTGGGACCAGGGGTGTTCCCCAAGGACATGCCATGTCCCTGGGCATCCCAAGGGCCCTGAGGTGACCCCAAGCCCTGAGGGGTCCCATGGGACCAGAGGTGTCCCCCAGGAGACATGCCATGTCCCTGGAGTCCCCAGGGCCACACGGTGACCCCTCGACCCCCAACAGAGCCCCCAACCCCTATGTCCCTGTCCCCCTTCCCCATGGCAGAAGGTGCCAGGACCGCACCTATGGGTGCCAGAGGGGTCCGTAGCCCACCTGAGTGGATCCGTAGCCACCACCAAAGTAGTTCTGCTGGGCAAGCCAGCGGGCCACCGGCCCTGTCAGCTCCGGCTTCTCCATTTGCAGCAAGGCCATCAACGCATAGGATGTCCCCTCGATGTTGTAGGTACGGGCGTTGCGTTCCTCCCAGCGTTTGCTCTCTGGGGTGACATGGGTCCCTCAGCACCCTCTAGGGATGATTTCTCCCCCCATCAGGTAACCCATAATTACCTCCCCCACCCCCCAGTTTTGTCCCCCCTGGTGAGACGTCACCTTTGGAAAACTTCATGAGAACTTTCTCGCTTTTGAGTTTCCCTGTCAGGGCCAAGGCATAGGAGGTCAGTGCCACCGTGTAGGGTCGGGTCAGCCACTGGTACCTCCGGGCAAGGTAGTCGGCGGCTTTGGTGATGCTCCCATCCAAGCTCTGGGTAGAAAGGATGGTAAGTTTGGATTCTCAGGTGGCTGCTATAAAGGTAGGGCACCTCGTCTTGAAGCACTGTCCTTCTACGTGACGGGTGCCAGTTGTACCCCCTCTCCCCATGTGGGGTTGAGGACTGGGCCACTCACGTTGACGTGGTCCTTGCAGACCTCCCGGGACTCTTGCAGCGCAATGAGTACAAAGGCTGTCAGTGACACCTCGGGCTCGGCACCCTGGTAGCCACCCTGCATAACAAAATGGAGGGGGAAAAAAACCTCAGGATCGTGGTTTTCACAGCAAGCTCTGTCCTCCCAAGATAGTCCTTTCCCCACAGCTCATTCCAGAAGAGCCAACAGGGCCTCGGCCATCAGCAGGGACAGGGTTTGGATCCCCCCATACCACCATCTCCTTATGGATGACAGGAGCGTCTTCTTGGAAAATCCCATCCGGCTTCTGCTTCTCCAGGATGAGCCATTTCACGGCACCACAAATCACCTCGGGGTCAATGTCTACCAGCTTGATGGCCATGGCAAAGACTTTGGCCACGTAGGCTGTCAACCTGGGGACAGGAGGACCTTAGCGTCATGTCCAACCCTGTCACCCAGACCCACGTGGTGGTGGCAATGTGACCCTCACCAGGTGCTTGGTGGGCGGTCCTTGAAGGCGGCATAGGAGTTGTCGGGTTTCCGGAAAGCAAGTTGTTGGGTGTAACCTGGTGAGGAGATGGTGGTTGGCCAACACAAGGAGCACCCAGCCAAGCTGAGATAGCTTCAGGCCACCAACCCGCTCCGCAGCACATTCCAGTGCAAACCAGTAGCTCTAGAAATCCGCAAACTGGTAGCACCCAACCCTTGTCTTCTTCAAAGGTGGAAGTTGCTTCCGCACCTTGGATGATGGCGACATTTTTCCCCCCCCGAGAGAGGAAACTGGGGGACGCTCCCACCCTTTGGGGGATGCTCCTACCCTTTCTAATCAACTCAATGGCCTCAGTGCGGCGCTGAACACCAAGGCTTTCCCACTGCAACGTGCTGTCCAGGTAGTGGGTGGCAATGACGGTGGGCGTCAACCCGATCATGTTCTGCTCCCCGCAGCCCGAAGGCGTCACGATGAGGTGCTTCAGCTTGTCCCCGTCGATGGCTTTCTCCACCATGATGGACACAGGGTTGCCTGGACCAGAAGAATGGGAGATGTCAAGCCAGGAGTGTCCCACCCCCGCCCAGCTTGTCCCCATGTCTGTCCCTTTCCCTGCTCTCACCTTGGATGCTGACTTTGGTCTCCGACTCAGTGTTGGGGACAATGTCAGAGAGGTTTCCTGCCTTCACCTTCTCTTCCTGTACACCATCTGCAGGGCAGGGAGGCGAGGATGGAGATGGGTGACCCCAAATCCTTCACGTCCCCCTCCACCCTGAGGTGACCCAGCCCTGCCCCACACATGCTGTAGAATGTCCCTTGTCCCTCAGGATGCTCCAGAGCCATATTAGGATGTCCCTCCTCCCTTGAGATGCCCCAGCTCCATAGTAGGATGTCCCTTGTCCCCAAGGATGCCCCAGTCCTACCCTTGCTGGTCCATCCTTCACCCCCCCAAGATGTCCCAGACCCACAGTGGGATTTCCCTTGTCCCCTGAGATGCCCCAGATCCTTCCCTCAGTGGGACATCTCCGTGGGGCTGAGACATCCCCAAGACCAGCCAGGGCCACTCACTGATCCCCTTTGCCTTCGGGTCCAGCTCAACTATCTTCACCGTCTTCTCCAACCTCATCCCTTCGGGCTGCAGAGATGAGAGTCCAATGCTAAAGGTTGGGCTGGTTTTGGACCTCCCTCCCCAGCCTTTCTGGGTTGTCCAGGAAACCAGCACCCCCAGGTCATGGGACAAACTGGGAGAAGCCCAGGAGACCCCACCTGAGAATCCTGGGGGGAGGATTCTTCACCCTTGGGTACTAACACCAGGATGAAAGTGGAGAAACGGATGTCACAGGGTTACCATGCTAGTGACATCTCAGGGATGGAGGTGGCACCACGTGGTAGAGACGCCATGAGCAGCGGTGGCCACTCACCACAACTTTGAGCTTCTTCTTGACACCATCAGCCACGAACTTGCCCCGAACGGCTGCCTTCACCTCGACGTCATGCAGCCCCAGCTGCAAGGGCACGATGACGAAGGGCACGGCCCACGATGACTGGGCTTTCAGGCGGACGATCTGCTGGTAGCGCGTCTTGGAGGTGGAGGCGCTGCACAGGGCTGGGTTGTGCATTAGCTCCACGCGCACCTGCAGGGCACAGAGACGTTGGCCGTGGGGTTCAGGTGGCCACAGAACCCCCCAAAAGCCTGGGCGTGGGTCCCCTGCCAACCGTGATTTCGTCCGTCCAGTAGTTGTAGAGGATGGCACGGATCTCCACCTGCTCGTTCCTCACCACGGAGTAGGGCAGGCGCAGGTCGATGAAGAACTCCTTCATCACCGTGATCTCATAGGGGTCAGCCACGCACAGACCTGCGGGGTGACCCCCAGGGACGCCAGGTTCAGGCTTAGGGGCTTGCTGGGCCCCTCATGTCCCAGGGACATCCCCAAGGCTTTCTGAGATCCTTCAAGTCCCATGGAGTCCTCCCAAGGCTTAGGAGATCCCTCAAGTCCCAAGGACTGCCACCAAGCTTTGGGGGATTTCCCCAAAGTTTGGGACACCTGTCCAGTGGTATGCACCCCTCTAAGATTTTGGAGATCCCTCAAACCCCAAGGAAACCCGCCAGGCTTTAGGGGACTCTTCAAGTCCCAGGGACCACCCCCAAGGTATGGGGGGATTCCTTGGATCCCCAGGGACGCCTTCCTACTCCATCACGTACCCTTGGTCTGTGAGAGGCTGACGGCCAGGACCTCCCACGTGGTGATGGAGTCCTTCAGGTACACAGGCAGAGTCTTCGTGGAGATTCTGGAGAGCACGGGAACGACCAAGGGGTCAGAGCCGGCCCCAAGCCAGGCTAGGGAGGTATAACTAGCCACCAAGCTGGAGCACCAGGGGTCATAGCTGGTCCCCAAGCTAGACCAGGGTGTTGTAGATGGCCCCTGAGCTGGACCAGGGTGTCACAGCTGGTCCTGACGCAGCACCAGTGGGTCAAAGTGGCCCTGGTCTAGACTTGGGGGGGACCACAGCTGGTCTCCAGACCGGGCAAGGCAGTGTCCAGGGCTGGACAGGGAGGAGGTAATGATTCCCAGGTTGAGCCATGGGGTGGAGGGGTAGTGGGACAAGGGCACAGGGCTCACCCCAGCTCATTGGGCTGCTCCGTCAGCGGCTCCACCTGCCACAGCCAGCTCTCCGGGAAGAGGCTCCGTGAAGTGATGTCCTCGTCAGACAAGAAGCTATCGTCCGCCTCGCCTGGGGGTGGCAGCATCCCTCTCGACCATGGCCTCAGGGCCCCAGCCCCTGGGCGGAGCCACTATCACCCCAGCATCACCCTTGTTTTGGCCAAGCATCGTCTAGGCATCACCCAACTCTCACCCAAAATTCATCCAAGTATTGCCCACGGAGAGCGCAAGCGATGCCTGAGGTTCACCCGGCCTTCGCTCAAGCTTCAATTAAGCTTCGCCCAAGCACCAACCCCACCACCACCCCACCATTGCCCAGCACTTGCTTCGAGCCAGCTCGAGGTGGAGCTCGCGCTGCTGCTGGTCACGGATGCCCTTGATGTAGTTGCAGCAGTCGAGGAAGGCCCGGATGCAGGCTTCTCCATCCTGGATGTAGTTGGTTCGCTGCTCGCAGCTGTGACCCATGGGGTTTTCCTTCATGCCGTCTTCACAACACTTGCGCAGCATCTTGTCCGTGTACTCAGCCACTGCCAGCACCAAAGCACACGACTGGCACCCAGTCCCAAAGCCCCCGGCCTGAGGGCTGTCAGGGACACGGGACACTCTGGTGTCCTTTGGGATATGGGGTGCTGTGGTATCACCAGGGGCATGGGACGCTGGTATTGAATGGGACATGGGATGCTCTGGTGTCCCTCAGGGACATGGGACACTCTGGTGTCCCTCAGGGACATGGGACACCAATATTGAATGGGACATGGGATGCTCTGGCGTCCCTCGGGGACATGGGACACTCTGGTGTCCCTCAGGGACATGGGACACCAATATTGAATGGGAAATGGGATGCTCTGGTGTCCCTTGGGGACATGGGACACCAGTACTGAATGGGACATGGGGTGCTCTGGTGTCCCTCAGGGACATGGGACACCAGTACTGAATGGGACATGGGGTGCTCTGGTGTCCCTCAGGGACATGGGACACCAATACTGAATGGGACATGGGGTGCTCTGGTGTCCCTCAGGGACATGGGACACTAGGGTGTCCCTCGGGGACATGGGACACCAATACTGAATGGGACATGGGATGCTCTGGTGTCCCTCGGGGACATGGGACACCAGTATTGAATGGGACATGGGACGCTCTGGTGTCCCTTGGGGACATGGGACACTTTGGCTTCTTCAGGGACATGGGACAATCTGGTGTCCCCAGGGGCACAGGACATTCCGGTGTTCTTGGGGACATGGGACAATCCCAGTGCCACCTACTCTTGGTGCCTTTGTACTCGATGAGCTGCAGGGAGCGGCGCTTGCGTTTCGCAGGCTGGGAACACTGGACCTCTAGGGACAGCAAGGACACAGGTCAGGACCCCACAGTGCCACAGCCCCAAACCCAGGTGTCACGTCCCCTTGACATCGGTTGTCACATCCCAAAGCTCAGGGGACACATCCCCCATCCCTGAGGTGTCACACTCCCCCATCCTTGAAGTGCCACATCCCCATCCCCAAGGTGCCACACCAGGCTGTCCCAGTCCCCAGCGTGTCCCCTACCCCCTCGCTGTGGCGTGGCGATCTTCGTGCTGGTGACCAGGCTGAGGCCAGCGTCAGCAAAGACACCCACGTTGTCCCTCCCACTGCCCGGGGTGCAGCCGATGTCACTCTTCTCCACTGTGTCCCAAACCTGTGGCCAACAGGGGACAGCCATGACAGCCACTGCTGCCACCCGGGGACAGTGGGGATGGGGACCGGGCACCCACCTTGGACTGGGTGAGCTTGTTCTTCTTGCTGAGGACGAAGACGCCCTTGTCCACGGCCACCAACCCCACGTGGGCTTTGTGGTCACCCTCGATGCGCAGCCGCATGGGTGTCCCTGGTTCGTGCACCCGGTTATCAGCCTCCGTTGCTCCCTTCACCACCAGCTGCCGGGCACACGGGGGGGGGGGGTGGGTGGGTGTCATGTCCACGGTATGCCCCCAAAAATCCTTCACCACACCCCCCAGGAGCTGCCCCATAGGGGTACCCCAACCCCACAGGGTGTTGGAGTCCTCTAGGGGTAGCTGATGGCTGTGTCCACCATGGACCACCTGGACCATCAGTGGGCCACCCAAGACCCCCCGTGAGATGCCCAAGCCCCTCATGGACCATCCAAACCACCTAAGTGACACCCAGTCCCCATCATGGGCCCCCCAAGCCCCTAAAGGACCACCTAAGCCCTTCCAAGGGCTCCCCAAGCCCCTCAAGTGCCATCTCAAGGGTCATTCAAGCCACCACCAAGGCCCAGCCAATGCCCCCAGGGTCTCCCCCCGACCCCTGGAACAGCGGGGACACACTCACGGTGCCCATGCAAGTGTCCTTGACATCAACCCAGATGGAGTCGGCAACAATCTCATTGGGCAACACGAAGTAGTAGGCCACGATGCGGAAGGAGGGGATGAGCTCGGCTGTCACTGGCAACGACATGGTGACCAGGGTCTGGCCCGCCTCGTGCCGCTGTCGCCCCACACGGACAATGCGTCCCTTGCTCATGATCTGCGGCAGGCAAGGAAAGGCAGGGTTGGCGGGCATCTGGACGCCTAGGTCCACAAGATGGGGGGCAGTCGCTTGGCAGAGGCCAAGGACGCTCACCAGGTAGGTGAAGTGCGAGACGGAGTCACGGGCAGCATTGTTGTTGCTCTTGAGGTGGAAGTTCACGGCAAGGTTGTCACCGGGCTGCAGCTCGATGGCCCCCACTGCCAGGTGGAGGTAGTTGCCAGAATTACCCTGGCTGCGGTAAGCTTCGGCAGTCATCTGCCGCGAGGCCTGGCGGTCAGGAGGCAGCCCCGGCTGATTCGTCCGCACCTGCAACACAGGGGACACAGTGGCATTTGGTCAAAAAGGAGAGGCGTGGACGTGGGCAGGGGTCAGCATGGAGGTCTTGGCCACCGCAGAGGTCTTGGCTGTCCTGGTCTCCCTGACCCCTCGTGCCCTGGTCCTCGGACAATGGTGATCATCTCCCTGGTCAACCTGATCATCTCTGCTACCCTGGATGTCTTGGGCACTCTGGTCAACTCAACCACCTTGGTCTCCCTGACATTGGCCCTCTTGGCCCTTGGCTACCCTGAACATCTTTGCCACTCCCATCCTCTTGCCCTTGGCCATCCTGGTTCTTGGTCACTGGTGAACCATGCTGACCCTGGCTGCAGGCCACCATGGACAACTTGGCCACTATGGACAGCTCTGCCAGTCTCATGACACTGGCCATCCTGGTCCTTGATCACTCTAGACATCTTGGTCAACCCAATTGTGTTGGCCACCATGGTTCCCCTGACACCAGTCATCCTGCTCCTTGATCAACGGTGACCAGGATGGCCATGGTCCTTTGTCACTCTGGACATCTTGATCACCACAGCCATCCTGGTCCTTGGTCAGTGGTGACTGGGGTGGCCCTGACCCTTGGCCGTTCTGGACACCACAGCCACCTTGGTTGTCTCCCCAGTCCCCAGGTCACTTCACCCACCCCTGTCCCCAGCCACCTTGGCCACCCCAGTCCCAAGGTCACCCCAGTACCTATCACCACTCACAGTGATGGGGACGGCGTCCCTGTTGGCCGGCATGTTGAGGACCAGCTTGGCTGTGCCATCACGCTGGGTGGAGACAAGACCCTGGAAGCCATCAGCCTTGACGGCGACACGTGCAGCCGGGGACTCATCTGGGTTAGTGACATAGACCTGCAGGGGATGTGGTGTGACGTGAGGACATTACATGGGGACATGGCATCTGGTGCCATCCAGGTGACACAGGGACAGACCACGGTCCCCAGGCCCTCTCCAGGTGTCACAGTGATGTGACACGGGGACAGACCCTGGTCCGCAAGTCTCCTCCACCCACAAACCCCCAGGCTTGCCCCATCCCCATCGCGATGCTGGGGACCCTGGTACCATGGGGGTCCTGGGCCAATGCCACCGCCGTCCCCATCCCCGTCCCCAGATGCCATTACCGTCAGATCGAAGGGCATCCCTGGCTTGAAGTACTTGGGGGTGTGGGTGAAGTGGATGGTGTACGGGGATGTCACGATGCGGATGCCACTGCGCTGTGCCTCCACCATGTCACTGCCTGCAGTGGCCATGAGAATGGCCATGTCACCCGGCACCAGCGTCCAGTCCCCCCCAGGGACAGCCCTGTCTGACCTCGGGTGGCCCCACGCGTCCCCATCCTTGCAGTCCCCAACCCCACGTCTCCCCATCCTTTGCTGTCCCCAACCCCAGATGTGCCCAGCCCCATGTGTCACTGCTGTCCCCACCCCCCTATATCCCCACATGTGCCCAGGTGTCCCCCACCCACCCGAATTGTTGAAAACTGTGACAGTGACATACAGCCCGTGGCCTCACGCATCCCTGCTGTCCCTATCCCTCCAAGTCCCCTGTGTCCCCTGCGATCCCCCTGCACACCTGACTCCGTGAGTACGGTGACGGAGACGTAGAGTGAATGTCCCACCAGCTCCTGGGGGTTGGCGAATCGCTGCCACAGCACGGCCATGGACAGCACGGCTTCCCCGTCCCCATCGCTCACCTGTGGCACGGAGTTAGTGGGACAGGGGACAGCCACGGGGACCAGGATGGGGACAGGAATGGGAATGGGGACAGGGGATGGCAAAGCTCAGGATGAGACAGGGATGAGGATGGGGATGACAGAGTTCAGCAAGGGACATAGCTCAACGGGGGACTGGAATAGGGGCAAGGGATGGGGACAGGGACAAGGACAGGGTCACCTTGACACGCTGCAGGGACTGGGGGATGCTCCTCTTCTCGTCGTCCACCATAACGCCGAAGAGGACGAAGGCTGTCCCCTGCAGGCGCTTCCCATACAGGTACCTGTGGACAAGCCACCACTGTCACCATCAAACCCTGTCCTCGTGTCCCCATCACATCCACATCACTGTCACCCCACATCCCCACATCCTCTTGTCATGCAACACTGTCACCCCATTGCCCCACGTCCTTATCACCCTGTCCCTCCACACGCCCATGTCCACGTCATCCCACCAAGCCCTGCCACTTCCATCACCATCACCCTGCGTCCTCCTCACCCCCTGTTCTCATCATCCCATTTCCCCACATCCCCATCACCCTCAAACCTGTCACCTTGCACCCGTGCCGCCCCCTCATCCCTGGGGACTTTGCACAGGAGCAGAGCAGGAATCTCACCCCACACCATCGCCCATGGGGGTTTGACCCCCAAAATGAGCAGTTTTGGGGTCCCCATCGCACCTGGCTGTGATGGACACTCGGAAATCCTCCTTCTGGTCAATGTAGAGGAACTTCTCCTCCGGCTCCAGGACCACCTCAAAGCTTGGCAGCACTGTGGGGTGGACACCCAATGGACCCAGGCATCCAGGAGAGGTGCAAGGGACCCAGGTGCCTGGGGACCCCCACCCCACCTTACCATACTCCTTGACTTCAAATTGGGTGCTGAAGACCTGTTCTGGTGAATCTTCGAATTTGGCCGTTATCGTCCATGTCCCCAGGCTGGAAAAGGCAGGGTACAGGGTGAGGGGACAATTCTGGGGCCACAGATGTCCCCAGGCCACCCTGGGAGGTGGCACCCACCTGACGACCTCAGGCAGGTTGTGGTTGAGGGAGAAGATGCCAGTCTTCATTGGCGAGGACACGGGCACTTGCTTGATGATGATACCATCAGGTGTCTGAAGGGACATGGAGTGGTTGGGGACAGTGGCATGGGTGGCTATGTCCCTGTGTCCCTGCGTCCCCAGTGGGCACCCACCTTGATCTCCACAATCACTGTCTTGGGCAGTGGCTCCATGAGGTGGCCCAGAGCGAAGAAGCGGCAGAGCACTGGGAGGGGACATGGGGGACTAGGTGAGCAGGGATGGTGCAGGGACATCTAGAAATGGGTGCTGGACCCCAAAATGGGTGCTGGATCCCAGTGGAGATGCCAGAGCAATGTCCCCAAATGGGTGCTAGACCCCAGCACCCCAAGATCACACCAGCACCCCAAGGTGCTGTGGAGGTGACCCAACACCCCAAGATGCCACCAAGATCCCAAGGTGCTGTGGGGGACACCCAACATCCCAAGGTGCTACCAGCACCCCAACATGCCATGGTGAGACCCAGCACCCCAAGAACACACCGACGGAGCTAGGGGTGTAGATGGGCTTGTCGGTCTGCAGGAAGATGTAGCCACTCTGGAGTGACACCAGCAGCACCTTCTCCAGGGTCACCGTGGCCACCTGTGCCGTCACCGAGACAAACTGCTTCCCCGTTCTCTGAGGCAGTGCCTTGGCCGACACCTGCAGTGACAGAGGACACCGAGTGGCACCTGCACCACAGGGACCGGGCAGGGGACACCAGATGGCACCCATGCCCAGGGAAGGGTGCGGAGGATGCGGGGTGACAGTCCCCAGGGACGCCAGGGTGACCATCATCAAAGACCCAGGAATGGCCGTCCTCTAATCATGGGGTGACCATCTCCAAGGACCCTGGGGTGACTGTCCCCAAAGATCCAGAGGTGACCACTCCCATGGACCCACAGGTGACCATCCTCTAGTCACAGGGTGACCATCTCCAAGGACCCCAGGGTCACTGTTCCCAAGGACCTCGGGTGACTGTCCCCAAGGACCTCAGAGCAATCATCCCTAAAGACCCCGTGGTGGCCATCCCCAAAGACTCCATGGTGGCCATCCCCCCCTAGGTCCCACCAGCTCTGTGGAGATTCTCCAGCATCTCGTATAGGGTTGAGCCTCATGGGCCACACTTCCTGAGGCAGGAGGGGGCAGTGACCGGTAGGGAGGTGACGGGGGGGGGGGGGTGGTGGTGGTGACATACCTTGATGGTGGTGGTGGCCAACATGCCCTCGGCAGGGCTCAGTGACACTCCGACCTTGTAGAGCACGTGGCGCTTGAGGGGAAAGTCCTGCACCGTGAGGGTGGCCTCCGTGGCAGTGGTCAACCCCGGTGCCTCCAGAACCACCCGCTCCTCCGTCTCCAGCCGCAGCACCGCTGGTGTCACCATCGTCACCCTGGGGACACCGGCCATCATGGAGAGCTGTTACAGAGCCCCCCCACACAGCACCCTGGGGACCTCACAGCACCCAGAACCCCACCCCAATCTGTCCCTACAGCACCCTAGGGACCCCCTGATCTGTCCCTGACAGCACCCAGCACCCTGGGGATCCCACAGCACCCCAGAGACCCCCCCCCGATGTGCCCCATGGGCCTGAAGCAACCCCAAATCCTCCGCTGCACCCCAATATCCCCCCCATTGCCCTCCACCACCCAACCCTGGGTGGGGGCTGTCCTGGAAAGGGGGGTCCCATCGGGGGGGGGGGGGTGTGCTGGTCAGGGGGGTCCTGGTAGGTTGGGGGTCCCTGGTAGGGAGGTCCTAGTAGGTTAGGGGTCCCAGACACAGGGGTCTTTGTTCTGGGGGTCCTGGATACGGGGGGGGCTCAATTTAGGGTGGAGGGTCCTGGCTGTGGAGGGGGGGTCCACCACGGGTGTTCCATCTGGGGCAGGGGGTCTTGGTTGGGGAGGGGGTCTCAGCCATTGGGGTCCCAGCCAGGGGGGTCCTATGGGTGGGGATCCCATGGGTGAGGAGATCTCAGGGTGCAGGGATCCCATGGGTGGGGTAGGGGGGGTGTCCCAGAAGAGGGGGTCCAATGGGTTGGGGGATCCCAGGGTGCACCCCAAGGCGGGGGGGTGCAAGAAGAGGAGTCCAATGGGTGATGGGGTCCCATAGGGGATCCCGAGGCTGGGGGGGGTGTCCCATAGGTGGGGGGGTCCCAGTGACTCACATGTTGGCATAGGTGGGTGCCGCATGCAGCAGCAGGAGGCCGAGGAAGAGGGGCAGCACCGGAGCCCCCATGGCTGTAGCGGGGGATGGAGACGGGAGGGTCCAGGGGGGTCCCTTTATGGTGGCGCCACTGGTTAATGGGTAACCAGCACCCAGACGACTGGGTCCACCCACACCAGCGCCCTGGACGCCAGGGTCCACCCCTATAGAAAGGGGGGGGGGGGGCAAACGTCTGGGTCCACCTGGGTGGGGGGATTAGGGAGGGTCTGCCCAGAGCCCTAGGTCCACCCAAGCCAACAGAGTCTGGGACCCATTGATGGAGGGTCCCCAGACCCCTGGATCCACCTGGGGGGGGGCTGGGAACCACAGGATGACTGGGTCCACCCACATGGGCATGGGGGAGGGGTTGCCCGGACACTTGGGTCCTTCCTCATTTCGGGGAAGGCGGCTGGCGGGGGGCCACGGGGAGTTGCGACACCGTGTCGAGGAGGGAGGGACACCAGAGGGGGGGACGCGACGGGGAATGGGGGGACATCAGGGGAAACCCATGACCCTCCTGGGCTGTGGGGTGGGCAGGACCCAGACACCTGGGTGCCCCTCCGGGACCCTTGGAAGGACCTGGACATCTGGGTCCCCTCCGGGACCCTTGGCAGGACCCGGACATTTGAGTCCCCTTGGCAGGACCCGGACACCTGGATGCCCCTCTGGGACCCTTGGAATGACCTGGACACCTGGGTCCCCTCCAGGACCCTTGGCAGGACCCAGATGCCTGGGTGGACCCCTGGACCCTTGGAAGGACCCAGACACCTGGGTGCCCCTCCGGGACCCTTGGAAGGACCCAGACATTTGGGTCCCCTTGGCAGGACCCGGACACCTGGGTGGGCCCCTGGACCCTTGGCAGGATCGGGACACCTGGGTCCCCTTGGCAGGACCCAAACACCTGGGTGCCCCTCCTGGACCCTTGGAAGGACCCGGACACCTGGGTGGCCCCCTGGACCCTTGGCAGGATCGGGACACCTGGGTGCCCCTCCAGGACCCTTGGAAGGACCTGGACACCTGGGTGCCTCATGGGACCCATTGGGTGACCATGCCCCGATGCCTAGGTCCCTCACGGGACCCTCAGTGTGGGTGCAGGCCTCGGAAGTGTGGGTCCCCCCATGGGTCCCCCATTCTCCCCACCGCAAGCCATGACCACAGGGCCCCCCCGGGGGCAGCACCTCCTCCCCAGCCACAGGCGCCGGGCCGGGAAGGACCACGGCATCCGGGTGCCTCACCGACGTTCCCATTGTCCCCCGCGACACCCCAGGGCGCAGGCGCGGCACTGCCGGCTTCCGGCACCCCCGAGAACCCCCAGGCTCGGCCGGGTCCCGCTGCTGCCGCCGCCTGTACCTGGGGGTCCCCAAGGCCACCGGACCCTCCCCAGACGTGGGTGCGCCGGGGGGGAAAGGAGCCCATCGGCACCCGGTCTTCTCCAGGCGTGACGGCAGCAGTGGGAAGGAGACCGACGCCAGCCGCTTCTCGCTGCCAGCGGCTGCGCCGTGGGGCCCCATCACCACCAGCTCCTCCCCAGACGTGGTGGTTCTTGGCGGGGAAAGGCCCCCCTTGCTGTAGGAGCCTCCCCAGAAGTGGCCGAAGACTCATCTCCATCAGCTCCTCACCAGAAGTCATCCCACCAGGGCCTCACCTCCGTCAGCTCCTCACCGGACGTGGTCCCACCAAGGCCTCACCTCCATCGGAACCTCCCGAGAAGCGGTTGCACTGCAGGACTTCATTTTCTGCCTCTCCTCCCCAGGAGTGGTCCTACCAGGACCCATCTCCGCTGGCTCCTCCCCAGAAGTGGTTGCACTGCAAGACCTCATCTTCTGCTGCTCCTCCCCAGAAGCAGTCCCACGAGGACCTCATCTCCATCGTCTCCTCCCCAGAAGTGGTCCCACCTGGACCCATCTCCATTGGTTCCTCCCTCGTCACCATCCCACGGGCACCCCACCGCCATTGTCTCCCCCAGTCCGCAGGCGCCATGGAGGCATGGCGGCAGTGTGCCCACTGGCTGGTGGCGGCACGGGTCCTTCCCGCAGGGCACCGGGCGAGCAGCCCCGCGGGGCAGGTGTGGGACCTGGCACAGGCGCTGCGGGACGGGGTGCTGCTCTGCCACCTCCTCAACGCCCTCCTGCCCCGCGCCGTGCCCCCCCGCGACATCTGTCCCCGTCCCCAGATGTCACAGGTGCGACCAGGGGCAAATACTCACCAGGGGATTGGAACTGCCCCCGGGGGGGGTAACTGGGGGGGGGATAATTGCCCCAGGAAAGGGTATGGGGGTGCTGGTTCCAGTGGGAATGATGGTGACAGTGACAATGACAGCGCTGGTGTGAATGAGGTTGATGGCAACGGGGGTGATGGCAATGATGACGGGGTCGATGGTGGTGATGGTGACAGTGGGGGTGATGATGATGACGGTGGTGATGCTGGTGCCAATGGGGACGATGATGACACTGACAACAGGGCTGATAGTGACAATGACGGATGGTGAAAATGGGGATAATGGTGATGGTACCAATGGACAATGCTGTTGACAATGGGGATGATGATGATGATGGTGAGAATGACAGTGATGGTGACAGTGGTGACGATGATGTTTGTGATGATGGGGGTGACCATGATGGTGTCGATGGGTGTGATGTTGATGGTGACGGTGACCATGGGGGTGACGATGGCCATGACCACAATGGTGGTGATGATGATGGTGCTGGTGCCAGTGAGGAGGACAGTGACGATGGTGTTGGTGACAGTGACAATCATGGTGATGATGGTGGTGACGGTGCTAATGGGAGTGACAGTGACAGTGTTGGTGATGTTGATGATGGGGGTGACAGAGATGATGACAGTGTTGGTGACGGAGATGATGGACGTGCCAGTGTCAATGGTGGTGACAACGGTGGTCACAAATGGCGGAAGATGATGGGGCTGATGGTGCTGATGGGGATGACAGTGGTGGTGCCAATGATGGCGATGGTGACAATGGGTGTGATAGAGACGATAGGGGTGACAACGGGGGGTGGTGGTGCTGGTGATGGTGATGGTGATACGGTGCTACCACAGTTCCTGTGCCTGAGGAACATCCGCACCTTCCTGACCGCCTGCGCCGACAAGTTTGGGCTCCCGAAGCACCGGCTCTTCGGCGCTTTTGACCTCTTTGACGTCCAAGACTTCGGCAAGGTGGGACCCAGGTGTCTGGGTCAGACCTGGAGGCACCCAGGTGTCCAGCTCCAACCCGCCCCAAAAATGTCCCCTGTCTGTCCCCAGGTGATTGACACCCTCTCAACGCTCTCCTGGACCCCCATCGCCCAGAGCAAAGGCTTCACGTGAGTGCAGAGGACCCAGGTGTCTGGGCCCCCTCCCCAAAGGGACCCAGGCATCAGGTCCCTGAGGGACCCAGGCATCTGGGCTGTGTCCCCCCCCAGGCCCTTCCCTACCGAGGACTGCATTGGGGACGATGACATCTACAGCGGCCTCTCTGACCTCATCGAGTGAGTGGGGCAGATTGGGGGGTGTTAGGGACATATTGGGCAGTACTGGGGAAGGTTAGGGGTTTTGGGGGGTTCTTACAGGGGGGATTGGGGGGATTTGGGGGTGTGAGGGGGGATTGGGGGGCACTAGGGGGATATTGGGGGGTACTGGGGGGATAGGGGGCATTAGGGGGATATTGGGGGTATTAGGGTGGTATTAAGAGTCATGGGAGGTATTAAGGGGGGTATTGGGAGGTACTGGTGGGGTTAGGGGGTGCCAGGGGGCATTAGGGGGGCACTAGGGAGGTATTAGGGGGTATTGGGGTGCCGGGGGGCATTAGGGGGGGCACTAGGGGAGTTTTGGGGGGTACTGGGGGCAGAGGGGACATTAGGGCATTATTAAGGGGTATAGAAGGGTACCAGGGGTATTGGGGGAGATTAAATGAGTTCCTGGGTGTGTAAGGGGTTAATAAGGGGTCTCAAGGGACATTTGGGGGTATTAGAAGGGTACTAGGGAGTATTGGGGTGTTAGAGAGGTACCAGGGGGTACTGGGGGGCAATAGAGGGATATCAAGGGTATTAGGGGGGTACCTGGGGGTACTAGAGGGGTAGTGGAGGGGGATTGGGGATATTTAAGGGGTACCAGGAAGTATTAGGATATCAGGGGAGTACCAGGGGTTTTGGGGGTGCATTAGAGGGTTATTGGGGGGCATTAGGAGGTATTAGGGGGTATTAAAGGAGTAGCAGGGGTATTGGGGGGCATTAGAGAAACACCAGGGGGTATTGGGGAGGATCTGGGGGGGATTCGGGGTGCAGGGGGGTACCGGGCTGTCCCCACGCAGCGACACGGCAGAGGAGGACGATGACCTCTATGACTGCGTCGAAGCCGAAGGGGATGACGGAGACGACATCTACGAGGACCTGATGCGGGTGGAGCCCCCCCAGGCTACGGTGGGTCCCCTCCTGGATTCCTGGGTCCCCTCCTGGATTCCTGGGTCCCGTCCCCCCCCGGACACCTGGATCCCACTGTCTCCCCAGAAGGTGGAGGTGGACCGGAGGCTCTGCTGCCTCCAGGAGTTGAGACAGACGGAGGAGAGGTACACCGAGACCCTCGAGTCCATCTGCCAGGTGGGATGGGGACATGGAGGGGGGACGACACTGGGGACATGGGGACGACACTGGGGACATGGGGGGACATGGGGGAATAGGGGGGATGTGGGGGAATATTGGGGAAATAAGGGGACCTGGAGGACATTGGGGGACAAGGGGGAATATGGGGGACGTGGGCAGATGTGGGGGGATATTGGGGCACTATGGGGACATGGGGATAGGTGGCAATAGGGGGGATGTAGGGGGTGTGGGGGGCATTGGGGAAATAAGGGGACATGGGGGATATGGGGGACATGGAGGGACATGGGTGGATATGTGAGACACGAAGGGATGTGGGGGGACATTGGGGAAGTATGGGGACATGGGGGGACATGGGGGAATGTGGGGGGACATTGGGGAAATAAGGGGATATTGGGGACAGGGAGGGACATGTGGGACATTGGGGAAATAACGGGACAGGGGGACATGGGGGATATGGAGACATGGGTGACATTGGGGACACGAGGGGACATGGGGGGACATGGGAGATGGGGGGGACTGGGGGACGTGGGACACGGATGGAGATGGCAATGCAGGGGACAGGGACACAGGGACAAGGACATGGGGCACTGGGACAGGTTCTTCCAGTGTCTTCAGTACCCCTTCCCAGTGCTCCCAGTAACCCCAGTGCCCACAGCACTTCCTGCGGCCGCTTCGGCACTTCCTACAGCCCCAAGACCTCGAGAGCATCTTCATCAACATCGAGGTGACCCCAGTAACCCCCAGTGCTCCCAGTAACCCCTCCTAGTGTTCCCAGTAATGCCCAGTAACCCATCCCACTCCTCCCAGTAACCCTCCAGGGCTCCCAGTAACCCCTCTCAATGCTCCCAGTAACCCCCAGTAACTCTTTCCACTGCTCCCAGTAATGCCCAGTAACCCATCACACTCCTCCCAGTAACTCCCCAGAGCTCCCAGTAATTCCTCCCAGCAACCAACCCCTCCTACTGCTCCCAGAAATGCCTGGTAAGCCCTCCCAGTTCTCCCAGTAACCCTTCCCAGTGCTCCCAGCAACCCCCAGTAACTACAGTAGGGGGTCCTGGAAGGGTCTGGGGGATCTGAAGAGGGTCCTGGAGGGGGGGGTCCCCCTCTTTCAGTGGATGACACCCCCTCTTCACCCCACAGGAGCTGCTACAGCTGCACCGGCTTTTCCTGGGGGAGCTGCGGGGGGCACTGGCAGTGTCCGGGGGGGGCCGCGGGCTGCCCCCCCTCTTCCTCGCCTACAAGGAGAGGTGAGGGGCATTGAGGGGGCGGGAGGCAATGAAAGACCTGGGGGGGTGTCCTAGTAGGGTCTGGGGAGGGGGTGATGGGGGGTCCTGGAGGGGTCCTGGGGGGCACTGGGGGTCCTGGGAGGGTCCGGGGGGGGGGCAATGTGTGTAAAGGGGGGGAGGCCCATTTTAGGGTCCATTTGGGGGCCAATTTTGGATCCATTTTTGGTCCAATATGAGTTTATTTTGAGTCCAATTTCAGGTCTGGTTGGGGGTCCAATTCTGTCCATTTTTGGTCTAACTTTGAATCCATTTGGGGGGCAGTTCCTTCCATTTCAGCTCCAATTTCGGGGGGGGGGGGGTCAAATCTGTCCAAGTCCAATTTCAGATCCTTTTTGAGTCAACGCTGTCCATTTTGGGTCTGATATCAGCACCAATCCTGTGAATTTTGGCTCCAACTTCAGGTTCATTTTGGGGCCAATTCTGCCTATTTTGGGTCCAACTTCAGGTCCATTGCGGATCCATTCTGGGTCTGATTCTGGGTCTGGTGTCACCTTTGATTTTGGGGCAGATTCTGGCTGTATTTTGGGCGCGTTCAGGTGGATTTGGGTAGTTTCCATCCCTGCAGGTTCCTGCTCTACGGCCGCTACTGCAGCCAGGTGGAAGCAGCCGCCCGGCGCCTCGACCAGCTTGCAACCAACACCGACCTCCGCATGAAGTTGCAGGTGGACCCAGATGCCTGACTCCCCTCCACGGGACCCCCTGACACCCCCCTGAGACCCCCGTAGTCCCCCTGGAACCCTCCCAGCGCCCCTGGGACCCCCCCATCCCTCATAACCCTATGTCCCCCCATGACCCCTCTGACTCCCTCCTGTGACCCCCATGTCCCCTAGACCCTCCCAATCCCCATGACCCACTGTGACCCCAATGACCCCCCATGACCCACTGTGACCCCCCATGACCTCTTTGACCCCCATGACCCCCAGGAGTGCTCCCAACGAGCCAACAACGGGCGCTTCTCCCTACGGGACCTCCTGATGGTGCCGATGCAGCGGGTGCTCAAGTACCACCTCCTGCTCCAGGTCTGCTCACCGGGCGCACGCCTGGGTCCCCTGGGGAGATGGGGGGACACCCAGGTCCCCTGGGGCATGCTTGGGTCCCTCAGGGGACATCTGGGTCCCCTGGGGCATGCCTGGGTCCCTTGGGGAGGTGGGGGGACACCTGGGTCCCCTGGGGCTTGCCTGGGTCCCTCAGGGGACATCTAGGTCCCCCCTGGGGAAGGGGAGCCTTGGATCCCATCAAGGGGGTGTACCTGGGGTCCCTTGGGGGCCCCAGATGCCTGGGTCCCTGCCGGGAGGGGACAAGCCCTGACCCCCCCAGGAGCTGGTGAAGCTGACCCCGGAACCGGCCGAGAGGGAAAGGTTGCGGGTGGCCCTGGATGCTATGAGGGTGGGTCTGGGAGGGGGTACTGGGGGGCCCTGGGGGGTCCTGGGGGGCTGGGTGGGATCCTAGGGGGTCTTGGAGTGGTCTAGAGGGGCCCTGGGGACGTTTGGAGGGGACTTGGGGGATCCTGGAGGGCCTTGGGAGGTCCTGAGGGGCTCCTGGGGTGTCTTAGAGGGGTCCTAGGGAGCTCTTGGGGGGGATTCGGGGGGACCTGGAGGGATCCTGGGGGATCTTAGGGGGTCCTGGGGAGTTTTAGAGGGGTCCAGGGGGGTCTTGAGGGGATCCTGGGGGGTCTAGGGCGGTCTTGAGGGGGTCCTGGGGGTCTTGGGGTGGGTCCTGAGGGGGTGAAGGGGGAGTTGGGGAGGCTGGGGGGTCCTGAAGGGCTCCCTGTGGGTTCTGGGAGTCCTGGGTGGGTCTTGGGGTACCCGGGGAGGTCTGGGGGTGCTGGGGGAAATGTGGGTGCCCTATGGGGTTATTTGGGGGTTCCTGAGGGGCTCTTTGGGGTCAGGGGGGTATTTGAGGGTCAAGGGGGGCTGGAGGGTATTGGGGTGTCCCCAGGGGTATCTGTGGGTTTGGGGGTGCCTGACTGGTGTCTCCCCAGGACCTGGCGCAGTGCGTGAACGAGGTCAAACGGGACAATGAGACCCTGAAACAGCTCACGAGTGTCCAGCTCTGCCTCCACAACATGGTGATGACCCCCCCGATTTCCCCCCCCGACCCCTCCCGACCCTCCCCTGGGACCCCCCAACCACCCTGTGGTACCTCCCAAACTGCCCCAGCTCCCCCTGCACCCCCAGACCCTCCCTAATCCTCCCAAGTGTCCAGCTCTGCCTCCATAACATGGTGGGGATCCCTCAAACCTCTCTAGCATCCCTGGGACCCCCCCATGTCCCCCCAAATCCCCCCTACATCCCCCACATCCCTGCTGATGTCTGGCACAGCCACAGTCCCTGGCACAGTTTGGACGCCCCAAAATCGACGGAGAGCTGAAGGTCTCCAGCACCGAGCGGCGCTCCAAGGTGGACAGGTGGGACAGGGCAATGGGCACCATGGGGACACCCATGGGGACATGGGAACATCAGAAGAACATGGGGACACCCATGGGAATGCTGCAGGGACATCCATGGGGACATGGGAACACCACAAGGACACCATGGGGACACAACGGTGAGACCCATGGAGACATGGGACCACCACGGGAACATCATGTGGACATGAGGAAAACAGGGATGTGGGGACACCCTTGGGGACATGGAGACACCATAGGGACACCAAGAGGACATCAGAAACCAAGAACCCCCATGGGGACACCCATAGGGACATAAGGATGGGAACACGGGAACACCTTGGGGACACCCTTGTCACAGAGCAGGGGGGACAGAGCAAGGGCCGCTCCAGGGCAGTGGTGGGAACACCCCAAGGTTCATGGTGGCCTTGGGAACCCAGTGCCACCCCCATCCCTGTCCCCAGGTATGGCTTCCTCCTGGACAAGGCCCTGATCATCTGTAAGCGCCGTGGGGACTCTTACGAGGCCAAAGACATTGTGGACCTGCAAAGCCACCAACTGCGGGATGGTGACCTCGGCCCCCGTGATGGCAAGAAGGTACCCTGGGACCCAGGCGTTCCCTAAGAACCCACGTGTCCAGGTCACTGGTGGTCCCAAGCATCCAGGTCTGGTGGACCCAAGTGTCCAGGTCCTTGGTGGACCTATTGAAGCCTGGTGGACCCACATGTCCGGTTCCCAGTGGCCCCAGGTGTCCTCTTCCCAACGAACCCAGGCGTGCAAACCTGGTGGATCCCAGCATCCTGGTCTTTGGTGGACACAATTGTCCAGGTCTGGTGGACCCAAGCATCCAGGCTTTTGGTCTGCCCTAGTTGTCCAGGTCCTTAGCGGACACACTGAAGCCTGGTGGCCCCAGGAATGTGGTCCCCAGTGGCCCCAGGCATCTGGGTGGCAGTGAACCCAGGCATCTGGGTGCCACTGAGTCCCACCCATGCCCGCAGTGGACCCACACCTTCCTGCTCATCGACACGGCCGGGCTGCAGGGCTATGAGCTCTTCTTCAAGACCCGTGAGCTGAAGAAAAAGTGGCTGGAGCAGTTTGAGATGGCCCTGTAGGTGCCCCTGCACCCAGGGGTGGGGGGACCTGCCCTACTGAGGGCTGACTGGCCTCCGGGGGGGGACAATTTGCCCCCACCAGACCCAGGTCCCTCCATCTCTCGCCAGCTCCAACATCTTCCCTGAGCACGCCCTGGCTGACGGGCATGACTTCCAGATGTTCTCCTTTGAGGACACCACATCCTGCAGGGCCTGCCAGATGTTGCTGAGGTAGGACCCCAAAATTATGTCCCCCACTCTCCTGGGGAGACAGTGGGGGACAGGGTGACCTGGGAGATGGGGTTGGGAGTCTCTGGGAGAAGGGGAGGCCCCGTCTAGGTGACTGGAGGTGGTACGAGGTCTTGATGGGTCAAGGTCTGGGTGAGTTGAGGCTAAGGTGGGTCAAGGTCTGAGTTGGTAAAGGATTGGGTAGGTTGAGTCCTGGATAAGCCAAAGCCAACATGGGTCAAGTCTTGGGTGGGTCAAGGACCTGGTGGGTCAAGCCCTGAGTGGCCCAAGGCCAAGGTGGGCCAAGAGTTGGGTGGAGGCCAAGGTGGGTCAAGACCAGGGTGGGATGAAACTAAGGTGGGTTGGTCCCGGTGGAGCCAAGACCAACATGGGCCAAGGACCTGGTGGGTCAAGAACTGGGTTGGCCCAAAGCCCAGGTGGGTCTAGGATTGGGTCAGTCCTGGGTGGGCCAAGGTAGGTGGGTGCAGGTGGGCCAATGGGTGTCCCCTCATGCTGACCGTGACCCTGTGTCCCCCCATGTCCTGGTGTTCCCCCAGGGGCACGTTCTACCAAGGCTACCGCTGCAGCCGGTGCCGGGCCCCCGCGCACAAGGAGTGTCTGGGGCGGCTGGGAACCTGCGGCAGGGCTGGCGCCGGTGAGAGGCATCATGGGATATCGAGGGGATGGGGATTGTGGGATAGTGGGAAGGGGGAGCATCGTGGGATGGGGAGAAGAGCATCATGGCTTTGGGGAGTGGGGCACCGTGGGATGGGGAGTGGGGCATTGTGGGATACAAGATGGCCAACATGGAGCAGTGTGTTGTGAGATAGGGGTGGCCCAGGTGGAGCAGAGCATTATGGGACACCCTAACAAGGGCCACCCACCCCCACAGGAGCCTAATTAGCACAAAGTGTTAATCAGGGCAGGGGTTGAATACTCCCAACTAACAAGTATTTCCTCTTCCACCCTACAGATCCAGGCTCTGGCACAAGGAAGGTAACAGCAAAATGGGTCAAAATGGGCTGAAATGCCCTGAATTTGGGAGTGGAGAAGCCCTGGGGGGTGTCATGTACCACCCCCCTGGGACTAACTGGGGTCTCGTTGCTCCCCAGAACAAGTCGCAGCGGCCGGGCACTGAGAAGAAGAGGGGAGACCTGGGTGAGGACAACGTGGGGGGCCCGGACACCTGGGTCCGCATATTCAGGGGGCAGAGGGGGTGACCATGCCCTGGATGCCGGGGTTCACCACCACCCCCCATCATGTGTCCTCCTTCCAGGGTTGCCCAAGATGGAGGCGAGCCAGCACTACAGCGGTGTCCCCCCACCGCCGGGGGCCGTGGGTCCTGCCCTACGTCTCAGCCCTGGCGACGTTGTGGAGGTCACCGTGGCCGAGGCTGAGCAGCTCTGGTGGCAGGTGGGGATGGGACCCTCATGGTCATGTTGGGAAGGACTTCTGCTATGGGGCAGACCCCATGGCCATACTGGGAAGGACCTCTACTATGGAGGCAAACCACTATGGCCATGCTGGGATGAACCTCCACTATGGGGCAGACCCTCATGGCCATGCTGGGAAGGACCTCTACTATGGAAGCAAACCACTATGGCCATACTGGGGTGGACCTCTGCTATGGGGGCAGACCCCCATGCCCATACTGGGAAGGACCTCTACTATTGAGGCAGACCACTATGGTCATGCTGGAATAGACCCTCACGATGAGCTGGGATGGACCCCCATAGTGAGCTCAGACCACAATGGCTGTGATGGGCTAGACCTTGATGAGTTGGGAAGCCACGGTTGGCTTGGACCCCCATGATGGGGTCGGGCCAGATTCCCACAACAAGGTTGGACCCCCATGATGGGGCTGGACCTCTGTGGCCATGCTGAACCCCCACAATGGAGATGGGCTGGAGCCCCATGGCCCCCCTGGTCCTTCATCCCTAGGGCAGGAACGTGGCCAACGGTGACCTGGGCTGGTTCCCTTGCGCCGCCGTGAGACCCTTCATCTGCGTGAGTATGGGGACCCCAAAACATCCCCAGGAGCCCCTGCACCCACCCTGATGTCCCCAAGATATCTGGGGTGTCCTGGGATTTGGGGGTGTGTCTGTGGGATACACAGGGGTCTCAGAGGAGTTGCCTTCTGTCCCCCCTTGATCCCCAACTCTGTTTCTCTCCCCCAGGTGCCACTGCCAGATCTCTCCGTTTACCCCTGGTCGGTGTTGGGGTTCTCCATTGCCCCTGGGGCACCCCAAATCCTCCTCTGGGCTCCCATAACCCCTGGGGACCTCCCCAATCCTCCCCCAGGGTCACCCTGTAGCCCCCAGGACCCCATGAAACATCCCCTGGGGGCTTTATTCTTCCTGGGGTCACCCCAAATCTCCCCCCAGGGTCACCCCATCCTTCTTGGGGTCACTCTATATCCTCCAGGACCTCCCAGATCCCTTCCTGGAGTCCTTCATCCTTCCTGCAGTTACCCCATTGCTCCTAGGGCCCCCCAAAATCCCTCCTGTGGTCCTCCATCCCTCTTGGGGTCACCTAAATTCTCCTCCGTGCCTCCCCCCCTCCCCCCATATGCTCCCTGAGCCCTCTATCCTTCCTGGGGCCCCTCAAATCCTCCCTCAGAGTCCCACAAATCCTTTCCCCGTGCCCCCCATCCCTCCTGGGGTCACCCCAAATCCTCCCCTGAGCTCTCCATCCTTCCTGCCCCCCCCAAGGGTTGCCCCATAGGCATTAGGATCCCCCAAAATCTTCCTCTGAGCCCTCCATTCTTCCTGTGATCACCCCATAGCTCCCAGGCCCTCCCCCCCAAATCATGCCACAGGGGCCCCCAACCCTCCACGTGTCTCCCCCAAATCCCTCATCTGGGTTGCTCCATAGCCCCCAGCTCCCCCTCCCTCCCTCCATCCCCTCGAATTGCTCTGGGAAGGGGCAGGGGATGCTTGTTTTGGGGCTCAGGACCCCCATCCCTTAATCCCTAGGTACGCTGGTCCCATGGAGCGGGGGGAAGCCGAGCAGCTCCTGATGCCCCGCTCCGACGGCGCCTTCCTGGTGCGACAGCGGGTGAAGGATGCCGGCGAATTCGCCATCAGCATCAAGTAGGGACCAGGGACACTTCCCAGGTGGGGGGACACAAGACGGTCCCTGGCTCAGCCCCCCCATGTTCCCCTGTCCAGGTACCGCGGGGAGGTGAAGCACATCAAGGTGATGACAGCAGAGGGGCTCTACCGCGTCACTGAGAAGAAGGCGTTCAAGGGGCTGGTGGTGAGCATTGGACCCCCCTTCTCTGCCAACCCCCCCTGCCCCAGATCTCTGGGTCCCCATCACGTTGAGTTTGGGGGCCGGTGGTGACCCCAAGGCTTGACCATGTCCACAGGAGCTGGTGGAGTTCTACCAGCACAGCTCGCTCAAGGATTGCTTCAAAACCCTTGACACGGCACTTGTGGTGCCCTTCAAGGAGCCCGAGAGCCGGGCTGGTCCCCGGCCTCCTGGTAGGACCTGAGAGATGGGGTGGCATGGAGGTGGTGGGGTCCCCCACCAGAGTAGGAGTGGTGGGGTGGATGCAGTGGTGGCGGGATGGACATGGTGGGGTCCTCTTTTGGTCATGGTGAAGAGGACAGGCCAAGGGGTACAGCTGAGTCACAGGGATGGGACAAGGGCAATGGCCAAGGGATGAGTCAAGGGAATGGTTGAGGTCAAGGGAGAGGAGCAGCCATGGGATGGGTTGAGGGGGACAAATAGCCAAGGGGGATAAGTTGAAGGGACAGGGATGAGGCGGGTGGTTGAGTCATTGGGGTCAAGTCATTGGTGATGGCCAAGAGATGGGTAGAGGGATCAGCGATGGGATGAGTCAAGGAGGGATGAATGGCCAAGAGGGACAGCTAGGTTCTGGGGACATGTCAATGGAGATGGCCAAGGGGTGGGTTGAGGGAAGGACTGTGGAACACTCAAGGGGGCACAAATGGCCACATGGACCAGATGGAGGGGACTTGGGCAGCCCTGGGGGATGACCTGGGGAACAACCTGGGGAACTCGTACATGTCCACGTCCTCCCCCTCCCCAGGAGCCGTGCGCAGCTTTGGTTCTGCCAAAGCCCGCTATGACTTCTGCGCCCGGGACCGAACGGAGCTGACACTGCGGGAAGGCGACATCATCCGTGTCCTCAGCAAGAAGGGCCACCCAGGCTGGTGGAAAGGAGAGATTTACGGGCGGGTATGGCACCTTCCCCACCCCAAGGTCCTCCCCCCCCCCACGCCGAGCTCCTCACACCTTTTCCGAACGTGTCCTCCTTCTCCCAGGTTGGATGGTTCCCCGCAAACTACGTGGAGGAAGATTACTCGGAGTATTGCTGACCATGGACCCCCACCCCATCCCATCCACCACCTTGTGTCCCACCACCTGTGTCCCCCCACCCCAGAGGCCACCACATCCCTCTTCACCCTTCCCAGCCCCCATTAATTTATGCCTCTTCTCGCCCAGGAGGGACAATAAATGAGGATGAGGACCAGCTGCAGGGTCAGATTGTGCAGGAAGGGACCCAGGCATCTGGGTGGGGGATGAGGTCACGGGGTTGGTTTTTTCCGGGAAGGGACCCGGGCGTCCGGGCGGGCAATGAGGTCAAGGTTGTGCAGTCGGTTTCTCTGGGAACGGACCCAGGCATCCGGGCAGGAATGAGACCACGTGGTTGATGTCTCCGGGAAGGGACTCGGATGTCCAAGCAGGGATGAGACCACAGGATTGATGCCTCCAGGAGGGGACCCAGGTGTCTGGGCAGGGATGAAACCATGGGGTTGATGTCTCCAGGAGGGGACCCAGGTGTCCAGAGAAGGGACATGGACAAGATCATAGGGTCACCTTCACTAGGAAAGGACCCAGTTGTCCAGGTGGGGATGAGGCCATGGGGTCACCATCTCCAAGAAGGGACCCAGGCATCCGGGCAGAGGACATGGATGAGGTCGTAGGGTCACTTTTGCTAGGAAGGGACCCAGGCATCCGGGTTGGGGCAAGGTCATGGGGTCAACATCTCCAAAAAGGAACCCAGGCATCCAAGGTGAGGTCATGGACGAGGCCATGGGGTCAGTCCCTCCAAGAAGAGACCCACATATCCGGGTGGGGGAGCCCCATCACTGCTGTTACGTGCCATGAGCGGCCTCAGGCCTCAGCCCACACTGAAGGGGGCGGAAGGGAGGAATGGGGAGGGGGGGGAAGCGGTTTGTGGGGCCGTTTGGTGGTTTCGGGGCTGTCCGGTGCTACTTCCCCTCTGCCACCGGCGCCGCGGGGCTACTGCATCCCCCGTCCTGTCTCCTGTCATGGGGTGCCCCCTCCTTGCCACCTGCGTCTGGGGTGAGTTGTGCGCCAGCCCCCCTGGGGGGGGGGTTGGGGTGAAAAGGAGGGAAATGGGAAAAGGGAAACTGAGGCAGGGACGGAAGTAGGTCAGGGCTGTAAGAGCTGCAGTGCAAAGCAGCCCCAAATGGCCTGAAATTGCCCCAAAATGGGGCTTCTGGAGCTAGGAGGGGGGTGTCAAGCCCTGAAACGGGGGGTTGAGTCCCTAAATGATAGGTTTGAGCCTAGGGGGGGTGGAGGTTGAGCCCCCAAAATGGGGTCTTGAGCCCCCAAAAGAAGGGTTTGAGCCCTGATGGGGGAGGGTGGAGCCCCAAAAAGGGAGTTCAGAGCTCTCATATGGGTAGGATGAACCCTAAAAGGAGGGTTTTGACCCAAAAAGGGGAGATTTGACCCACCCCAAAAAGATTTTGAACCCTGATGGGGGTGTGAAGCCCAAAAAGGGGGTGTTTAACCCCCAAAAGGGAGCACTGAGCCCTGATGGGGGAAGAATGAGCCCCAAAAGGGGGGACTGAGCCCCCAAAATGAAGGTTTGACCCCCAAAAGGGGATTTTGAGCACTGATATGGGGTTTGACCCCCAAAAGTGGCGTTTGAGCCCTATGGGGGAGTTGATCCTGGGGGGGGGGGTCACTCCTCAAGAAGGGGGGGTCCTGATGTCCCCTTGTGTGTCCCCAGTGCTGTGTCACCTCCTGAGCCACCTGCCCCCCACCAAGGGTGACCAGACAGGTGAGTGGGGGGGTTTGGGGGGCTGTAAGGGGTTTGGGGGGGGTGAAGGGTGGGGGGAATCTGGGGGTCACAGTGGGAGATCGGGGGGGGTCAGGCTCAGACCTGGGTCCTGTCCCCACCCTCGCCCCCCCCTCCATGTTCCCCACAGTGTCCTGTGGTCCCCACTTCTGCTCCATCAACAGCTGCTGCCTGGGTCATCACCAAGTGGGGGACCAGGGGGAATCCTGGGTTTGTGGGTGCCCCCCTGGCATGACCCCCACCCCCCAAAACTCTTCAACCATCTCCTGCCGGGGTAAGGGGGCAAACATCCCATTTCTACCACTTCCCCATTTTATCTCCCCTTTTTAAGCCTTTACCCCCCCCTTTAATCCTTTATCCCCCTTTTTTAACCCTTTACCCCCTTTTTTCCCCCATTCTGGGGGTGCTGAGCCCCCCCTGAGCCACACAGGCAGGGCAGGATGGGGCACCCCCCTCCCTGAAAGGCCACAAACTGACCCAAATCCACAGAGTCTGGTCCCAAACCGAAGTCCACCTGTACCATCCCCAGTCTAGAGGAAGCCAGGAAGGCGTGCAGGGACAACAAGGTGGGGTTTGGGGGGGGGGGGGAAGGAAAGGGAGGGGAGGATGGATGGACAGACAGACAGATGGATGGAGGAAGGAATGGATGGAGGGGCAGGCAGATGGAGGAACAGACAGAGGGACAGAGGGAGGGATGGAGGGATGGATGGATGGATGGACAGAGGGAGGGATGGACAGATAGATAGTAAAGGGGAGGGAGGGACAGACAGATAAATGGACAGATGGAGGGAGGGGTTGAGGAACAGACAGATGGACGAGGGGTGGAGGAATGGAGGGAGGGATATGGATGTTTGGAGGGATGGACGGACAGAAAGAGGGAGGGATGGTGGGCTGGAGGCAGGGAGGGACAGACAGACAGACAGCTGTGGGGCGTGGGTTGATGCTGGCACCCCCACACCCCAGACCCCGCTGGAGGCCACCCGCTGCGCCCATCTGCAGGCCACCCAGGAGCACCTGAACGCTGCCTGCACCCACGCCACGGAGAAGAACCTGCAGGTGACACGGGGGTGGGCACACGCGTGTGCCCGGGGCTGGGGGTGTCTGTGTGTCCCCATGTGCGTCCACCCGCTGCACGTGTGTGCATCCCCTACATGTGTGCATCCCGTGTCCAGCCCCTATACGTGTGTGCACTCCCATGTACCTACACGTGTGCAACACCGTGTCAACCCCTACACATGTGCATCCCGTGTCCGTCCCCTACGTGTCTGTGCAACCCCATGTCCAGCCCCTACACACGTGCATCCTCCTGTGAATCCCCTCAGCGTGTATCCCCTACACGTGTCCATCCCGGTGTCTATCTCCTACATATGTGCATGGCCTATGTCTGTCCTGTACGTGCATCCCCTACATGTGTGCACTTCTATGTTCACCCTCTACATGTGTCCGTGCCCTGCATGCATCCCCTACGTGTGTCCATCACATGTGCACCCCTTCTCGTGTGTATCTCTGTGTGCACGCCCTGCACACGTGTCCCTCCCCTACAGATATGCATCCCCTACATGTGTGCATGTCCCGTGTCTGTCCCCTACACGTGTCTATCCCCATGTGCATCCTCCATCACCCCTATGCATCCTTCCCCTGCATCTCCCTCCCCTGTGTGCATCCCTGCACACCCCTGACACACGCGTGTGCCCTCCCTTGTCCCCTCCCCAGGCCGTGCAGGAGCAGATAAAGAGAGTCACGCAAAACTACTCCACCGCCCTAGCCATGGACCTGCTGCTGCAGAGCACCGAAGCTGTGGTGCTGCAGATGGCCCTCAAAGGCCTTGGCTCCAGCACCCAAAAATTCAACACCTCCACCGTGGGTACGCCAGCACCCATGGGTGCCCCCCAAAAGCATTGCAATGCCCCCAAAAGCATTGCAACACCCCAAGAACCAGCCTGGTGGCATCACCGCATCCCTTCCCCGCAGCTCTGCAAGAGCACAAGTGGCACCCAAGGCAAGCAAAAGACCCTAAAAAAGCCTTTTTTCACCCCAAATCAGAGGCCACAGTGGAGGTGGTGCGTGACAACTGCCCCCAGACCACGCTGGTGCTGGCGGTGGGTGAGGAGAACCTGACCATCAGCTGCCGTGAGGTGGTGAGCCATACCCAGGCAGGTACGGCTACTACACTGCTGCAAGAAACAAAAAGCTCAAACACACACACACACACAGATTTGGTATTTTGGGGGTGTTTTTTTGACCCAGTTCTCTGGGCAGGCAAGCACGTGGTGGCCTTCATCGTCTACAAGGAGTTGCTGAGCAGCGTCACGGAGCTGCACCAGGGAAAGCTCAACTCCCACGTAGTCAGCGGCACCGTGGGGAAAACTGGTGTCACCTTCGATACCACCTTCAACATCACCCTGCAGCACAGCACGGTGGGTGCTGGGGGGCTGCCCTGGGGTTTGGGGGGAGGGGGGGGTCTGCTGAGGGGTGCGCGGGGTCGGGATTTGCACGAGGAAGGACAACAGCGTTTGTTCCATCAAGTGCGTTGGTCCAAATTATGGTGGGGCTGGCAACGGGGCATCGTGATGGTGCAAATTTGGAGTGTGGTGATGGTGAATTTGGGGGTGAATCCCCATCCCGGGGCAAATTTGGGGTCAGTGCATCCCGGTTCCGGTGCAAATTGGGCTCCTGTGCAAATCTGGGGTTGGTGCATCCCTGTTCCGGTGCAAATTTGGATTTGGTGCATCCCTGTCTTGGTACAAATCTGGATGCAGTGTAAATCCAGACTTGGTGCATCCCCATCCTGATGCAAATTTGGATTTGGTGCATCCCCATCCCTGTGCAAATCTGGATCCTGTGCAAATCCAGGTCCATATATCCCTGCCCTGATGCAAACTTGGATTTCGCACATCCCAACCCTGATGCCAATTTGCATTTAGTGCATCCCTGTCCCACTGCAAGATTCAGCTCGTCCTCATGATGGTGCAAATTTGGATCCAGTGCAAACTGGGATTCAGTGCATTTCCATCCCAGCGCAAATTTGGATCTGATGCATCTCTGTCCTGGTACAAATTTGGATCACGTGCAAATTTGGGCTTGGTTCATCCCTGTCTTAATGTAAATTTGGTTTGCATCTCTATCCTCATGAAAATCCATATCCTGTGCAAATTCAGGGTCGGTGCATCCCCAACCTGGTGCAAATCCGGATCCCATGTAAATTTGGGGTCACTGCATCCCCATCACAGTGCAAATTTGGGTTTGGTGCATCTCCATCCTGGTGCAAATTTGGACCCTGTGCAAATCTGGGGTCACTACATCCCCATCACAATGCAAATTTGGGATCAGTGCATCCCAACCCTGGTGCAAATCTGGATCCCGTGCAGATCTGGGTTTGGTGCATCCTTATCGAGGTGCAAATCCAGATCCTGTGCAAATTTGGGGTCGGTGCATCTTCATCCCAGTGCAAATCTGGATCCTGTGCAATTTTGGGGTCAGCGCATCCCCATCCTGGTGCAAATTCAAGCTCAGCACATCCCCATCCCATTCCACATCCAAACTGATGGTGGGAAGGGGTGGTGCAGCCCCTCCCTGGGGCCGCAGGACATGTCTTGAGCAGGCCGTGCTCAGCAGGCGCTCCAGGTGGGTGACGAGCCACGCTGCATGTCCTGGCAGCTGATGGGCACCAAAGGCCACTGGACGCCCTCAGGCTGCGCCCGTGTCGGGGGTGACAACCTCCACTCCATCTGCGCCTGCAACCACTTCTCCGCCTTCGCCATCCTCATGGCCATCCACCCCATCACGGTAAGATCCCATTTGCACCCTTAAAATACCCATTTTTGAGGTGTTTTCTTCCTTCCCAAACGGCTGTGCGCAGCCACGTGCCGGACGGGACTTGCATGATGTCGTGAGCGTGACGTCACCCACAGGACAGCTTCGCGCTGACGGTGGTGACCTACGTGGGGATGTCGGTGTCGCTGGTCTGCCTCTTCCTCGCCATCGTCACCTTCCTCCTGTGCCACTCACTCTGGAGTGTCAGCATCACCCTCCACCTGCAGCTCAGCATCTGCCTCTTTGCTGCCAACCTCCTCTTCCTCGTGGCCGTGCCCCACACTGCTAATAGGGTATGGGTTCCTTGGGGTCTCCTTGAGCATCTTGGGGCCTTCAGGGGCTCCCTGGGGTCTCCACATGCTCCTTGGGGTCTCCTTGAGCATCTTGGGGCCTTCAGCAGCTCCTTGATACTCCTTGGGGTCTCCACATGCTCCTCAGGGTCTCCTTGAGCATCTGGGGGCATCAGGGGCTCCTCAGCATCTTACTTTGCTCCTCTGGGTCTCCACGAGATCTTTGGAGCTCCCTCAAGCTCCCCAGGACCTCCTCAAGGTCTTTGGGGAGCTTGTGGGGAAAAGAAGCCAGGGTCATGGCTCTTGGCTGTAGCCTCTGTCCTAATAGCTCCAGCAGACCTTCTGCTGGGAGTCCCATCTCATGCTGGGTGGGTGAAAGCACCCCAATTATGGGATAACTGAGTTTGGAAGGTTTGGTCCAACCCCAACTCAAAGCAGGTCCAATTAGTTGAGATTCTTCAAGGTTCTTGGTCCCCTTCTTGCTCCAGGTGGGTGTCAGCACCTGAATTATGGGATAAATGAGGTTGAATGGGATGTTTGGAGGTCTCCAGACCAATCTCCATTCAAAGTAGGTCCAACAAGTTGAGGTTCCTCAGAGTTGTTGGGTCTCATCTCTCTCCAGGTGAGTGAAAGCACCTGAATTACAGGATAACCAAGGTTGAACAGGATGTTTGGAGGTCTCCAGACCAACCCCAATTCAAAGCAGGTCCACCCAGCTGGTGTTCCTCAAGGCTCTTGGGTCCCTTTTTCCTCTGAGTGGGTGGAGCCAACTGAACTACAGGATAGCTCAGCTTGCAAGAGACATTTGAATGTCTCTTGTCTGCCCTCAGCATCTCCACCTCCTTGAGGTTCCTTGAGGCCATGTTGGGGTGTGTGGAATATCTCGAAGTGCTGGAGATGTCACCGCCTCCCTGGACCACACTGTGGTCACACTAGGGAGCCCAGCATGGCCTCCATTTCCCCCATCCAGCTGGCGTGCGCCATCACGGCAGGCTTTCTCCATTACCTCTTCCTTGCCTGCTTCGCCTGGATGTTCCTGGAGGGTTTGCATCTCTTCCTCACTGTCAGGAACCTGCGTGTCCTCAACTACACCAGTGCCAATCGCTTCAGGAAAAGATACATCTACCCCGTGGGCTACGGCGTGCCGGCCATCGTGGTGGCCGTCTCTGCCGCCGTCCATCCTGATGGCTACGGCACCGAGCGCTAGTGAGTCCCACCAGCACCAAGGCTCGGGTCAACCAAGTGGGGTGGGATCATAGATGGAGAACATCGGGCGTTTTGCCTAAATCACCCCAAAAAAAGATGCCATGGCATCCAGCTCGTGGGTACTTTCATGCCACCAAAATCAGGTTTTTGGACTATTCTTCCTGTTTTCTCCCTTTTTTAGCTGCTGGTTGAGCACGGAGGGAGGCTTCCTCTGGAGTTTCCTCGGCCCTGTCTGTGTCATCATCCTGGTGGGTGTCTTGCTGCTGAAAGGAGGCGGAGGGGGAAAAATTGGGAGAAAAAAGAGCAAATTTAGACTTACCTTTAAGAACAGTATTAAGCAAACCTCCTATGGGCTGGGTGCACTTGGCAGAGTTTGCACCACAGTGTGTTAATGATGGTTTTTTGCACCATTGGCCCCTTTTCCACCCCAAATCTACGATCATGGCCATGGCTCTTCCCCTATAGACCCCAAATTGAGGAATTTTGAAGATTTGCATAAAAAGAACAAATGCATGTGTTTGTTTAAGGACGGTATTAAGCAAACATCCCATGGGCTGGGTGTGCTCGGTGAAGGTCATGCCACGGTGCACGGTTTTGCACCGTTGACCCTTTTCCACCCCAAATTTACACCCCGTGGACCCTGTCTTGCAAAATGATGGTTTTCTGCTTTCTGCACAGGTTAATTTGCTATTTTTTCTCACCACCCTCTGGACGCTGCGGGACAAACTCTCCTCCCTCAATGCTGATGTCACAGCTCTAAAAAACACCCGGTGGGTTTTTGCGTTGGTGGGAAGCGTGTCAGGTTTTGGGGGGAGGATGAAGAGCATCTGGGATGGGTTTGGGGTGGAAAAAAGAGCAAAATGAGTGTTCCATCAGGCTGATGACGTTCAAGGCGCTGGCGCACATCTGTATCCTGGGCTGCACGTGGGGTCTGGGCTTCCTGCAGGCACAGGGTGACAATATAGCAGTGCCCTTCATCTTCACCATCGTCAACAGCCTGCAGGGAGCCTTCATCTTCCTTGTGCACTGCGTCCTCAACCGGCAGGTACCATGGGGGGGGACCCAGGTGTGGGATCCATCAGAGGGGACAGGGACACTCAGGACACAACTGTGGGTCCCGTCCACAGGTGACGGAGCAGTACCAGCGCTGGTTTAGGGCGCTGGGGCGAAGAGCACACCCCCAGGAGATGCCCACCACGGAGATACATGTCACCTATGTCATGGTAAGGGCACCCCATCACCTGGGTCCCTGGAGGGTGCTGAGTGGCCACCTGGGTCCCTCTGGGGTGCTGGGTGGGCACCCAAACATCTGGGTCTTCTGCTTGCCACCAAAAGGAGGTGGGGGCCAGGGGTCGCACAGGGGAGGCTGCCTGGACCCCAAGGTCCTTGGGGGTCTGGCAAGAAACCACCAGAACCTCTGCCCCATTTTGTCCTCGTTTCACCCCAGCATGGCCCCTTTTTGTCCCCAGGAAGGGGAAAGGCCGCAGAGCCACAGCACTGAGGGCTGCACGTGGGAGAAGTGACAGCGGGTGCCCCCCAGGATCAACCCATTTCCAGCACATCCAACCCATTTCCAGCTATTTTCCAGCACATCTGACCCACTTCCAGCATATTTCCTACAGATCCAACCCATTTTCCGAGTTTTCCTGCTGATTTGACCCATTTCCAGCATTTTTTTTCCTGCAGAACAACCCGTTGTTAGCATCTTCCTCACAGGTCCGACCCGTTTTCAGCATTTTCCTGCAGAACAACTCATTTACAGTATTCTTTCCACATATCTAACCCATTTCCCAGCATTTTCCCCAAGAAATGACCCATTTCCAGCATTTTCTTCTGGAATCAATCCGTATTCAGCTGCTTCCTCCTCCAGGATCAACCCATTTCCTGCATTTTCCTGTGGAATGACCATTTTCCAGCATTTTTCCTGCAGATTTGACCCACTTCCACCATTTTCTCCAAAGAAAAAACTGATTTCCAGCATTGTTCCTGCAGATTTGACCCACTTCCAGCATTTTCTCCAAAGAAACAACCAATTTCCAGTATTTCCTCTCACGACTGAGCCATTTCCAGCATTTTTTCACAGAACAACCCCCTTCCTGAGTTGTTCCACTGGTTGGTTTTAATCCACTTGCAGCATTTACTCTAAGAAACGACCAATTCCCATCATTTTTCTGTGGGACGTCCTGTTTCCAGCATTTTTCCTGCACATTTGACCCACTTCCAGCATTTTCTCCAAGGATCACCTAATTTTCAGCATTCTTCTCCTGACACTTGACCCCTTTCCAGCATTCTTCCACGGAACGATGCATTTTCACCATTTTCCCAGCAGTTTTGCCCCATTTTTCCAGCTGCTTCCCTTCACGCTTGCCCCAGTCCTGACCTTTTCCTGCAGAAAGACCCATCTCCAGTGTGTTTTCCCATGGGATCGCTCCGTTTTTTGGCCTTTTCCGGCTGCCTTCGCCCCGCAACTCCAGCGGCTATTTTTGGGCTGAAAAAAGCTGATTAAAGGCATGTGGCTCATCCCTGAGGAGTCAAGCTGGATGCGGCCAGTGGGGGGAACGCATGGGCCCACTTGGGGGTCTGGGAAGGGGGGGCCCAGATCCCTGGGTCCCCTCCAAGGAGGGGCCATGGGCACCCCCCAAACCCTGAGGCCTAGAGACAAGAGTGGGTGGGGTCTTGAGCCAGTCAAGCCCCGCCTCACTTCCCCCTGAGGCCAATTAGCTTCTGGCTAGCTCTTGATTGACAGGGGATGGCAGTCAAGGGGTGCTGAGGGTGTCTTTCCCGCCCCCAAGAGCCAGAGAGGTGCCTGATTGGTGGGAGGAGGGAGTTGGGCGGTGCCAGGAGGTGGGAGCAGAAGGGGGCCTATCGTGCGGTTGGGTGGGCGGAACGGCGGTGGTGCCAGCCAATGGGCAGCGCTTGGCCTGTGAGGTGGTGCTAAGGGGAAAAGCCGCCCCCCTGCCAGCACACAGAGAAGGTGGCGGTTGGCTGTGAGCTGAGATGGGCAGCAGGGCTCAGCCAATGGGGCGTCGAGAAAGGCCTCTGAGGCTCCTGAGGAGAGCTGAGGGGAGATGGCGGCTTTGGGGGGCCCTGGGAACTGCCCCCCTACACTTCCAGTGCCCCCCCAGTGCTGGGACTGGGCTGTGTCCATGCCCCAGTGCCCTCCCAGTAACCCGCAGTGCTGGGACTGGGCTGTCTCCCTGCCCCAGTACTCCCAGTACCCCCCCAGTGCTGGGACTGGGCTGTCTCCCTGCCCCAGTACTCCCACTACCTTCCTGGTGATGGGACTGGGCTGTGTCCCTGCCCCAGTTCCCTCCCAGTACCCCCCAGTGCTGGGACTGGGCTGTCTCCCTGCCCCAGTACTCCCAGTACCCCCCCAGTGCTGGGACTCGGCTGTCTCCCTGCCCCAGTGCTCCCACTACCTTCCTGGTGATGGGACTGGGCTGTCTCCCTGCCCCAGTACTCCCAGTGCCCCCCCAGTGCTGGGACTGGGTTGTCTCCCTGCCCCAGTTCCCTCCCAGTACCCCCCAGTGCTGGGACTGGGCTGTCTCCCTGCCGTGGTTCCCTCCCAGTACCCCCCAGTGCTGGGACTGGGCTGTCTCCCTGCCGTGGTTCCCTCCCAGTACCCCCCAGTGCTGGGACTGGGCTGTCTCCCTGCTGTGGTTCCCTCCCAGTACCCCCCCAGTGCTGGGACTGGGCTGTCTCCCTGCCCCAGTACTCCCAGTACCCCCCCAGTGCTGGGACTGGGCTGTCTCCCTGCCCCAGTGCACCCACTACCTTCCTGGTGATGGGACTGGGCTGTGTCCCTGCCCCAGTTCCCTCCCAGTACCCCTCCAGTGCTGGGACTGGGCTATCTCCCTGCCCCAGTACTGCCAGTAGCCTCCTAGTACATCCCAGCCCAGTGCTTCCTGTGTTCCCAGTACCCTCCTTGGCCCTGAGCTCCCAGTGCCTTCCCAGTAACCCCCAGGCCATGCTTCCACTGCCCTCCCAGCACCCCTCAGCCCCAGTGCTCCCAGTAACCCCCAGTCTCCATCACCAGAGCCTACAGCTCCAATGATCCCCCAGGGATCAGCAGGGATCACCTCCCTCCCAGCCCCTTTCCCTGCTAGAAATGGGTATTTTGGTTAAATTAAGAAATTTTTATTGAGGACAGAAGCCTCTCTGTGCATGTTCTGTCACCAATCGATTTTTTGTGTGTTGAAAACCAGCCCAAACTAGCCTAAAACCAGTTTCATTTTTCTGCCCTGGGTCCTTTTTTTATTGATTTTACAGCAAATTTCTTAAGCCCGGCTCAAGTTTCCTAATTTTGGGGAGGGAAGGGAGCTCCCATGGTTAATTTTCAACCCAGAGAGGGAATTTCATTACCCGTAATGAATCATTGCGTTTCCACTGATCGATAATGCATAAATTCCCCCAAAACATTGATTTTTGTAGCTTATTACCCTTTAAAAAACAAGAGTTAACGTCACACCACCATTTTAAACGGGATTCCTTTGATTCCAGAAATTTTCAGGCACCAGGATGAGTCTGGTGGGGCTGTTTAATTTATTTGGGGCAAAAAAAGGCCAAACGGCGCGTGCTGCGTTTCTTGGGGGGGGAGTTTTATTGGGTGGTGGTGTGCTGAATTAAGAAATGTATAAATGAGCAGAATTGGGATTTGGAGGGGTTTTTTTGGCTGTGGGACACAGACAGGGGCTGGCATTTGGGGGAGAGAAGGATAAATATAGAAAAAAATATTTGGAAAATGGGAAAAAGACAAAGATTTTACTGAAATTGTCTTTTCTGAGAGTTAAGCAGAAACCGCGACATGGCAGCAGAGCTGGGAGGGAAAGAAGAAATTCAGTGGCGCTGAGGAATGGGACTGGTTCTGCACTGTTGAGTGGATTTTTAACCTTTTTACAGTGATTATTTTTAACTGAAAAATCCCCTTTTTTCATAGGTTGTGGGTCAGGCTTGCAAGGTTGGGGTTCACAGGGATTCTACTGATTTTTAGGGATTTGCACATCATTAATAGGCAATTAATAGGCTCCCCCCCAGAAGCCGCATAAATTCATCCAGCTCCTGCATGGGAAGTTTGAAATGTACTTTTTTTTTATGGGCGCACTGAAAATTGTCTGGAAACGGGAAAAAATAATGCTGGTCAGCAGTTCCAGGACTTTTCACAAATCCAGTGGTTGGTGTGGGAGCATCTGTCGTCGTTCCAGATGCCGCCAGGTCCGATGCTGCCGCAGTCCTTCTGGTCCTTGTCTTTGTTCTCCGACCACGTGTTCCAGTAGCTGGAGAAAGAAGGAGAAAAAGGAAAACAGAAAATAAGAAAAAAAATAAAAACAAGCCCCACAGCAGTGGAGCTCTCTCAGGAAGAGGCAAAATATGTATTTCGAGGGAAGGAAACGACTAAAAAACTCCCTTTTTTTTTTTTTTTTAAACCACCAGCAAGAAAACGCTCTGATAATACCATTTTTCCAACATAAACCCTTTGACTTATGTAAAACTACCAAAACCCAATGTTTCAGTGGGTCAACTTCACCTTTTTCCGTTTATTTTCTAATTATTTTCCATTTTGCGGGAATCTCTGGAGGGAGTTTTTACCTAATACTTGTTTGTTCACCATTAGTCCAGACCCAGGTGCCTTCCTCCAACTGATCCGTCACTCCCAGCCAGTACGTGCTGCTGCTGTTAATATTGTCCTTCAGGAACTTCTAAAAAAGCAGAATTAGTTAAAACAGCCCCAGAACAATAATTCCAGGGAAGACAGAGAATCTTGAGGCTTTTGGCAATTAAGGTAAGGTCATCGCTGCGATACCTGAGCAGTATTTTTTGGTAAATATTGAACAATTTGGGTGTATTGAAGCAAAAAGTGCATACACAGCACTCCGGAAAGGAGATGTTGACATTCTTGCTCTGTTTTTAGCACTTTTTCCTAAAAACGGGAAGTCATAGTTGACTGAACTCAGCTTGGCCATCAGTGCTTCTCTCCGCCTCCAAATAACTCTGAGCCTGATGGCCAATCTTGGTGAATTTGAGCCAAAAAAACAAAAGAGTTTAGAGTTCCTGTGTTTGCTGGAGTAGAAATTCTCCAAGAAAAGGGGTATTTTAGGCACTGTGTAAGCCAAGAAACTGGTTATTTTTCACTTGCTAGCAGCTGACTGACCTGCTCCTGCTCCGAGTTGATGATGACCAGGTGAGCACCTTGGTCGGCGCAGATCTCCTTTGCGTCCAGCCAACTCATCGTCTCTGTCGAGAAGGAGTAGCAGCTTTTCTCAAAGATCTTCCAGCCGGCCGAGCACTTCTTGTTGTCCAGGACGGATCTGCAGATCAGCGCTGGAGGGACGAGAAACCCCCCCAAATGCAGGTGACAATCAGTTTTTCTCTGCTGGGGAAACCTCCACGGCTTCCCTGGTAGGGTGACATCTCAAAATTGGCATAAATCACCCAAATTTTCCATCCCTAAGACCACTGTGGTCTTTCTGGGTTAAAACCAGGAGGTTTCTCTCCTGGTGCACAACGAGAGACCATCAAGACGGTGACCACGGCTTTACCTGTGATGTCCTGCAATTCCTCGTAGTATTTGTGCATCCCAGTCCGCATCCGCATCTGTTCCCTTTGCATCTCTGACAGCTCCTGCCGCACTGGGAAAGGCAGCAGGGTGAGCAACCACCGCCAGCCCCATCCCCTTGATTTTTCCTGCTTCCCCAGTTCAGTTTACCCAAATCTTGAGCTTTTTCCCCCAGGATTTATTACTTTTCCACATGGAGAAATCTCAATCAGGGCTGTAAAAGCTCTTACATCACCAGCTGCCAGCTTTGCTGCGTGGTTTTTTTCTATTTGGGTGACATTTTGCTGCAATATCACCCATAATATGATTTAATTAATCACTCATTTGGCAGCAGTTAAGGATTTGGCCCATTATATTTGACTTTTGCAGAATTTTCTGTAGGATTTACATCCTTCCCTTCCCATAACCTTTAAGAGAGATAACAGGGTGGATTTTCTCCACAGTAAGATCCTAATCAGGATAAATCCTGTGATATCCCAAAGGCTGATTTGCTCCTGCTTGCACCCTTTTGGGGCTAATTCATTCAGGATTGGGGCATGAGCTCAGTCAGTGTCCAATCCACACCGTTACCCCGGTGTAATTCCCGGTAGAAATCAGAAACAAGGCAAAGTCGGTGTTGCTTGAGATGGAGCAGAACCAGGAGCCGCTCAAAAAGACAATTCAGTTTTTCCTTATTTTCCACCAAAAGGCAAAACCGGTGCCAGGAAAGAGCCAAACACCAAAAAATCAGTGTCTCCCAATCACCGTTAAACTTCACCGCGGGGATGTGAGTCCGAGGACCTACCGTTGGCTTGATTCTCCGAGTAGTTTAACCTCAAGAGCTTTAATTCCGCCATGATTTCCATCTCTGAAATGAAAATGAAAGAAAAAACATGGATGGATCATACCGAGGAATCTCAAGCGGCACCTAAATTTGCCCAATTTATGGCTTTTTTGGGCTGAGTGGGGAATTCCAGAGTGGATTTACTCTGGATTTACACCCTGTAGCAAACAGGGAGTGCTGCTGGTGCAGGCAGAAGGAGGCGGCAGCCAGATATAGCGCGCTGGGGGCAATTTGGGGATAAAACCCTAGAATTCACATACCAAGGTAGAATTAAAAACAAATTGTGACGACAGACAGGCTTTAGCCAGTTTCCACGTGGACGGACACTTAAAGCATCACGGGCACAAGCCACATGTTATTTTTAACAGTGAAAATGCTTTTTTGGGGGTGTTTTAACCAAACCAGCTGCTTCCCGGCCCAGCGGGGACCCTTCTGGGGACACTTACGCTTCACCATGGCCAGTGCAAAAAGCAGCACCCACGCAGCAAAGCTCAGTGCTACCAGGACGTAGAGGATGGCCACCGACGTCACCCTGCGGCTCTGTCCCCTGCCACCTCTGGGGTCCGAGTGACCTGTGGAGAGCAGCATGGGAGAAATCGGGGAGGAATCCCAGTTTCCCTTGTCTGGATCTGGCTGAGGCCTCCGATGTGGGTTAGCAGCATCAGTCAAGAGCTACTCACCTTTTTGGGAAGGATTTGGAGACGCCGGTTTCCCCGCAAGGATGTAAACCCCTATTGGGAGGAAGGCAGGAGTCACTGGGTGATGTTTTGGGGGCATTTTATGGCCAAATCCTGCTCTGCGGAATTCCTCAAGCACACAGGCGATGTGGGGAGAAGAGGTGGGTGCTACCTGTCCCTCCTTTGCTCCTCTGGCTCTGCAGATCTTCATCAGTCACTGGTGTCTTGTGGCCACGATCCATCTCTGACAGGGACACATCGTCATAATCGTCCTCGAAGCTGTCTGGGGATGCTATGAAAAAAGAAAAATGGATGACAATTGGGATTTTAGGCCAACTGGGAATCCTGTCCCTTAATGATCAGCTGGATTCTTTGGAAAGCATAAAAAAAGGCAATTCACCTTTCCCCTTTGGTAAATCTGCAGCACCTCTGGCAAGATTTTTACATCCTTTTCTCAATCTATATTGATTTTATCATTTTTGTATATAACATTGCTCCACTCTTTCAGAGCCGAGTTCTCCCCTCGGCTGCAAACCCAAGCAATTCTGGTGAAGTCTGAAGCTCTCCATGGTGGGAGGGGATGAATTTGAGCCTGCAAAGGTGCAAACACTGGCTCCAAGAGTGAGGATAGAGAGATAAATTCCCTCTCAATCCCCCAGCGTGGACTTTCAGGATATTTTGGGGGCTATTTGATCTCATTTGACAGAAGGAACCAAATCTGGAGAGAAATGCTGCGTTATAGCGAGACGTTTGACCAACCGAGCTGAAAATAAAGCCCAGTTCGGCCTTGGGGACGCACCTTGGGGAGTTCTGCTTTCCATCCACGCTACAAAAAAGCCTGACAAGGTGAAAAAATAATGATTTACCTGGTCTGAAGTCACCCACGGGTGTCATTTTCCCAGCAACAGAGTAAATTCCTGCCACAAAAAAGAAAAGGAAAGTAAAAGAGCATTGAGGATAAGGGGAGGATCTTCAAAACCACCACTAGTGCTTCTTCAACCCTGTTGCCACCAGCAAGGAAGTTGCCGATGACTTTTTTTAAGGCCTGGTGTGGAGTTTACACCTGAAATTGGGGCCAAACCTGGAGATTTAGAGGCTCTCGAGCGCAGAACGGGACCCACATGACTCTGAGCGCCCCAAAGGCTCCGTACAACAGCAGCGCCCCGCCGGCATATTTGGACACCGCCGTGCTGCTCCGAGACACCCGCCAGCCCCGAAAACACACGCCAAGGACACACTGAGGACATGGAGAGCAGGGGGGGTCTCCCCAATTTTACCTGCTTGTCTCACCAACCGCTTGGCGGGTGCCAGTGGGGGACCCAACCAGTTGCCGTAGGTCTCCTGCCGGGCCATGCTTTGCCGAGGAGAGTAGCCGCGCAGGCGCCCAGTGGAGAGCTAAACCCCTCGGCACACGTCCTGGCACACCCCTCACCACCTCCGGCACCCCATTTTGGCCAGTGGTTAGGCCCTGAGCTTTCAGTTCCTTCTCCGCGACGGGGCGGTGGTGACATGCAAATGAGCGGCGAAAGGAGGGCAAGACTGCGCTCTTCCCCGTGCAAAAAATACATCTTTTCGGTGGACCGTGGGATTTGGTGACTTTGGGGATGACGGATTTGTTTCGGGGGGAGGAACGGTGACGCCATAAGAGCTCTGCCACCAATGAGAATTTGAAGACAGCTCCCACATGGATTTGCGCGTTTTTTTAAGGGATTATAAATAAAACTGCCACAGTGGCACTTACAGGCATTAAACACCGCATCAGTGAAATCCCAAATCTTCTAGCAGAGCTGCTGCCCGCACCAGGAGGGGAATCCGGCGGCAAGGCCTTTCAGCAAAACAGGCGTCGCGCTTCAGCACCCACGAGTTGGAGATTTGCATACGCGCCCTGAAAACATGCTTGTGCCTCATCTTCACTGGTCTCTCTTCTCTTTTTGGTTTGTTTTTTTTTTACGTAAACCCTGGGAAAAAAGGTGCGCACCAACCCTCCTTGGCGCCACGTCGGCTCGATTGACATGAGTTTTGGTTCAAATCACAATTGAAGCACTTTATTTATGAGGTGGTTTTTCCTGATTAACAAGGCAAGCGATACGTTGAGCCTCAGCACAACAGGTAAACGGCTCAAAAAATGTTAACAAATACCCCAAAAATCTCTAAACCCACCCCCTCACCTCCCCCCAAAAGTGACCCTCTCAAACCGTTTAACCCTTCCGCCCCAGCGCTGTGCCCACCTCAGGCAGTGCACCTCACTTTTGGGAAGTGGAGGTACCCATTTTTGGATACCTTTTTCCCCCCAGAGTCTCATGTTTTCACCCTGTGCTTGGTTTTGCCAGGTTTTTACTGTTTTTTCTCCCATTTTTTAAGCCCCGGCAAGGTAAGCAGGCAGCCCGGGGAGGGGAGCCACTAGCAGCTGCGCTCACAGACCCAGGCCTCGGCGTTGGAACAGGTAGCGTCGTTCCAGTGGCCGCTGGAATAGATGGTGGCACAGTCCTCGCCCTGGTGGCCCACGTTGTTGGGTTCCCCGCTGTTCCAGAACCTGCGGGGAGCAGGGGGGCACACTGGTTTGGGTGGAAAGCTCTCCATTTGGGAATTTGTTGGGTTTTGGGGGGGGGGGTGTTATGTAGGGGGGAGTCAGGTGGAGAACACACCAGCCCCACAACATCTTTCGAGGAGGGCAACAGGCTCCCCCCGTTTAATGTAGCAATGCAATTTCAGTGATTTTCCCCTTTTCACCCCATTTAATGTAGGACAATGGCTCCACTTTGATCGCAGTGTTTTTCCCAAAATCCCAAGAATGAGGAGATCTGTTCAAAATAACCCCTTTGACTCGGTGCAGGGTCTCAGTCCATCCCGAGGAGGGGGAACCAAGCAGGTGCTGCGGCTCCTTGCATGTTCCCACCTGGGTTTTCAGCCCCAAAACCAAAGTGAATTTGGGGGGGGCGGGGAAGCCAAAATCTTGCCTGCAGCAGGGTGACTCCTCTTACCTTTCCCTCCACCTGGCATTTTCAGGTACTGCGGCAGCATGAAACTTATTTCCATGCTTTTCAAGCACTAAACCAGAGTGTGGTGCCTTTTTTTGAGTAAAAAAGGGGCCAAGGGAGAACAAAGTTGATTTGGGGGGGCAATTTACCCTCCAATGAGGCTAAAAACGTACGAGAGAGAGAGGATGCGGCCGTCCACCCACTGCCAGTGGCCTTCTGTGTGCATGTCGGTCAGGCCCAGCCAAAACACCCGATTGTCCATGATGTGATTTGCCAGAAATTTCTGCAAACGGGGAGGGAGGGGAAATGAAGCATCATGAGCGGAAGCGGAAGGCGACGGCAAAGGGATTCAGTGGCACCTAGGCCAGCACCAGGAGTCAGTGACATCAGGGAGCCCGTCTCTTGCAGGGAACAACCATAACGTGCCACAAGTGTGACGAAAAATGCAATGTTTCCCATTGCAAATGGAAAAAAGTACTGAAATTTCTAATACCTGGAGAAAGAAGATTTTTTTCAGACCCAATGTGCTTTTTAAAAGCCGGGTTGGTGAAAGGACCGCTCTGAATGGGGGCCAGTGATCATCTAAATTGGGGTAGAAATGCTAATTTGTGCAGGGTTTGGGTTATATTTCTGTAATTCAGTCTATAACTTCTGTCATTTCTAAATAATTTCTGTAATTTCTATATGATCACAAGAAGGGATCACCATGGAGCCATGGCGTATCCACCCCAAACTCAGGTGAGCACCTCTCGTACCCTGGGAGGCCCCTGGAGTCACACAAGAACCTAGCAGGGCAGCCGCTTCCCCCCAGCTTTTCCCAAAAAAATCCTTAAATCACCCCAGCCATTTTAGGGACAGATTCATGCAATTTGGCCAAATCCCTTCAGAACCAAGCAGGAACCTTGAACAGTTACATTTCCCCCCCTACACAGGTAGTCTTGAGTCACCTGTGCTTAACCTCCAGCTTTCTGTTTGGGGAATTGGAGTCTAATATTCTTCTAAACTCATAAAATCTGGGGATTTTTTTCACTTTTTACAGGATTTCTCAGCTTACATTTTCCTGCTCGGTGTTGACGATGGCCAGATGGCTATTGAAGTTGGCGCAGAAGTCTTGAGCGGCCAGCCAAGGTGTGGTGGTGGAAGAGAAGAAATAGCAGGTTTTGTCAAACTGCTGCCAGCCAGCGGGACACCTTGTGCAGATAATTTCTGAGGGAAAATGGGGGTAAAAAAAGAAAAAGGAGAATGCATAGTCAAGCGCAGGGGGACGCCCACAGGCTCAGCCCAACTGCTGCCCCTCACCTGAGAGGTTGCGTGTCTCCCCCAGCGCCGCGTCAAGAAGTGCCGACGCGCGGCTCTGCTCCTGCTTCACCTCTGCCAGCTGCCGCAGCACTGGCTCCAGCCCATCCCTTTCCTCTGCCAGGGAGAGAATAAAAGGTAAGTTAGCTGCCGCAAAGATCTAAAAAACCCATTTTTGTCTCCTTTCCGCTTTTCCTTTCTATCCTAACTTACACCAGGGCTTTAGCTGTGTGTTTTCCTGGTGCGAGTTACCGTTCTCTCAAATTCAGGCAGTAAAACCTCAAAGCCCTTTCGTTAAATGAGCTTTTTATTATCAACAGGCTGAGAAAGACTTTTTTTCCTTTAATGTACACTTAATGTTATCTCAGACTCATTAAGATTGGCTTCATGCACTCCTGGTGCACATTTTAGGAATCTTTGGAGCATCTAGAAGGACGGAATTTAACAGTTTTCCATCAAAATCAGGCTCTCACCCAGGACACGGAGGCGATCCAACAGCTCCTTCCCGCACTCCTCTTCGCACTGTGTCATCTTCCACCGCATGTTCTCCACTTCTTGCGACACTGGAAGGAGGAAAAACTCTGCTTTTGACCCCATCTCACCACTGCCTGCACCCAGTATTCAGGATTCTGCCCAAATTTCCCCAAAACCAGCTTTTCCTTGGCGTACCATTCAGAAGTTGGCCGTGAATCGCCTTGAGCTCACCAGAGAGCTGTTTATCTAAGAGGAAAATAAGAGAAGAAAGCTCAAAACAAGCCCTGACCATCTCTGTCCTGATGGAAGGCAGCTTCGGTTCATTTTTTTTGCCGGAAAAAGCACCCTGGGAAGCGCCAGGGGGAAAATCCATACAGGTATCAAGGATGCAGCGGGTGCCAGGGAGCCATTGTGGGGCGTGATGTCATACCAAAGGCACGCTGGACCTCCGAGAGGTTGTGCCATGCCGTCGTGTGGCTGTTCTCGCTCCGTATCCGGGCTTGTTCCAACACCTCCCACACCGCAGATACTGGAGAGGAGAAGAGGAGAGCACTTGCTTTCACTCTAGATCTGGCCCTGGAGAGTTCACAGGCTGCAAAAGAGCCTTCAATCCTAACTTGGAGGCACGTTTTGCTCCATCTGCTGGTGTTTTCCCCCAAATTGTGCCCGCCCCATGCTTGGCGATCAGAGCAAGGGGCACACAGCGGACTCACCTCTCTGGAGGTTCACGATGGTGAGAGCCATGAAGAGCACGAAGGTGAGGGCCAGAAGCACGTACAGCAGCACAACAGCTCTCTCAGGAGACAAGGCTAGGATGGACAGCATTGCCGGGGGTGAAATGGGGTGAGGCAGCCCCAAATAACTTGCCCCCCAATGGGTATTTTCTTGCCCCCCAACGGGTATTTTCTTAAAGAAGAGCACAAAGAGGAGAGATCCCCCCAAAACAACCTCTTGAGTGGCTCCACCCCCTGTTCTCCATGCTCAAAACTCTTTTTCCTAGATTGTGGCCTGACGGAGGAACCAGGTGTTGAAATTTGGCTATAACTTCAGAAAAAGGCTGATTTGAAGAGCTGAAACCCTCCAGTTTCATGTCTCTGGATCCCCAAAGCCACTCCCTTGCCCCAATACCTCCTTTAGGTTTCCTCTGCTCTTCCTTCTCCAACTCCGTCCCCTCGGCAAAATCCCATTTCTCGTAGGTGCCAACGGCATCTTCGCCTTGTGACATCTCTGATCCTTTTTCTTTTGATATCGCCCCAATTTATGTGGAGGGGAACACATGTCATCTCATCCTGAGGGGAAGGAAATGCTTGCGTTTCATAATTCTGATTCCTAGAAAAAAAAATCTGCGCACTCAGGAGCTTTGGAGCGGCTGATACGCTTGGGCAGCCCCTTGCCACGTGTTGCAGCCCATTTCCCTTTTGATTTTCAGAAGAATTCATTAAAAAACACACTCTGCTCTTCTCAAATGAGGCCGGCACCTGCCTGAGGAGGCAGTTTTTGGAGGCTTCATGCCTAAACGGTGACCGGTATTCTCAAAGGTGAGCACCTAAATTTAACTTTTTTTCTTTGGTTTGGTGGGAATTCTTTAGCATTTTGTTCAGCATTTTTGTGATTTCTTGTGGTTTTAATGCAAGAAACTTAGCATTCTGAAAATCCTCATTTTTTTGAGTACCGTTTCCCTCATTCCTTCTCCAGAAGATTCTTTTCATTGCCTGAATGCCCTCAGGCCTTCGAGCTAGGCGTCCGCTGGGCTGGCTACCACAGTAAACGAAAGTTAGAACTTATGAATAACTTCACCATTGACCGATTTCAGCTGAGTTTCACAGAGGCACCCTGGGAAAAGCAAACACAGCCAAAAGTTGAACATCCCTCACTCTGGTTCCCCTGCTCTTGGGGCAAGCAGCTTCCTCCTTTTGTCCAATTTCCCTTTTTTTGATCCCGAATTTAGGGGAAGTCGAGGCCAAACTTCTCCCTGGGGTGGCCGCTCATGCCCTTGGGCCTCCAGCACTTTCCAAGAGGCAATGGAGTTGGGTTTGGGTTGCAACGCTGTGAATTTGGCCCACGCGCTCTCATGGTGGTTCCCCTCTCTGCTGACAGCATGCAGTTTGTCCTGGTGCTTTTTAAGCTGAAAGAATTGAAAACTGAGATAAAAGTCAAGAGAGGACCAAAACCCCACCCCTCAACCTCCCCCATCCTTATCTCTTTAACCTTTTTTTAGGGTTTTTTATCTTTTTATTTTTTAAATACTGAAGCCGGAGTGGTTGAAAATCCCTTTAAGTTCCTAAAAAAAGACTTCTCAGCACTGTTAAAAATATCCTCAGTGGCACAATACTGAAGCCGGAGTGGTTGAAAATCCCTTTAAGTTCCTAAAAAAAGACTTCTCAGCACTGTTAAAAATATCCTCAGTGGCACCTCAGCACCCCCAGGCCCTGGGGACACCCCCAGTGTCCCACACCCCCGTCCCTGGGCTCTTTAAGTGTCCCCATATCCCTGTCCCTGGGGATACCCCGTGCACCAGCACTCCTGTCCTTAGGGACATCCCCAATGCCCCCCAAACCCCTATCCCTGGGGAACTGGGGACCCTAGTGTCCCTGCATCCCTGGGATCGCTGGGGACCCCTAGTGCCCCAAGCCCTGAATCCCTGAGAAACGTGGGACCCCTGTTACCCCCATTTCTGGGGAGCTGGGGTCCCTATTCTCCCCATCCCTGGAGATCCCAGGAGCTCCCAGTGTCCCCATCCCTGGACCTCTGTGGGACGGGGGATGCTGGTCACCCTGACACCGTTGTCTCCGGGGAACTGGGGACCCCCACGGTCCTCATACCCAGGTCCCTGTGGGAATGAGCGACCCCCCCATCACCCCCATCTTTGGGTAACCAGGGTTGCCTGATACCTTTGTCCCTGGGGAACTGGGGACCCCCATCCCGAGTCCCCCTACCCGGGCACCATCCCTGAGGTAACGGAGGGTTAACTCCACTCTGCACCCCTTACCACAGACCTGCGATCAGCTATTCGACGCCCCGTAGGTGGAGGCGTTTGCCTATCATCCCCATTAGCCAATAAGAGCCGCAACTCTCCCCAGAAAGGCGGGTTCAGCCACCTGTGCTGGAGGGGTGAATGCCGCTTAGTCTCCGCGCCCCTATAGGCTGCCTCACCTTCTCCTGCGCCAGCGATTGGTAGATTTTCCTGTCAATCAAATCCAACCACTTCAGCTAACAGGCGGGGCTTGTTGTCCTCTTCTGTCAGCCAGGTGCCACTCCAAGCGAGATGTGGCAGCCGATTGGCCGCTCTACCTATCTATCATCACCACCTGCGCCTGCCATTCGCCTCTCAGCAAGGCGGTGCCCACCCCCCCTCGGAGGGGAAGCATCTCCTTGAATCTCATTGGAAGGGCATCTTGCCCATCAACCACCGGCGATCCAGCCCATTGGTTCACCGCACAGCAGGCGCGGTTTGTAGCCGGGTCCCCCGCGGCGGCTCATTCCCGGGCGGACCTCGGCGATTGGTGGTGGCGCCGCGGGGAGGCGGGCGAAGGCGCGGAGGCGGCGCGTTGATTGGCTGAGGGGCGGGGCCACCTGTCAGTCAGTGTCAGTCAGGGCGGCGGCGGCGGCGGCGGCGGGTCCCCCCCCCCCTCCATGGCAGCGGCGGGGCCCGCGGCGGCCGCGGCTCCCGCTCGGCTCCAAGCGGCGGTGGCGGCGGGGGGACGCCGCGGGCCCCCCCCTCGGAGGCAGCCGGCGGTCGCCATGGCAGCGCTTCGCAGGTAGGAGGGGCCGGGAGGAGCGGCCCGCCCCCTTCGGGGGGGGGGGCTCCCTCCCTCAGGAATGGGGGGGGTGACCCCCCCGGGGGGGCTGTGGGGGGGTGATCGGGGGTAATCACCCCATTAAGGGTAGGGGGGGAATTGGGGGTAATCCCCCCTCCCCGGGGTGACCCCCCCCGGGGGGGGTATTGGGGGTAAAGCCCCCCTCTAGGCTATGAGGAGGGGGTGTCTATGGGGGTAATGGTGGGGGGGGTAATTTGGGGTAAATATTCCCCCCCTCCAGTCTATGGAGGGGGAACTAATTGGGGTTGCCACCCCCCCCCCCCAGCTGGGGAGTAATTGGGCGTACCTCCCATGCTTTTGGGGGTGTCCCCTCCATGGGGGGGGCATTGGGATAATCTTCCCCCTGACTATGGGGGTAGCTGGGGGTAAACCCCCCCCCCAGGACTATAGGGTAACTGGAGGATTCTCCCCCCCAGGCTAAGGAGGTAAATGGGGTTCCTCCCCACTTTTCGGGGGTAATTGGGGGTTTACCCCCCCCAGAGGAAACCACGGGGGTGCCCCCCACCTTGCTACAGCATGGAGAATTCAGGGCTGTATTGTGGAGGGGGGCATTGGGGGTACCCCAACACGCCATGGGGAGGCATTAGAGGTGCTCCCCCCCATAGAGGAGGACATTGGGGAGGGCGTCCCCCTATTCTCCTCCTTTATTGGGGCCCCCCACCATCGCAGCCTGCCGAGGGCTGTGCTCCTGTGTGCAAAGAGGGTGTTGTCCCTTGCTTCTTTTTCCCCGTAAAATAATGAGGTTTTGGTTAAAAAAAAAAGGAGAGGGGGAGTCTGCAGCAGGCAGCTGAGCTCCCCCCTATCACAGCCGCGGTCCCTAAATGTCATTTACTGGGGAGGAGGGAGGCTTTTATCACCCTCCACACCTAGTCAATGCACAACCACCCTCTCCACCAGCATCCCTGTGCCCCCCATTCTTGGGGAGGAGGCTTGGGGGGCTCCCTGGATGTCCCCCAAAACACACACACACCCCCCGCAGCCGCCTAGAAGATGGAGCAACCACGGCCGCAGCCCTTGGAGCCACGGCTTTGTGCCGTCCCCGGCGCGCCTCTCCTTTTGGGTTCAAACCTAGAGATTTTAGCTACGCTGGGACGACTCAGGTTTCCTATCAAATTACAGGTTTTTCCCCCAGATTCATCCTCCCTTTTTGATTTTTTCCCTTTTTCTGCTGGTTTTCCATCAATAGGGGCTTCACCAGCAGCGTTGCTGGCAGTGTTTAATACCTGCTGCCACCAGCAGCCTGGATGGGGGGAAAAAAACCCACCATATTTCGGTGAAAAATCCCAAAAGACCCCAAACCCTCCCAGTTTTGGGCGCATTTCAACCACTTTAGGACTGCGCAAAACATAAAAATCACCACCCGAGTGGCATTTTGGGTAGGTTTTCCCCAAAAAGCCACGTTTGGAAATGCATTTTGGTGGCCAGCATCGGGGGGGGGGGCAGTTTCCTCGCTCTGTTTTGGTGCTGAATTAAATTTTCACCTGTTTTTGTGTGGGTTTTGGTCGGTTTTAAACCTGGTGGCATTTTGGTGGGATTTTAGCTTAAAATTTGCACCTGCTTCATCCCCACTGGTGGCAAGACCCGCGATGTTTAAACCTATTTTTATCCATTTTCCTCCTCTTTCTGCAAACTGCAGATGTTGGTGAAGCTTGAGAATGTCCCGCTGAAATATTTGTGGTTTAATATTTTTTTTTTCCTTATCCGGTTCCTTTTGCATGTTAATAATAGGGGTTTCTGGCAAATTGGTGGATTTTTGATGGTTTGTGTTCGATGTGAAGTCAGCGTCGCTAGCCGGTGCCTCCAAAAATTGCTGCTGAAACTGGGGGTGAATCCCTGCTTTGATGAACTTTTAAGAGGCGGCGAAAGCAACACAGAAAAATCGCAGAAAGAGTTTGGAGACACGGCAAAAATGGTGCAAAAAAGATGCAAAACGGCACTGAGAGACGCTGAGAAAACAGTGTAGAAAATACTGTGAAAACGGGGTGGGAAAGGTGCAAAACAGCACTGAGAGACACTACAAAAATGGGTGGAAAAGGCATAAAATGACACAGAAAAGGCATAAAAGGGGGCAGAAAAGGCACGAAACACCACAGAAACGGTATGAAGCTCCACTGAAAAGCTGCGAAAATGGGTTGAAAAAGCTACGAATTGGCAGATTTTAAGTGCAAAGGGGAAATTTTAACGTTTTCCTCCCAAAACACTCTGGCTCAAGGTCGGCATCTTGACATCCTGCTGAAATTGGGCTTTTTTTACAGCATTTTGATTGAGCAATGGTATTTTGGGGGAAAATGAGCGGATATGATGGCGAGATGTGGGGACTTTGGGGACACATGGGGACCTTGAGGACTCTGCACTGCCCCATTGCACCTGGAAAGTTATTTTTTATTAACCCACCATCACAAATGGGCTGAAATTGGGATTGTGTGAGCCACTTTTTGGGCCAGTTTCCTAAAAACAGAGTCTAGGCACCATGGTGGCATTTCCAGGGCCATTTCCATCATTTTTTTCGCCAGATTTTCTCAGCACCATTGACAACCCCTTAGACTTTTTTTTTCCTCCAAATTCAATACCCATCACCCTGGAAAAAGCTCTTGGCATGACAGGAACCCCTGAAGGATGGCAGCCACCAGCTCCTTCCCTCCATGTTGGAAAACCAACAGGATTTCACCCCAAAAAACCCACTGAAAAATTTCAGCTTGCCTTTTCTCCTCTTTTCCCATTTCCACCTGTTTTTTATGGGTCTAATAAACAATATTGCCATCTGCCTACCTCATTTTTGGGTTGAAATCATGCATTTTGGCCATCCCATGCTCATCCACATGTGGTTGTTGCTTTCATTCCCCCCGCACACATTGACATGGAAATGAGCATTTTCCTAAAAAGCCATTTCAGGACGTTCTCGCAGCCCATTGAACCCTGACAGGTTGTGCTGTGGCCACTGTTTGACTGGTAACTTAGCATTTTGCAGCGAAGCCGCCGATGGCGCTCACTATTTTTTTTCATTAAAACAGTATTTTGGGTGATATCAGCCAGCAAGGTCTTGCAGGGAAATATTAATTATAGAAAATAAATTAACAGCTCTCCTGGAGATGAAGGCACTGCTGGACAAGCCCTGTCCCACGACGAGCAGCATGGGCCTGAATCAAATATAATCGAGGCTTTTTTTTCCCCTCCTTTATAAAATTTCCTGCTTAATAAGCAAATCTGCCTGATCCCGTTAACGATTGACCTGATTCTCCCCGCTTGCCCCGAAGCCGCTCTGTTAAATTTTGCTGGTTTTGGAAAACTGTTAACCAAACAGCGAGGGATTTTTGTTTTGCTCCACTGGCCAGTTTTTCCTCCCAAAAAAGGGGTTGGAAATGTGGCTTTTTGGTTAAAACCTCCCCAATTTATAGCTTAATCTGCGCAGAGAGTAAACTAAGCCCAGATCAGGTAAATCACACAGTCACAGCACATCCTTCAGGCGCTGCTGCTTTTTATTTCTTTCCTCCACTTTCTTCATCCCCTTTGGCCACAGCAGCGACTGAGCGTTCATTTTGCCAATCTTCAGCAGCATTTTTTTACCAAAAGGAAAGTTTTTCGGCCCAAAAAAGGCCAGAGCTGCCTTGAGGGATCCCAGTCCATGTTCATCCTCCAGCAAATCCCCACCGGAGGCACCACTTGAACTTCTCTTTTTGCAGCACTCCTCAATCCATCATTTTCTACCCCATTTCTGCCGGTCCCTGCAGTCCCAAACTGGGACTCATTCTTCCCCAGGGAGGCGTTTTTCCATAAAACACCACCAAAGTGGGCAAACTGGGCGACATCAACCCCTAAAGCACAATGAGGACAGCTTTCTGTAAATCCTCTCTTCCCATATTGGCCTGTTCCTTCCCAAAATGAGGGTACATTGGGCTTAATTCCAGTTTTTAGGCTAATTTAATTCAACTAATTTAGGGCAAACACTGGACGATGCGCTTAGAACTAGCTTGACATGAAAACTGGGCTTAAATGGGATCCTTTTAGGGAATTAAGTGAATATCTTGGTAGGCTGCAAACCGAGCAATGCTCACATCCTGTTTTCTATCAGATTAGCTAAAACAGGGGGGTTTAAGGGTTTTGAAGCAATGTGGTGAGGAGGAAAAGATGGGAGGATCACATCCCGCCCATGCTGGTGCTCGGCTTTCCAGGTGAGACCCCGAAATCCCCGCGGGCTCGGCACGCTGCCAGCCCCTGCCGCCATGGCGTCGCCGGCCATCAGCCCCGACTCGTCCTCCCACGAAGCCCTCTCCTCCGTCAACTCAGCACCGGCGTGTTCTCCCACCTCCGACTCGGAAAACCTCAGCCCCGACGAACTGGAGCTGCTGGCGAAGCTGGAGGAGCAAAATCGGTGAGTGCCAGCAGATATGTGCCTCATTTGGCCTTTTTATCATCCTTTTCTTTCAAGTATGTCCCTTAAAATCAAAGGCACTGGACAACAACGAGCCATTTCCCCCAAGCATTGCTCCAGCCAGGATAAAAACACTCCAGTTTCTTATTTTCAAGGTTATATTTTTCTCTTTGAAAGCAGCAGGGTTTGCTCGTTCAGGCAGGCAAAGGGGTTTTCTGGAAGGAGGCAGCTGTTTGGAAATAATAAACCCACCCACTTCGGTGGTGGGTTTTAAACCTGCTCTTGACAGGAAACGAGCCCTGAGGCTCACTTTGCCGAAATACTGGGCAAAAAGCTCCATCCCTGGCATTAAACTGGTGTTAAAATCAAGCCCTAAAATGCAAATTTCCTTGCAAAGCCATTTTTAAGCAAATTTACTTTGGAAAAAAACCATTGGAAATCTGTTTTTTAAGCAAATTATTAAAGAAACCATTCCCGGGCAACTGTCAGCATCTGGCTGGGGCAAATAGCCCATCCAGGTGCTGTTCTGGGGTGGTTTGGGGGAATATCTCCTCCTTCGGGGTGGTTTTGGGGGAATATCTGCTTATTTGGGGTGCTCTGGGGGGAATCTCTCTTCTTTTGGCATGGTTTTGGGGGAATCTCTCCTCCTTTCGCTTTTTTGGGGGGGAATATCTTCTTTTTTGGGACTGTTTTGGGGGACTCTTCTCCTTTGTGGCTGTTTGGTGGAATATCTCCTCGTTTGGGGCTGTTTGGGGGGAGTATCTCCTTTTTCGGGACCATTTTGGGGGAATCTCTTCTCCTTGGGTCCTGTTTTGGAGGAATATCTCCTCGTTTGGGGCAGTTTTGGGGGCTGTCTCCTCCTTTGGGGCTTTTTTGGGGCTATCTTGGTCTCTCGCAGGCTACTGGAGGCTGACTCCAAGTCGATGCGCTCCATGAATGGCTCACGAAGGAACAGCGGCTCCTCCTTGGTCTCCAGCTCCTCAGCCTCCTCCAACCTCAGCCACCTCGAGGAGGACACCTGGATCCTCTGGGGCCGCATCGTCAACGAGTGGGACGAGTGGCGGAAGAAGAAAGAGAAGCTGCTGAAGGTGAGGAAACTGCTTTATTTTTAACTCTATTTTAACCCCGCTGCAAAAATCTGCAGCCTCAGCATGACCTTCCCCGTGCCAGGACAGGACGATGTCTCCCCATCCACGAGGAGTTTCCGCATCTTCTTGAAACCCATTTTCTCAGGCTTTTGCCCCATTTTTGCACAGGAGCTCATCCGCAAAGGGATCCCCCACCACTTCCGTGCCATTGTCTGGCAGCTGCTCTGCAGTGCCACCGACATGCCCGTCAAAAACCAATACTCGGAGCTGCTCAAGATGTCCTCTCCCTGTGAGAAGCTCATCCGACGGGATATCGCCCGTACCTACCCAGAGCACGAGTTCTTCAAGGGACAGGACAGTCTGGGCCAGGAGGTGCTCTTCAATGTCATGAAGGTAATGTCTTTCCTCGAACGTCAATGGATCTTGGCCATAGCCCAGACACTGCTTTGGGTTTTGAAGCTGTTTTAAGTGGATATTAATTTTTGATGGGTTTGGTTTCCACCACAAACTCCTGGAACCATCACTTCTTGCAGTGTGACAGGTCTTTCCTTGCAAAGCGACCTCATTCCCCAGACCTCATTTTTCCTGTTGAGTTTTACTCTGAATTAAGAAACAAATAGTTGAGTATTTGGGGGTCTAAATTCAAGTTTGCAGCAACATTGTGCTCACAGGAGGTGTTGTCAACCAAAAAAAAGCTATTTTTGATGTCATGGTCAAGGCTTCCCTCCACTGTTGGCCTCCCACAGCAAGCAGGGATGGTGGCCCCGCGAATCCCCCTGCTCACACGTATATTTATTTTGAATTTTTTTCCTCCTTCCAGGCCTATTCACTGGTGGATCGGGAGGTTGGATACTGCCAGGGTAGCGCCTTCATCGTGGGACTGCTGCTAATGCAGGTTTGTGATGACTCCAGGGCGAGGAGGGGCTGCCGATGGGTTTTCAACACCCTCCAGAGACATGGTAGAATGGGGTTGGGAAGTGGGAGCCTTTTTCTTGATCCTCAGGAGCAAAATGGGCTCATTTCCACCATCCCACTTACTCCTGATGGGTTTAAAATCCCCCATTCGCATTTCCCTTCACCCAGGGACGGGTTCTGGCACATCCCATCCCATCACCTAATGGGAAGAGGCTCCGCATCTGGAGCTGCCAGCAGAGGTTCAAGGGGGAATTCATGTACCTTTGGGTCTCCAGATGCCTGAGGAGGAGGCCTTCTGCGTGTTTGTGAGGCTGATGCAGGAATACCGCTTACGGGAGCTCTTCAAACCCAGTATGGCTGAGCTGGGGCTCTGCATCTACCAGTTTGAGTACATGTTGCAGGTAGGCACCACCCCATGCCCCCCAGAACTCTCAGGGTGGCAAGAACCGGTGGGTGGATCTGGGGGACGAGGACAGGGAGAGGTAGGAGTGAGGTGGCAGCTCTTGGGAGAAATGGGTTCTTCCAGTGGAGCTCGTGTCCAGTGATACAGATCCTGGGGATGTCTATGCTCTGAGGACCATCCATGATTTTTCAAGGGGGACATCAGTGAGTCCCCAAGAATGTCCACAACATATGCTGGGGGCATCCATGAGACCCCAGGACAACTCCATGAGGTGCCCCAGGCACCATCTGTGAGACCCTGGGGCCCACCAGTGAGACACCCAAAGGAACCGGCCATGAGACACCCCAGGGACCATCCACAAGATGCCCTGAGGGACATCCATGAGCCCCTGGTGACCATCCACGAGCCCCCCCCCCACCAGGAGACCTTCCATGAGACCCCCACAAGACCTCATGGACCTGTTCAAACCTCAACAGCCATGAATGACCCCTAAAAACATTCACTGTTCCCTGTTTCTCTTCATTTCCCCCATTTCTCACGTCCAGGAGCAGCTACCGGAGCTGAACATCCACTTCCGCTCACAGAGCTTCCTCACCTCCATGTACGCCTCGTCCTGGTTCCTCACCCTCTTCCTCACCACCTTCCCTCTTCCCGTGGCCACACGTGTCTTCGACATCTTCATGTACGAGGTAATGGGGCCGTGGCCAACACCATAAATCACAAAGGGACCACAACCATGTTTTCCACTTGGATGTGGAAATGTTCTCCCTGCGCCAGCTGGTCTGGTTTTGGGGAGAAAAACCCCAAACCCCGGGTGGGAAAGGTGATGGCGTGGGGTCAAGCGTGGACCCTTCCCACAGGGGCTGGAGATTGTCTTCCGCGTGGGGATGGCGCTGCTGCAGTTCAACCAGGCCGAGCTCGTCCAGCTCGACATGGAGGGCATGTCCCAGGTACGTGCCCATGGACATGGGACATGTTTGGGGGTGGGTTTGTCCAACAGGATGTATTTGGGGACAGATTTGTCCAATGGGACATGTTTTGGGGTGGATTTAGGCAACAGGACATATTTTGGGGTGGATTTGTACAACAGGGCATCCAAGGGGATGTATTTTGGGGCAGATTTGTCCAAGGGGATGTAGTTTGGGGCAGATTTACCCCCACATTTAGTATTTCCGGGCAGGTTTCTCCCAACTGGATGTGTTTGTGGACCAGTTTATGCAAGAGGCCTTATTTTGTGGTGGATTTGTGCAATGGGTTGTATTTTAGGTTTACGTGATGGGCCATATTTTGGGGGTGGTTTATGCAGTAAGTTGTATTTTGGGGTGAATTTACGCAACAAGGGTGTGTTTTGAGGCAGATTTATCCAACAGGCCCTATTTTGGGGCTGGTTTTACCCAACGGACCCTACTTTGGGGCTGGTTTACGTGATGGCCTGTATTTTGGGGCCATGTTTCATGGCTGGTTTCTGCACCCGTAGTACTTCCAGAAGGTGATCCCACACCAGTTCGACAGTTGCCCCGACAAGCTCATCCTCAGGGCCTTCCAGGTCAAGTACAACCCCAAGAAGATGAAGAGGTAAGAGGGGGAGATGGGTTCCTGCGCTTGGATGGGGTCCCCCCAGCAACCATGGGGCGCAGGGCCAGGGGGTCTGCTCCCCATCCTCGTGTCCCAGCCTGTCCCCATGTCCCGAGCAGGCTGGAGAAGGAGTACGCTGCCATCAAGAACAAAGAGATGGAGGAGCAGATCGAGATCAAGGTGAGATGGGTCAAGTGTTGGCATCCTGGGGCCGCTTGAGCCATCCTCATGGCCGCTTGGCCCATCCCTGGGGCCAGCTGAGCCCTCCTGACATAGTGTAGCCCATCCCTGGGGCCATCTAAGCCATCCCAGGACCACTTTGGCTCATCCCAGGGTCACTTGACCCATTCCCAGAGCTGTCTGAGCCATCCTGGGATGGCTTAGCCCATCCCCACGGCCATTTAAGCCATCCCAGGGCCACTTTGACTCATCCCTGGGGTCACTTTGAGCCATCCTGGGGCCATGTAGCCCATTCCTGGGGCCACTTGAGCCATCTCAGGGTGGCTTAGCCTCTCCCTGGAACCACTTGACTTGTCACTAGGGCCACTTGAGCCCTCCTGGGGCAGCTTGAGCCCTCCTGGGGCAGCTTAGCCTATCCCCAGGGCCATTTAAGTCATCCTGATGCCACTTTGACCTATCCCAAGGGCCATTTAAAGTGTCCCCAAGGCCACTTGACCTGTCACAGAGCAGTTTGAGCCATCCCAGGGCCACTTTCACCCATCCTTGGGGACGTTTAGCCCATCCCTGGGACCATCTAAGCCATCCTGGGGCCACCATAACCCATCCCGTGGCCATTTAAGCTGTCCCCAGGGCCATGTAAGCCATCCCAGGGCCACTTTGTCCTATCTTCAGGGTTGTTTGAGCCATCCCAGGGCCACTTGACCCATACCTGAGGCCACTGGAGCCATTCAGGGACAGCTTAGCCTATGCCCGGGGTCACTTTACCTTGAGTCCCCCTGCCCCCAAGCTGTCCCCAGGCTCAGTGACCCCCCTGGGGACATCAAACCCACCCCAGGGCTGATTCCTCCCCATTTTTGCCCCCCAGCGCCTCCGCACCGAGAACCGCCTGCTGAAACAGCGCATTGAAACCCTGGAGAAGGTGAGCCCCACGTCCGGCACCCCAGACCCCCCCGGGAGCACCCCAAAACCCCGCTGGGGGCACCCAAACCCCCCCTGGAGCACCCAAAATGTCCCCCGGAGCACCCCAAACTCCCCTGAGGCACCTATACCGCCACTGCCCAGAGATCATGGCACCCATGGGTGCAACCTTGTAACCTCCAGCACCCCTTTTATGGGCCACACCCCCAAAATCTCCCCTCCCAGCACCATTTTGGTGCAGAAATAGGACATTTAAGTCCAGCGAGTGCCTACTTCATCATTTTTCCACACAAAGTCTCCCTCCAGGAGGTGGGAAATGCTCCATTTTAGTGCAAAACGCCACCATCGCTGTGTTTTCCCCCCGGCATGGAGGGAAAAGAGCTAAAAATCCTTGGAAAACACTCCAAAACGGGAACCGATGATGCGCGGGAAGGTTGCCGGGTGCCTCTGCTTCGTGGCTTCTCTCGCTGCCTCCGTCTCCTTCGTTTATCTTGTTACGTCTCTCCTCTCTTTCTCTCTCTTCTCCGCCGGCGGCCGCAGGAGAGCGCGGCTCTCGCCGACAGGCTCATCCAGGTAGCGTCAAAAATAGCTGTTTTTCTCTTTTCTGCTGCATTTTAACCCTTTTCTTCCCCCTTTTGCTTCCCAGCCCGCCTGCGTCTGGCTCATTTGGGGAAGATTTGCCCTTTTTCCTGCTTTTCTGGAGGCTCCCGCGCACCTTCCCCGCTTTGGGGGGTGGGGGGGAAGGAGGATATGGGGGGCGGTTGGTGAAAATTGGGGGGTTTGGCCCATTTTGGGCCTCGGTGGAAAGTGGGGGGTGGCGCGGTGGCATATGAGGGTGGGGTTTGGCCAAGATGGGGTAAAAGCTGCCATTTTGATGAGTTTGACCAAAATAGGTGGATTTTGAGCGGAAGGTTGTGGGTCGTGGGGTGAAAGAGGCTCAGAGGGGACAAAATGTCCCTGGAGGTCCCCACAGGGCTGCTGTCACCTCCTTGTCCTTGATGTCACCTGCTGTGGGGCTGGTGTCACCCCCAGGGCTGGCGTCACCTCCTTCATCCCCGATGTCACCCCCCTTGTCCCCAGTGTCACCCACTACCAGGCTGGTGTCACCCACCACAGGGCCAGCATCACTCTGGTGTCACCCCCTCGTCCCTGCTGTCACCCTCTGCGGAGGGGGCTGGCGTCACCCCCTCATTGCTGGCATCACCCCCTTGTCCCCAGTGTCATTCCCTTGTCCCCAGCCTCACCCACTGTGGGACTGGCGTCACTCCTCATCCCTGGTGTCACCCCCTCATGTCCCCAGCATCACCCCCTTGTCCCCACCACCCCTCCACTGCCACCACACCCCTCCCAGTGACACGCTGCGGGGAGGAGAACCGGTCACGCCATGCCATGGTGGTGACACGTCCCCGCTGTCCCCAGGGCCAAGTGACACGGGCACAGGAGGCAGAGGAGAACTACATCATCAAGCGGGAACTGGCGGTGGTGAAGCAACGCTGCACCTCGGCCACCGAGAACCTGCAGCGTGCCCAGACCACCATCCGGCAGCTGCAGGACCAGCAGGTCGGTGTCCCCAAATTGTCCCCAGATGTCCCCAAGCGTGCCCATCGCCCCCACACATCCCCCTTTCAATTCGCGCCCTGCTGCAGCCCAGATTTGGGTGCGGGTGGTGGGTGCCACCGCCGTGGGCAAGGCGGGGACAGGCGTTGTGCCCCATGGGTGACACGTTGGGGACGGTGGCAGGGGAATCCACGCTTCAGCGAGGAGTTTGTCACCCACCTGGAGACGGAGCTGGAGCAGTCACGGCTGCGGGAGAGCGAGACCCTCAGCGCCCTCAAGGAGATGCAGGATAAAGTCCTCGACATGGAGAAGGTGGTGGGGACAGCTCGCGGGTGTCATGCTGGTGGCCCTAGGGACAGGGATGGTCCCACGAGTGGCCCTGGGGAGTGTCACACAAGTGGTCTTGGGGACAGGGTCTGTCACACAAGGGGTCTTGGGGGGTCCTGGACCTGGTGTCCCCTGTCCCTGGGGATCCCCTGTGCCACACAAGTGTCCCCAGGGTTCCCCCTGTGCCCGGGGATCCCCTGTGCCACATGTCCCTGGTGGATCCTTTGTCCCCAGTGTCCTCCGTCATCTCCCTAACACCTTATGAGTGTCCCCACCTCCACCTGGCAGAGGGGGACAAGCCCCCAGTGCCACCACCCTGGGGTGTCCCTACCAATGACCAGTGCCACCACCCCAAGGTGACCCTGATGACATCCAGTGACACTCCCTTGGGATTGTCCCTGCCCTGGGCTGCCCCCACTGATAATCTGATGCCCTTGCCCTCGGTTGCCCCCACCCCTGGGTGTCCCCACTGATGTCCCCCGTGTCCCCACAGAGGAACAGCCTGCTGCCGGACGAGGACAATGTGGTGCGGCTGCAGGAGGAGCTGCAGGCGCTGGCGCTGCGCGAGGCCGAGGCCGTCAAGTCACTGACGGAGCTGCAGCAGCAGGTGAAGGATCTCAGTGACAGCTGGCAGGTAAGGACCTGGATGCCTGGGTCCCCTCCTGGATGCCTGGGTGTCCCCCCCAGACACCTGGGTGCCCCCCTGGATGCCTGAGTCCCTTCTCGATGCCTGGGTCCCTCCCAGACACCTGGGTCACCCCCCAGATGCCTGGGTCCTCTCCCAGCCACCTGGGTCCCTTCCCGGTCACCTGAGTCCCTTGTCCTGACACTGGGACCCCTCCTGGACACCAGGTTCCCTCACCTTGACACCCGGGTCCCTCCTGGGTCCCCTCCTGGCCACCTGGGTCCCTTGTCCTGATACCAGGTCTCCTCCTAGACACGTGGGTCTCCTCCTGGCCACCTAGGTCCCTTGTTCCAACATCTGGGTCCCCTCCTGTCCACCTGGGTCCTTTGTCTTGACACCTGTGTCCCCTCCTGGCCACCTAGGTTCCTTGTCCCCACATATGGGTCCCCTCCAGGCCACCTGGATCCCTTGTCCTGATGCCTGGGTCCCCTCCTGGCCATCTGGGTCCCTCATCCTAATGCCTCTATCCCCTCCCATCCGCCTAGGTCCCTCACCCTGCCACCCAGGTCCCTTGTTCCAACATCTAGGTCCCTTCCTGGCCACCTGGGTCCCTTGTCCTGACACCAGGTCCCCTCCCAGACATGTGGGTCCCCTCCTGGCCACCTAGGTCCCTTGTTCCAACATCTGGGTCCCCCCCTGTCCACCTGGGTCCCCTCCTGTCCACCTGGGTCCCTTGTCCCAACGCCCGTGTCCCCTCCCTGCCACCCGTATCCCTCATCCCAACGCCTCTGTCCCTTCCCGTCCACCCGGGTCCCTCACCCTGCCACCCCGGGGTCCCCACGGGGGCCATCCGGGTCCCCCCATCCACCTGGCGGGTGCCTGATGGGTGTGGGGCGCAGGCGGGCCGGGCGGGCGGGCGCTGGAAGGAGTCCCCGCGGCGGAGCAACGCCAACGCGCTGCAAGAGGCCGTGGTGGCAGCGCGGCTGCGGGAGGCCCAGGCCCAGGCTGAGCTGCGGGCGCTGCGCCAGCGGGTGCTGCAGCTCGAGACGCAGGTCAGAGCCTGGGCCGCATCCTGATGGGGGGCTGGGGGTGGGGGCTGAACTGGGGGGTACGGGGCCTAGGGGTGCTGAACCGGGGGGTGCTGGCGTTGTGGGTGCTGGACTAGGGGTGCTGGGTCCATGGGTGCTGGGTGCCTGCACACCCAGGGCCAGATCCAGGCAGAGCAGACCCGTGCGGAGCTATGGGAGCTGGGGGGTGGGAGCAGGGCAAGGGGGGTGACAGGGACCGGGGAGAGGGTGGTGACAGTCCTGTCCCCTCCCTGCAGGGCCAGATCCAGCGCACGGTGCTGGGCCGGGCGGAGCAGACCTGCGCGGGGCTGCGGGAGCAGCTGCGGCTGGCGGCGGCGCAGAGCAAGGGGCTGCAGGCGCAGCTCAGCGAGAGCCACCGCAAACACGCCGAGGCCCAGTGCAAGGTGGGACGCTTGGGGACACCTCGGGGACAACCCCGAGCCCTCTTCTGTCACCTCCCTGGGGGCAGCCGTGGGTGCTCACCATCCCCTCCCCAGGGGTATCCCTGTCCCCTCCCCTGGGGCACCCACAGACCCCCCTCAGGGACACCCGCAGACCCTCCCTTGTCCCCTCCTGGTGGGGACACCGCTGTCCCCTCCCCAGGGACACCAACAGCCTTTCTCCTGGGGTCACCGTGTCCACTTCTGGAGGGCCACCATGTCCCCTCCAACGGGGTCAGTGTATCCCCTCTGAGAGGGTCCCAATGTCACCTCCCACAGGGTCCCCATGTCCCCTCCAGCAGCGTCCTATCACCCCCTCCAATGGTGTCCCCTTGTCTCCTCCACCAGGGTCCCCACGTCCCCTCAAAAGGGGTCAATGTGTCACCTCTGAGAGGGTCTCGATGTCCCCTCCCATGGTGTCCCCATATCCCCTCCAATGGGGTGCCAGTGTCCCCTCCCTTGGGGTCCCCATGTCCCCTCCAACAGGAACCCCATGTCCCCTCCTGTGGGGTGCCAGTGTCCCCTCCTATAGTGTCCCCACGTCCCCTCCAACGGGCTCCCATCACCCTCAACGTCCCCTCCAACGGCCTTCCCTTGTCCCTGGGGACTGGGGGGGGGACTGGAGCCTCCCCTGGTTGCGGGGAGTGACACAGGGGTGGCACTGGTGTGGCACCGACTGACACGGATGTCCCCAGAGCAAGGAGGAGGTGATGGCAGTGCGGCTGCGCGAGGCCGACAGCATGGCAGCCCTGGCCGAGATGCGACAGCGCGTCGCCGAGCTGGAGATCCAGGTGAGCGGGGACGAGGGGACGGGGTGGGGGGGGACGAGGCGGGGGGGGAAACGGGGTGACAGGGTGACAGGAGGGGGACGGGCACCCGCTGACCCGCGCGCACCCGCAGAGGGAGGAGGGCATGATCCAGGGGCAGCTCAACCACTCGGACGCCGCCCAGTACATCCGCCAGCTCAAGGACCACATCGACGAGCTCAAGGCCGAGGTAAGGCACCCATGGGTGCTGCGGCACCCACGTCCTGCGCTCACGGGTGCCGCAGGACCCTGTACCCTGCACCCACGGGTGCTGCAGGACCCCCTACCCTGCACCCACGGGTGCTGCAGGATCCTGTATGCTGCACCCATGGGTTCTTGGGGACCCACGTCCTGCACCCACGGGTGCTGGGAGACCTGTACCCTGCACCCGTGGGTGCTGTGGGACCCACATCCTGCACCCACAAGTGCTGGGGGATCCGTACCCTGCACCCACGGGTGCTGGGGGATCTGTACCCTGTACCCACGAGTGCTGGGGGATCCATATCCTGCACCCACAGATGCTGTGGGATCTGTACCCTGCACCCACGGGTTCTGGGATGACCCACACCCTGTACCCGTGGGTGCTGTGGCACCCATGTCCTGCGCCCACGGGTGCCGCAGGACCCTGTACCCTGCACTCACGGGTGCTGTGGGACCCACGTCCTGCACCCACAAGTGCTGGGGGATCCGTGCCCTGCACCCACGGGTGCTGGGGGATCTGTACCCTGTACCCACGGGTGCTGTGGGTCCCCCATACAGGGTCCAGCACCCACACAATGTCTCGGGGACCCTTCCCTGGGGCGGGGGGTCACCCTGCCTACTGGGGACAGAGGACATCATCCCCTGTCCCTGGCATGGTGGGGTCACCCCCCCCACACACACACACCCCCGGGGAAGGGTCCCCGATGTCCCCAAGGCCAGGACACATCGGGGACAGTCCCCGAGCAGGGCTGTGCTGGGCGCTGGTGCCATCGGTGACGTCCCCTGGGTGCTGTTGGCGACGTCCCCGCAGAGCCACGTGGCACCGGGACAGCTGGTGACAATGTCTCTCCCCATCTCTCCTCCCTCCTCCCCTTCTCTGCTGTCCCTTGTCCCCTCCTGTCCCCTCTCCTGTCCCTTTGTCCCCTCCTGTCCCCCACCCCTCTGCCTGTCTTGTCCTCCACCCGTCACCTGGTCCTTCCCTGTCTCTTTGTCCCTTGTCCCTGTCCCCTTGTCTTCAACACTGTCCCCATCCCCTCGTCCCCTCTCTGTGTCCCCTCTTCCCCCATCCATGTCCCCTTGTCCCTGTTCCCTTGTCGCCCATCCCCTTCTTCCCTGTCCCATTCCCCACATGCCCTCGTCCCTTGTCCCCTTGTCCCTGTCCCCCATCTCCTTGTCCCCTGTCCCATCCCCTGTCCCCTTATCCCCATCTCTCTGTTCCCTGTCCCCATGTCCCCTTGTCCCCATCCCCTTGTCCCTGTCCCCTTGACCCCATCCCTATCCCTTTGTTCCCTGTCCCCTTATCCCATGTCCCCTTGTCACTCATCCTCTTATCTCATCACCCATCATGATCCCATGTCCCTTGTCCCTCTCCCCTTGTCCCTGTCCCCTTGTCCCCATCCCTTTGTCCCCATCCCCTTGTCCCCCGTCCCCTCGGCCCCATCCCTATTCCCTTGTTCCCTGTCCCCTTGTCCCCCATCCCCTTGTCCCATCACCTATCGTGTTCCCATGTCCCATGTCCCCTGTCCCTCTCTCCTTGTCCCCATCCCCTTGTCCCATCACCTATCGTGTTCCCATGTCCCTTGTCCCCTGTCCCCTTGTCCCCTGTCCCCGCAGATCCGGCTGCTGCGGGGGCCGCTGGCCTTCGGGGCGGTGGGGCTGGGGACACGCCTGGGGGACGAGGACTCGCTGGGTTCCTCCGACGAGGAGCTGCCACCCTTCGCCCTGACCCACGGGGACATCGGGGACCTCGGGGACCTCGGGGACATGGGGGACAGCAGCGACAGCGAGACCGAGGGGGCGCCTACGGCACCGTGACCCACGGGGACATCGGGGACGTGGGGGACAACAGCGACCGGCGAGATCGAGGGGGGCACCTGTAGCGCCCTGATCCACGGGGACGCTGGGGGAACGTTGGGAACGTGGGGAACAGCGGTGACGGTGAGCCCAAGGGGCCACCCCGGGGACCCTGACCCGTGGGGACATCGGGGACCCGCCAGCCCCACGGCACCCTGGGGACACCTGGGGGACATTGAGGGTCCCCCGGGGGACGCTGAGGACACCCACGGCACCCAGCAGAGACTGAGGGACACCCAGAGGACACTAAGGGACACCCGTGGGTCCCAGGGGACACTGAGGGACACCCAGGGGACACTCGGGGACAGCCAGAGGACACTAAGGGACACCCACAACACCCAGGGGACACCCGTGGGCCCCACAGCACCCCAGGGCAGGATCTGGCCGGGGGGGGGAAGGTCCAAGCATGGCCGGATTTTGCGCACGGAGGGATCCCGGGGCACCGCTGGATCCCAGGACACCGCTGGATCCCTGAACGGCCAGATCCTGCACGTAGAGGGATCCCGGGACACCACTGGATCCCTGAGTGGCTGGATCCTGCACACAGAGGGGATCCCAGGACAGCGCTGGATTCCTGAATGGCTGGATCCTGCGCATGCAGGGATCCCAGGACACCCCTGGATTCCTGAAGAGCCAGATCCTGTGCAGAGATGGATCCCAAGACACTGCTGGATCCCTGAACGGACGGATCCTGCACACAGAGGGATCCCAGGACACCACTGGATCCCTGAAAGGCCGGATCCTGCACACAGAGGGATCCCAGGACACAACTGGATTCCTGAACGGCCAGATCCTGCGCACTGCTGGATCCTGGGGCACCGCTGGATCTCTGTATGGCCGGATCCTGCGCACCGAGGGATCCCAGAACACCACTGGATCTCTGAGTGGCTGGATCCTGCACGCAGCCAGACCCTAGGACATGATGGGACCCCCAGGACACAGCCCAAGGCCAGATCCTGGATACAGCCGGATCCTGGGACACGGCCGGATCCTGGATCCGTGGATGCAGTGGGACACCCCCTCCAACCCTGACACCCCCCCAAGGACACGGCCAGATCCTGCACACCCCCAGCCCACCCCCCCAAATCCCCAGGACACGGCCAGATCCTGCACACGGAGGGATCCTGGATATGGTGCGATCACAGACAGTGGCCAGATCCTGGATCCAGCCAACACGCCCCCCCCCCCCCCCCCCCCCAAAAAAAAACCCTGAGCCCCCGGCCGGATCCTGGACATGGGGGGGGAACGACGACACCCCCGGTACGGCCAGCGGCAGGGCCAGATCCTGGACATTTTGGGGGGGGACGACACGACCCTGACGTGGCCTGGCCCAGGAGAGGGCCGGATCCTGCACCCCCCTGTAATCCCCCCATCGCTGTTTATATCCTGTACAGAGAAATACAGACGCTGTGGAACAACGGGACACCAAAAAGCCTCAAATTTACCCCCAAAAAATCTACTGGGAGCCCCAAATCCCTGGAATTTGCCCACCCCAAAAAAATTACTGGAACCCCAAAATCCCTGAGACTGGTCCCAAAATGGGGCAGCAAAAAGCCTCAAATTCACCCCAAAAAATCAGCTGGTACTCCCAAAATCCCTGAGATTTGCCCCCAAACCCCTAAAATTCACCCCCCAAAAAATCTGGGGGCCCCAAGTCCCTGAGATTGGCTCCAAAATGGGCCCCTGGGACCCCAAAACTCCAGGAATTCACCCCCAAAAAATCTGTTGGGACCCCAAAAACTGTGAAACTTGCCCCCCCCCCCAAAGTATACTGGGGCCACCAAATTCTGGAGTTTGGCCCCAGAATCCCAAGACTTCCCCCCAGAAAAATTCCTGGGACCCCAAAATCCCTGAGACTGACCCCAAAATGGCTCCCCTGGGACCCCAAAACCCCAGGAATCCACCCCAAATAAATCTGCTGGGACCCCAAAAATCCCTGGAATTTGCCCCCCCCCAAATTACCAGGACCCCCAAATCCCTGAGCCTGGTCCCCAAATGGCCCCCTGGGACCCCAAAACCCCGGGAATTCACCCCAAAGTAGCCTGCCCCCCCCAAGGGGACCCCAGTAACCACACGGGGGGGTTCAGCAGCACCTTTATTTGCCCCCCCCCCGCCCCTGGGAAAGAGGGGGGTCCCTGGGGGGACTCAGGCAATTGGGGGTGTCCTGGGTGGGGGGGTCCCAGGCTCAGGGTGCTGCCAGGGGGGTCCCGGCTGGAGGCGGCTTCGGGTCGGTGGTCCTGAGCTGGGGGGGAGCGGGAAGAGGCTGGTGCCCCCCCCCCATCCCCACCAGTGCTCCCAGTTACCCTCTGTTCCCCTCCCCAATGCTCCCAGTATACCTTTCCAGTGCCCCCCCAGTACTCCCAGTATCCCCTGTGCCATCCCCGGTGCCCCCCCAGTGTTTCCGCTTCCCCTCCCCATCCCTCCCAGTGCCCCAGCATCCTCCCAGTTACCCCGTTCCCCCCCTCCGCAGTGGTCCCAGTATCCCTTTCCAGTGCCCTCCCTGGTACTCCCGGTATCCCCCGTGCCCCCCGGTATCACCAGTTACACCCCCCCCAGCGCCCCCTCTTGAGCTCCCAGTGCCCCCCCTCCCATCCCTCCCAGTACTCCCTTCCCAGTGTTCCCAGTATCCCCCAGCCCTCCCCTACCTGGCCCCCCCCGGGCTGGGGGGCAGCACTGGAGCTGGGGGGAGCCGGGGGGGGCCGGGGGGCAGCTGAGGAAGGGCAGAGGTGGAGGGGGGGCCGTCAGCAATGAGGGGGGGGCAGCACAGGTTGGGGGGGTGGATTGGGGGGGGGGGCAGGCTGGGGGGGGGCAAGGTGGATTTAGGGGCGGGGGGGCTTTGGGGGGGTACTGGGTGGATTGGGGGGGTCCTTGGTTAGGAATGGGGGGGTAAGGGAGTCCAAGGTGGATTGGGGGGGTTAAAGAGCATGTTTGGGGGGGGGGAGTCCCAGTGGGGTGTCTGGGGGGGTCCTCAATGATGGAGGTCCCGGGGGGGGGGTAGGGTATCATTTGGGGGGGACATCCCTGTGGGAGGGGTCCGGGGGGCGGTAATCCCCACCGGGCATCACCCTGGGGGGGGGTCTGGGGGGGGTGATTGTGTCCATTGGGAGAGAGGGGTTATTTGGGGGGGGGAGTCACCGGGGAGGGGGTCCCCTCACCTGTGCGGCCGTGGACGAACCAGAGCCCCCCCGCCAGGGCCGCCCCCACCACGAAGGCCCCGAAGGAAACAGCGGCCACGGCCCCGGGGGGCACGGCGGGCTCTGGGGGGGGGGGGCAAGGTCAGGGGGACCCCGGCGTCCGGGACACCCCCCCCAAACCTCCCTGCCCCCCCCCGGAGGGGGACACCCAGGTGTCTGGGTGCCCCCCCCCCCAAAAAAAATAAGTTGAACACTCACCCGTGGGCGGGGGCCGGGGCCGGTCCCTTTGGGGGGGCGGGGGGAGTCGCAGAAGGGGGGGGGGCGGTGGGAACGGCACCGGGGGGGCACCTGGGGGGGGAGGCGGTTATGGGGGGGGTCACGGGGAAGGGACACCGGGGATGGGGTGTCCCTACTGTTGGGGGGGGCAAATTGGGGGGAGGGTCTGTTGGGGGGGGGCGACTCGATTTGGGGCGCTGGTTGTGGGTTCTTCGAGGGGGGGGGGTCCCGGTTGCAGGTTCCCAGGGGGATTCCGGGGTGGGGGGGTCCCAGTTTGGGGGTCCCTGTCCCGGAGGGTCCCGGTTAGGGGGGGTCTCCCTCGGGGGGGGGTCCCGTGGTTCCCAGGGGGTCCTGGTCGAGGGGTCCCGAGGTTGGGGGGACCTGGGGGTTGGGGAGGGTCCCGGGGGGGTCCCGGGGTTTGGGGGTCCCGGGGAGGGTGGGGTCCGGGTTTGGGGGTCCGGGGGGGGGGGTGTCCGGGTTTGGGGGTCCCCGGGGAGGGTCCCGGGGTTTGGGGGTCCCGGGGAGGGTGGTGTCCGGGTTTGGGGGTCCGGGGGGGGGGGCGGGTTTGGGGGTGTCCGGGGAGGTGGGGGGTGCCCGGATTTGGGGGTCCCGGGGTTTGGGGGTGCCGGACCTGGCGCGGCGGTGCCGACGGGTCCGAGCGTCACCACGATGGGGCGGGTGACGGTGCGGAGGGAGCGGCCGCGGGCGGGGCCGGGGTGGGGCCGCGGGCGGGGCCGGGGGGCGGAGCCTGCCCCGGAGGCCCCGCCCCTCCGGCGGGGACAGGACTCCGCCCGGCACTGGGCGAGGGGAAGGCGAGGGGAAGGCGAGGGGAAGGCGGGGGGGGGGGGGGCACCGCTTCACCTCCATCCCGGTGCCCCCCCGTTCACCCCCCCCACTCCCAGTAACCCCCCCATACTGGGACTGGCCGTACCCATTCCGCCCCACTCCCGGTGCCCGCCCTGGCCCCAGTTCCCCCCACAACTGCCCCCCCCCCCCCGGTTCTTTTCCCGAGCCCCCCCCCCTCCTCCCGGTACCGGGGACTGGCCGGGTCCGGTGTCCCCCCCCCGCTCCCCGGTCCCGTGTTGCGGTATCCCCTATTCCCGGTGTGTCCCCCCCCCGGTCCCCCCCCCCCCCCAGCCCCGTACCGGCGGCAGCCCATCCCCGTGGCCTCGGGCCCCCCCGGCGCGGCAGAGGCGGAGGCGGCAGTGCAGGAACTGCAGCGGCTCCGGGAAACGGGGGGGCAGAAAAAAAGAAAGGAGCAACCTCCGTCTCCCCCCCCCTCCGGATCCCCCCGGTCCCGCCACCACCGCCGCCGCCCCCGGAGCCGCGCAACCCCCCCCGCAACACCACGAGTGGGCGTGGGGGCGGGCTGGGACCGGCACCGGCACCGGCACCGGGGAATGGGGGGTCGGGGGGCCCCGGCGAGGAACGTGGAGACACGAAGCAACGGCGGAGGGAGAAACCCAGCCCGGGGGGGGCACGGGAGAGGGAGACCTGGAACGGGGGGGGGGGGGAGAAGGCGGTGGGAAGGGGGTCACGGGGGGGGGCGGGGGGGGCACCGGGAGGGGGGTAGGGAGCCGGGGGGGGTGATGGGGTCCCGGGGGGGACGGGGGGTAACGGGGAGGATGGGGGGGGGGGGGCACAGACCGGGGGCACCGAGCATCGTCGGGGGGGCATTGGAGGGACCGGGGGGGGTGTCACTGGGGGGGGACACGACACGGGGGACCCCCCCCCGCCCCCCCCGCACCTGCACGAAGACCCGCCCCCCCGCGGGCACCGTGCGCGGCCCCGGGGCGGGCGGGAACTCGGGGGAGGCCGAAACGTCCAGGCGGAGGCGGGGGGGGCCGGGGGGGCAGCGGGGCTGCGGCACCGGCCGGGCACACCAGTGACCCCCCCAGTGCTCCCAGTCACCCCCAGTGACACTCACACCCATTCCCCCTCCCAGTGCTCCCAGTTACTCCCCCCTCCCCGTGAACTTAGTCACCCCCCCAATGCACCCAAGGCCCCCCCCAGGGCTCCCAGTTATCCCCCTCAGTGCCCCCAGTTACTGCCGGGTGCTCCCAGTTACACCCCCCGGTACTCTCAGTAACCCCCCAGTACTCCCAACTCCCCCCCCCAGTACCCAGTTACCCCTCGGTGACCCTCCCGTGCTCCCAGTTACCCCCCCCGTACCCAGTTATACCCCCCCAGTACTCTCAGTAACCCCCCAGTACTCCCAACTACCCCCCCCCAGTACCCAGTTCCCCCTCGGTGACTCTCCAGCGCTCCCAGTTCCTCCCCAGTACCCAGTTCCCCCCCCCCCCAGTGCTCCCCACCCCACTCACCCCGGGCCGTTCCCCGCTGCAGCGCGGCCTCGGGGGGCTCGGGGGCCCCCCCGGATCCTCAGTGTCACCCCACGGCCAGCCCGGGGGGGGCCCTGCGGATGGTGGCACGTCTGGATGTTCCCCCCCCCCCCCCCCCCCCGGACGCCTGGGTCCCCCCCATGTCCCCCCCAGGACACCTGGGTCCCCCTGTGACCCACCCCCAGACACTTAGGACCCCCCCATGTCCCTCCCCCAGATACCTGGGACACCTCCCTATCCCCTGTCCCCCCCCCAGGACACCTGGGACCCCCCCGTGCCCCCTCACACCCACCTGCAGGACCCCCCCCGGGCAGCAGCAGGAGGAGGAGGAAGAGGGGGGGGCTCCAGCACGCCGCCATGCCGGGGAGAGTGGGCTGCGGGGGGGCCTCACGCGTGTCCCCGGGGCTCCCCAGGAGGTGGCAGGTCCCGCGGGTCGCGGCCGTGTCCCCAGTGCTGTCCCCAGGTCCCACCCACGCGTGGGAGGACCCCCCCCCCCCCGAGGTCACCGTCTCCCCGGTGACACCCACTCGGCCTTGGGCTGCGGGGACGTCACCCCGGGGAGGGACCAGGCATGAGGGCACCCCCGCCTGTCCCTGACGTGTCCCCCCCCCCGTGTCCCTGATGTCCCCCCCATGTCCCCTCTATCCCCCAATGTCCCCCCACATCCCCACTGTCCCACTCCTCATGTCCCCAGTGTCCCCATTTCCCCCCATAACCCTCCATAGTGTCCCCACTATCCCCCTGCCGTCCCCCCCAGCGATGTCCCCATCCCTGTCCTCCCCCACCTTCCTCTGTCCCCAGCGTCCCCAATGTCCCCCCCGGACTCCCTGTATCCTCCTGTCCCCACTGTCCCCATGCCCGTTCTCCCACGTCTTCCTCTGCCGTGTCCCCATCTCCCTGTCCCCCCCTGTGTCACCAGTGTCCCCCATCCCCGTCCTCCCACTATCCCTCATACCAGCGTCCCCATCCCACTGTTGCCCATCATCCCGTCCCCGTGTTCCCCATCGTGATGTCCCCATCCTCCATCTTCCCGCGTCCACACCCCAACGTGTCCCCCGTCCCCTCGATGTCCCATGACCCCCCCCAAACCCCCAACGTCCCCCAGAGCCTGACGCCGACGCGGCCCCTCAGGTTCCACATGCGCATTTATAATAATAATAATTATAATAATAATAATAATATAATAATAATAATAATGACGATAACGAGGGGGAGCCGCCGCCCGCGCCCACAATGCACTAAAACTGCACCTGCTGCCACCCTGGGGGACACGGGGGGGACAGGGGGACACAGGCAGGGACCACGCACAAGGTGTCCCCGCGGCAGCCCCCACGCCCTGTCCCCAGCCCTGATTGTCGCCGCGTGGCCTCGTGCCGGCCCCGTGTCACCGTCACGCAAGCGCCACCATCGCCCCGGTGGCTTCCGTGGATGGCGTCCCCGTGCCGCGTCCCCACGTCGTCCCTCTGTGTCACGTCCCCGTGACGTGTCCCTGGGCCGTGGCCCCGTGGCATCCCTCCGTGCCACATCCGCGCCGTATCCCTGGGCCGTGTCCCCACGGCACGTCCCCACAGCGTCCCTCTGCACCACGTCCCCGAGCCATCTGTGCCACCGCTCCGTGTCATCCCTCGTGCCACGTCCCCACGCCGTGTCCCCAGGCCACCTCTCCATGTCATCCTTCAGCGCCGCATCCCCGTGTCACATCCCGGTGCCATCTCTGTGCCGCGTCCCCGTGTCACATCCCAGTGCCATCTCCGTGCCATCCCTCCATGTCACCTCTCTGCCGTGTCCCCACGTTGTCCCTCCGTGTCACGTCCCCACGCTGGATCTCCATGTTGTCCCGTCCCACGTCTCTGCGCCGTGTCCTTGTGCCACATTCCCGTGCCATGTCACCGTGCCATCTCCCGTGCCACGTGCCCATGTCACATCTCTGCGCCGTGTCACCGTGCCACCTCCACGCCACGTGCCAACATCACACCTCCGTGCCACGTCCCTGTGCCATCTCGTCGTCCCTTTGTGCCGTCTCTCCGTGCCACGTCCCCAGTGTCCCGTTATCGTCCTCCGTCCCGTCACATCCGTGTGCCACATCCCCGTGCCATCTCCGTGCCCACATCCCCATGTCACATCCCCGTCACGTCCCCAAGCCGTGCCCCTGTGTCACATCCCTGCGCCGTGTACCACGTCCCCGTGCCGCATGCCGTATCCCCGTGCCACATCTGCACGCCACATCCCGCTGTGCTGTGTCCCGTGTCGCATCCCAGCGTGCCGCATCCCCGTGTCACATCCCAGCATGCCACGTCCCCGGGTCACGTCCCAGCGTGTCACACCCTCGTGTCACATCCTGGTGCCACGTCCCGGTGACGTCCCTTGCCAGTGCCCCATCACCAGGTCCTGTCCCCATCCCTGTCCCTACTCGGGGACCCCGCACCGGGGTTGGGGACAGGGACAGCGGCAGCCGAGCTCGGAAGCCGAGGAGCTGCTGGCCCCGGGGGAAACTGAGGCACAGGCCACCCAGAGGGGGGACATGGAAGGGACACAGGCGTCCCCCTGCCCCAGCATTGTAAGGGGGATGGGGACATTGGGGGGGGACACATGGGGACACACGCGGATGTGCCAAGATGCACCAGGAGACACTGGGACATGTTGGGACACACTGGAATCCATGAGGACACGTGCCAGGTTCCACCAGGATGCACCGGGACATACTGGGACACACTTGAGACGTGCCACGACGTACTGGGACACACTGGGATGTGCTGGGACAGGCCAAGACGTGTTGTCACACATCAGAACACACGGGGGACACACCAGGACACGCTGGGATGTGCTGGGACACGTGGGGACACACTGGGACACACCGTGACAGGCTTGGACATGCCGTGACACGCCAGAGCGCACCGGGCCACGTCAGGACGCGGCAGGACACGCTGGGACGCGCCAGGACACGTCGTGCCGCGGGCGTCCGGTGGCTGCCGGGGCACGCGGTGGCCGTCGCGGGCGTCACGGCCACCGCGGGCGTCAGGGAGGGCGTCACGGCCACGGCGGGCGTCACGGCCGGCGCGGGCGGGGGCGGGCGGCGGGTGCTACCTGGTGAAGAAGGGCAGGTGGTGCTGGCTGAGGCCACCGCCAGTGCGAGGGGACTCTGTCTTGGCCATGACGTCCTTGAACCAGGAGGCCACGTCCACCTCCAGCGTCTCGTAGCGCTTGATGAAGTTGTGTTCCTGCGGGGCGGGAGGGGGTGAGTGGCGGGGACGTGGGGACATGGGGACGCAGGGACGGGAGACAGGGGCGTGGGGAGATGGAGACAGGGGCGGGAACGCAAGGACAGGGACACGGGGGGCACAGGGAGATGGAAGCGAGCATCAGGACATGGATATGGGCACCAGGACAGAGGTGTGGGGGACACGTATGGGGACGGGGGTGCAGAGACACAAGGACAGGGACACAGGGGCACAGGGAGATGGACACGGAGCATCAGGACGTGGATATGGCCACCAGGACAGAGGTGTGGGGACAGGGACATGGGGACACAAGCATAAGGACATGGACACGGGCACCAGGACACAGGAATGGGGACACAGGCATAGGGACGTGGACATGGGGACAGGGACACAAGGACATGGGCACCAGGACACAGAAGTGGGGATGTGCAAGGACACAAGGATGGGGACACGGACACGGGGACACGGACACAGGGACACGGACACTGGAGTAGAGACATGCGTGGGTATGGGGACAGTGACATGGACACACAGATAAGGACACGGGGACGGGGACAAGGACACCTGCCAGTGTCATAGGCATGAATGGGGACAGGTACTTGGGACGGGGACAGGGAGGCTAAGGACCACCCCCCAGGGATGTCAGCACGTGCCCACCCAGGCAGGTGACACGTGTGGACCCTGGGATGGAGATGGGGACCCTCCCTGGGGACACGTGTGATGGGGACAGCCAGCGGGAGGTGGCCCCAGGGACTCACCAGTAACTTGTTGTACTTTGGTCTCTTCCTGTGGTCCTTGGTGAGGCTGTGGGAGAGGGAAGGGGGGGTCAGCACCCTAGGGACACCCTGGGGACATCCCAGGGATGTGTCCCCAGCCCGGGGAGGGTGGCTTGTCACCCACCAGTCCCTGACGAAGGCCTGGAAGTCCCCAGAGAAGCCCATGGCGGGGGGCAGCAACGGGGGGTCCTCCTGCAGCACCTTCGTCAGCACCTCAAAATCCGTCTTGCAGTTCTGGTAGGGGAACTGCCCCGTGGCCAGCTCCACCTGCAGGGACACCATGGGGACACCGCTGTCACCAGAGTGGGGGGAGATGGGACAGGGACGTGGCTGTGCCACAGGGATGGGGCTGGGACACGGTGGCAGGACACGGTGGCAGCAATGGAGGTGGATGTGGTGAGGAGATACAGGATTGCGGGGATGCGGTGGCATCGCGGGGACATGGTGGGGACACAGCGGGGACATGGTAGGGGCACAGTGGGACCTGGGGACAGGTTAGGGACGTGCTGGGGACATGGTGAGAACCCAGGGACATGCTGGAGACACACTGGGGATGTGGTGGGGGACCTGGAAATGAGCTAGGGACATGTTGGGGACCCAGGGACATGCTGTGGACACAGTGGGGAGCCGGGGACGGGTTGGGGACACAGTGGGGACCCAGGGAGGGGTTGGGGACACAGTGGGGGCACAGCTCACCAGGGAGATGCCGAGGCTCCAGACGTCGGCGCGGATGTCGTAGTCGGGCTTGGTGGGGTCGGGGGGGTCGATGCGCTCGGGCTGGGGGACAAGGGAGGCTTGCAGATGCTGGGGGGCACTGAGGGGTCTGGGACCCACAGCACCCACAGCCCTGGGGGACCCACAGCACCCATGCTCCTGGGGGACCCACAACCCTGGGGGACCCAATTCTGGGGAGCAGGACCCACAATCCTGGAGACTCACAGCCCTGGGGAACCCACTTAGGGGGAGCAGGACCCACAGCACCCACCTCTGGGGTGCAGCACCTACCCCTGCGGTGCAGCACCCACAGCCCCAGGGGACCTGCAGCCCAACGAGACCCCCAGCACCCATCTTCATGACATGTAGCCCCCCTGCCACTTCCACCCCAGGACGACCCACTGGCACCCCCCCACCTCCACACAGCAACACACCCCCACGAGGCATTCCCCCCTCCACACCCCCCGCAGCACCCATGGGTGCTTACGGCCATGTAGGCGGCACAGCCGGCGCTGCGGGTCTTGGCCTTGGAGTCGACGAGGCGGCCGCTGATGCCGAAGTCGCAGAGTTTGACCTGACCCCGCTCGTCCAACAAGATGTTGGAGGGTTTGACGTCACGGTGGATCACCCCGTGCTTCTCTTTCAGGTAGAAAAGGGCCTTCACGATCTACAGGGAGGGGTGTCAGCAGCAGTGGCCCCCCAACCAGGACCCTCGTGGTGTCCCCAAGTGTCCCCCAGGGTCTCCTCCCCACTCACCGCCACTGTCATCTTGCCCAGGATGCGCTCAGGGATGGGACCTTGGATGCGTTTCTTGAGCTTCTCGGCACAGGTGCCCATCAGCTCCATGGCGATGAAGACGTCGGTCTGAGGAAGAAGACAAGGGATCAGTGGGCGGGGGGGGGGGGGGGGCGGGGGCAGACACAGAGCCAGGGAGGGACACTGGGAACACCTCCCGCCATGGCTGGGGCGATGGGGACAACACAGAGAGTCCGGCAGGGACAGGGGACAGAGAGGGCGATGGCTGGATCACCCCGGGGTGGTGGTGGGGGATCCGGTCCTTGTGGCTGGATCCAGACTTTGGGGAGGGGGTGGCTGTGGTCGTATCCAGACCCTGGAGGGGCCGGGGCGGGGGGGGCTCACATTGGTGATGAAGGTGCCGAAGCACTGGACGATGTAGGGGCAGTCGTGGCTCTTGAGCACCACATCCAGGTCCATCAGGATCCGTTTGTTCTCCTCCCGGTTTCCTGAGCGCCGCATTTGCTGGGGAGGGGACAGAAAAAATAAGGTGGTGGGGGGGTGGATTTCAGGGCCAGATCCCAGCCTCGCTGTGGGGCGGGGAGGGGAAGGACCCTGGTATTTAAGGGGGGGTGGGCGGGGTCCTCACCTTGACGGCGATGACGTGGCCCGTCTTGCGGAAGCGCATCTTCCAGACCTGCCCGCAGGTGCCGCTGCCGATCTCCCCCAGGTTCTCCAGGTCGTTGATCTCCGCCTGGTAGCGCTGCGAGGGGGGGACAGGAATGGACACAGACATGGTGGGGGTGTGGGGGGGGTGTCAGGGTCCCCCCTGTCCGCCCCCCCTCTGTGCTTACCTGCCCCCCCACGGTGAGGTAGCCTGTCTGCTTCATGATCTCCTGCAGCTTCTGGTCGATCTCGATGCTGGGGAGAAAAAAGGGGGGGGGCCGTGGCCAATCAGCATGAGGCAAGGGGGAGGTCTGGCCAATCAGCATAAGGCAAGGGGTGACTAGCCAATCAGCACAAGGGGTGGGAGCTGACTGGCCAACCAGCACATGGGGACTCACCCACACAACTGGCCAATCAGCACCAGGGGGGGGGGGGGGGGGGGGGGCTGGCCAAGTCAATATGGGGGGGCACCTGACCAATCAGCATGGCTGGGGAGAGCCTGACCAATCAGCACACTGGGGAATGAGGGGTGTGCCCACATGGCCAATCAGCATGCAGCTGGGGGTATCCGCCCATCTGGCCAACAATCTCTGTAAGAGACAGCTGGCCAATCAACATGTGAGGAGGGTGCCCATGTGGCCAACCAACAGAAGGAAGGGTCTCTAAGCCAATCAGCACTGAGAGGGACATGCCTACTTAGCCAATCAACATCCATGGACTTCTGGTCATCTGACCAATCAGCACAAGGAACTCTCCTCTCTGCCTGGCCAATCAGCATGTGCAAAATCACAGCTATCCAGCCAATCAGCACACAGGGAATCCTGTCTGCCTGGCCAATCAGCACCGACGGTCTCCTACAACTCTGGCCAATGAGCACATGCATCTCCTCCCTGTCTAACCAATCAGCAACCAGTAGGTACTGCACATCTACCAATCAGCACATGACTCCCTTGCCTGCCTGGCCAATCAGCACCCAGCATCCTCCAGATCTCTTGCCAATGAGCCCCCACAGGCTCCTGCACACCTGGCCAATCAGCATCCATGTGTCTCCTGCCCAACTGGCCAATCAGCACATGCAGGCTCCTGTATAACCAGCCAATCAGTGTATCACAAATCTCTTGCCTGGCCAATTGGCACACAGGAACCCCCGAGACCTCCAGCCAATCAGTGCACGTTATTCCCTCTCGATCTCTAGCCAATTAGCACACACAGTCTCCTGTACATTTGGCCAATCTGCACATAATAATTCTCCTGCCTGGTCAATCAGTGCCCCAGACCTCTGGCCAATCAGCACGCACGATCTCCCCTCAAACTCTGGCCAATCAGCACATGTGATTCCTTGGACCTCTGGCCAATCAGCACACATGATCCCCCTGGACCTCTGGCCAATCAGCACACAGAATTTCCCCTGGACCTCTGGCCAATCAGCACACACCATCCCTTGGACCTCTGGGCAATCAGCACGCACGATCCCCCTGGACCTCTGGCCAATCAGCACGCACGATCCCCCTGGACCTCTGGCCAATGAGAATGTGTGATCCCTTGAACCTCTGGCCAATCAGCACACAGACTCCCCCTCCCCATTTGTCCAATCATGGCACACCAGCCACCCAGCCCAGGAGGTTCCCCAGACAGCTGGCCAATCAGGGCACCCGTTCTTGCCCACCCAGCCAACGAGCTGCAGCGTTTGGGGGGTCCCGGGGGGGGGGATGTCTCACCTCTCCATGCTGCGGGGCACCAGGAAGGGCGGCTGGGGCAGCCCCAGCATGTTGCGGGGGCGGGAGGGGGGCGGCGGGTGCTGGGTGCCCTCGGGGAGCACGGCCCGGCCCCCGCCGTCGCTCACCAGCGGCAGCTGCAGAGCTGGGGGGGACAGAGAGACCCCGTCAGCCCCCCCAAACATGGGGGGGACACACAACAGAGAGACCCCATCAGCTTCCCCCCCCCCCAAAACACCCACCTCACCACCCCAACTCGCGCCCGGGGAGGGGAAGCACCCTGGGGGTGTCGTCCCCCCCCAACCCACTCACAGCACCCCGGGGTGACACAGGTTGGGTGGGGGGGCAAGCCCACGCACCCCCAGTCTGCTGGGAGATGCCCAGCCCTGGGTGGGCTCAGCCCCAGTTTGGAGCTTTCTGGTCCCGTTTCAGTTCAGACCCCATTTTGCCCGTTCCTGCCCCATTTCAGCCACTCCTGCCCCATTTTGGTTCAGCCCCATTTTGTCTGTTTCTGCCCCATTTCAGCTCAGTCCCATTTTGCCTGTTCCTGCCTTGTTTGGGCTCAGCCCAATTTTGCCCATTCCTGCCCATTTTGCCCATTCCTGCCTCTGCCCCCCCATTTTGGTTCAGCCCCATTTTGCCCATTCCTGCCCCGTTTTGCCCGTTCCTGCCCTGTTTGGGCTCAACCCTATTTTGCCTGTTCCTGCCTGTTTTGCCCATTCCTGCCCTGTTTGGGCTCAGTCCAATTTTGCCTGCTCCTGCCCCAATTCAGCTGCTCCTGCCCCAGTTCGGTTCAGTTCTGTTTTGCCCGTTCCTGCCCTGTTTCGGCTCAGCCCCATTTTGCCCGTTTTCCTGTTACTGCCCCATTTTGGCTGAGCCCCGTTTTGCCCATTCCTGCCCCGTTTCATCCACCTCCCACCTCAGCTCTCCCAATCCCGTTTTGGCCACAATTCAACCCATTTTGTGTCCGTTCCCTCACTCCCCCCCATCCCACACCACTGCCCCCCCCCCCCCCCAATTTTCATCGCGGCCCCGTCTCATGCCGTGCCGCGGCCGCATGCGCTGCGGGGCCGGGCCATGCACCCCGCGGGGGCCGGGCCGGGGGCCACACTCCATGCGACAGGCAGGACAGCCACGCGGCGAGGGGGGGACACACAGGGACATTCGAGGGGGGGGATAGGGACATTCAAGGAGGGGGGGGACGACAGGGTGAGCGGGGAGAAGCCGATGGGGAAAAGCTGCTCCACTGAGTGGGGAAACTGAGGCACGGGCAGGTTTAGGTTGTGCCCGGGGGGCCCAACCTGCCTTGGGTGGGCGCTGGGGGGGGGAGGGGGGGGAACACACGGGGATGTCCCCGAGGTGGGGGACAGGGTGAGTGTCAGCGAGGTGGCAGGGGGGGCCGGGGGGGAGCGTTAGAAGTGGGGGATGCAGGAGAAACCCAAGCGGCGGCGAGATGTGGTGGTACCTGCTCGCTGGGACGGAGCGGGAGCGGGGCTTAGGGTGATCACGATAACTGGATTGGGGGGGGACGGGGGGAATGGAGGGGGGGAATGGAGAAAATAAAAAAATGGGGAAAAAAGGGGGGGGGGAGAAAATAATAAAAAGAAAGAAAAACACCATAAATCACAACAGGAATAAACTCAAGGCGCCGTGGGGGAGAACAGGGGGAAAAGAACCAGAATGAACTTAAACTGTGGAGGGGGTAGGGGGGTGGGAGGGGGGGTAAAAGGGGTGTGGGGGGGCTGCCAGGTGGCTCCAGACCCCCCCCTGGCCCCAAAAGTGCCTTTTTTTAATTTTGTGAAATTGTAGGGAAACACTGGAAAATCTATGCCTGGCAGTTGTGGTGCACTGAGGGGTCCCATGTCTGTCTGTCCGTCCCGTCCCCGTCCCCCCCCAAATAAAGGTCCTACCTGGTGTGGAGGGGTTGGTCCCCCCCAAAGCAGCTCCTCAGGGTGCTAATTGAGGTGGTGACCTCCCTGCCGCCCCAAATAAGCCCCCCAGCACCCCAAATGCCTCTGGTAACCCCCAAACTCCTGCACTGCCTCCAGCAGTCCCCAGTACAGCCCTGTTGCCCCCAGTAAAGCCCTTGTGCCCCCCCCATTTCACCTACTAAAGCGCTCATGCCCCCAAACCCACCTCAGCTGCCCTCATATAACTCCAATACAGCCCAAAATACACCCCACGCCCCCCCATACCCTCATGTTTTGCATAATATAGCCTCAACAGCCCCCCAATGTTGCTACAGTCCCTCAATGACACCACAGTGCCCTCACAGCGCCTCAGCTGCCCCCCAACACCACTAAAACAGCCTCAACTGCCCCCAACACCCCTAAAACAGCCTCAACTGCCCCCCAGAAACCCTCCCGCTGCCTCAGCTCCCCCCAAATACCCCCACAGCAGCCCGAACTGCCCCCCAATATCCTCCCGATATGGCCTCAACTGCTCCCAATACCCCTAAAAGAGCCTCAGCTGCCCCCCAATATTCCTAATATGTTCTTAACTGCCCTCAGGACCCATTAGATGGCCTCAACCATTCCCCAATACCCCTAAAAGAGCCTCAGCTGCCCCCCAGTACCCTTAAACTCAGCCTCAACTCCCCCAAGAGCCCCCCAGTACCCATAAACCAGCCTCGACTGTCCCAATGAGCCTCCCAATACCAATAAATCAGCCTCAACTGTCCCCAGTACCCCTAAACCAGCCTCAACTGTCCCCAAGAGCCCTCAATACACCTAAACTAGCCTCAACTACCCCCCAATACTCCTAAACCAGCCTCAACTGTCCCAAGAGCCCCCCAATACCCATAAACCAGCCTCGACTGTCCCCAAGAGCCCCCCAATACCCCTAAACCAGCCTCAACTGTCCCTCAATACCCCTAAACCAGCCTCAACTCTCCCAAGAGCCCCCCAAGACCCCTATAACAACCTCAACTGTCCCAAGAGCTGCCAATACCCATAAACCAGCCTCAACTGCTCCCCAATACCCCTAAAACCCACCTCAACTATCCCCACTGTTCCTAAACCAGACACAACTACCTCCCAGTACCCCTAAAGCAGCCATAACTGCCCCCAGGAGACCCCAGCGCTCCTAAACCAGCCATAACTGTCCCCCGACACCCCTAAAATGCCCCCGAATAGCCAACAAAATGCTGTAACTACCACCCATAATCTTAAGACCGCCTCAGCCACCCCCCCAATACCCCGAAGTTGACCTCAGCCTCCCCCCAATACTCCAATCTTGGCCTCCACAGCCCCCCAGCGCTCCTCAAGCAGCCCCACCCGCCCCCAACACCCCCTAAAACGCCCTCCACCACCCCCCAAAACCCTCCAAACAGCCTCACCCCCCCCCTCACTCCACCCAATACAGCCCCCCACTCCCCACAGCACGGCCTCAAGCTCCCCCTCCCCGAGCTCCTAAAGCAGCTCCCAGACCCCTTAATAAGAACCAACAATGCGGGCACCCCTAACCCAGCAACCCCCCCCCCCCTCAAATCGCCTCAGCCGCCCCCGCCCGGGCCTGGGCCTGGTTCCACCCCCCACCGCCTCCCCGCCTTTCCCCCGGCGGTCGCCTTACTAGGCCGGGCCCGGGCAGGACTGATGTCGAGATTGAGGTCGATCCGGCGGCGGGCTTCGCGGTTCTCCTGCTTGAGCTTCGCCTCCAACCGGGAGAGCTTCTGCTCCAGCGAGGACGCCGCCATCTTCCCCCTCAGCCAGCCCCGCCGCCGCCGCCGCGCAGCCAGAATGCACAAACAGCGCAGGGCGCATGCGCGGCCTGACCCCACCGGGCTACCGTCCGGCGCGAAGCGCGCTTTTCACGGCTTTCAGGGCAACGCCGGCCACCGTCTTGCCCGTCGGGTGGGTAGGGGCGAGCGCTTCGGGTGGGAGACCGCGCATGCGCGGTACCTGCGAGGGACTGGCGGCGCTGGCGCCACCTAGCGGGGGGTGGTGGGGCGCATGCGCACGGAGCCCCCTCCCCACCAGGGGCCTATAGAGGACACCCCCCCACACAAAAAAAACCACCCTGACTCCCCACACACCTTAGGCACCCCCCCCCAGACCCCCTCCCCAACACCCATGGCCCCCCCCACCCCCGGAGGGGGCTTTATGGAGGAAGTGGGCACTAAAAAGGCAGGACCCCTCCAAATGGGGGGGGCATCACCCCCCCAAAGGGCCCCCAGCCCCCCCAACCCTTTTTTAACCCCCCCCATAACCTTTCTTGTTTGTTTTTTTTTCTCTGCTTTTTTTCCATTTTTATTTAAAAAACCCCAAAACAAGCCAGGCCCGGGGAAGGGGGGAGGGGCACAGACCACGATTGGGGGGGTGGGGGGAGGGCAGACCCCCCCCTCGTGGCAAAGGAGGGGGGGGCTGCACCCCAATTTGGGTAAAGGGGGGGGGAAGGGGGGGGCACAGGCTGGGGCAGGTTAAAACATCTCCGGGCAGCGCCCCCCAACCCGACCCATCCCCTCACGATAAAAATCCCGCCCCCCCTGAAAGAAAAGGGGGGGCCCCCCTTAAAAAGGGGTGCCCCCAAGAGGGTGGCCCCCCCAAAAGTGAGTACCCACCCCAGGAGAGGGGTGACTCCCCTAGAGTACCCCCTAAAGAGAGGTGCCCCCCCAAGAGAGTACCCCCCTCCAAAAGAGGGGGTGACCCCCCCAAAGAGAGGGCCCCCCAAAAAAGGGGGTGGACCCCCAAAGAGAGGGGTCCCCTCCCAAAAGAGAGGTGGCCCCCCCAAAAGAGAGACTGGCCACCCAAAAGAGTGGGGTGAGCCCCCCTCAAAGAGAGAACCCTCCAAAAGAATGGGGTGAGCCCCCCAAAGAGAGTAGCCCCCCAAAAGAGAGGGGTGACCCCCCCCAAAAGAGAGGGGGTGGACCCCTAGAGAAGGGGTAGACCCCTCAAAGAGAGTACCCCCCCCACAAAAAAAAGAGGTGATCCCCCAAAAGAGGGGGCAGCCCCCCCTGCCAAAAGAGGGGTGCCCCCCTCACCCCCAACCCCCCCCCCCAAAGTCTCTGTGCGCAGCGGCCGGGGGGGTTGCGACAATACCCCAACCTTGGGATAAGGTGGAACCCACCCGGATACCGGGGTGCTCACCCCACCCCAATTTCTTTTTTTTTTTTTTTTTGGGGGGGGGGGGGGAGGGTGGTACCTCTTCCCCCACCCCTTCCCCAATTTGGGGGGGGGGTTCCATCTAGGCGGGGAAGGGTTCCGGGGGGGGTTCCTCCTCCTGGAAGTGGCTGCGCTGCAGCAGTTTGACGTGGTACTCGTAGATCTTGAGCGCGGGGCCGAGGCGGATGGAGAGCCCCGTCAGCACGTCCGCCCGCTGCATCAGCAGCAGCGACTTCCCGTCGATCTCCTGGGGGAGGAAGGCGGGGGGGGACACAAAGGGACATGATGGGGGGGGAGTGGGGAACCCCCCCACACGCCATGGGCACCCATGGAGTTTGGGGGGTGGAGGATTGGGAGGAGCGGTGTCTAAAGCCAGGGTGGCCCAAGGGATGGAGGTGAAGTGGGATAGGGAGGGAGTGGGGGGTGCATGGGGGGGGGGGGCTCTTGGGGACACCCCCAGGACAAAGGGACATGAGGACACTCATGGGGACAGCGGGACAACCCTGGATTGGGGGCACACCCATGGGGTGGGGGGGAGCCCATGGAGTTGGGGTTGGGGGGGTGTCTAACCCAGGATGGACCAAGGCATGGTGGTGAGTGGGATGGGAAAGAATAGGGGGGGGGGGGGGGGGGGGGGCCTCTTAGGACACCCCAGGGACATAGGGACATGAGGACACTCATGGGGACAGTGGGACACCTGGGGGGGACACCTGGGGGCACCCCTGGTGTGGGGGGGACCCATGAAATTGGGGTGGAGGGTGTCCCTAAGGGGATACAAGGAACACCCAGAGATTGGGGGGGGACACACATATGACACCAGCCTGGGGATGGCATCAGTGGGGACACCTGTGGAGATGTCCCTGCAGACATGGGGGGGGCTCTTGGGGACACCCCTGGGGACAAGGGGACACTCGTGGGGACAGGGAGACCCCTCCAGTGACCCCCCCTCCCCAAGTGGACAGGGGCAAGTGGGACACCCAGAGATGGGGGGCATCAGCTGGGGACAGGGATGGAGCAAGCAGGGACACTCCTGGGGACGCTGCGGGGACACCCACGGGGGACAGAGGGGACACTGGGGGGGGTGTGACACGGGCGGGGGTGTGATGGGTGGGAGGGCGGGTGACACAGGGACCCACCTGCTCCTGGAAGGCGGTGGCCTGCTCGGGGAAGCCGGCCTCCGTGAAGTAATCCACCACGTCCCGCACGGACCACTCCACCGGGTCGGATGCCTTCTCCTTCTTCCCGGCCCTGGGGACAGAAGGGACAGTGTCACCAGGGTGGGGGCGAGGAGGATGACACAGTGTCACCCCGAGGGGGGGGGGGTGTGACATATAGAGGGGGGACATGGGGCCCCCCCAGACTCACGTGCAGCTGAAGGGAGCCCCGTCAGCGGCCTGGGGTCCCGGCCGGCCTGGGGACAGGGGCACCGAGGGCTCCGCACCCGCCAAGGCTGGGGACACTGTGGGGACACAGCGGGGTCGGGCCCTCACCCCGCAGCTGCCCCCTAACTGGCCCCCCCCGCCCCCCCAAACTGTCCCCAAATCCCTGCACCCCCCCAAAACTGCCCCCACAGCACCCTGGCCCCCCAAACTGCCCCCCTCTGTCCCCAAACCGCCCCCACAACCCCCCTCAGCTGTCCCCCAGTGCCACCTAACTGCCTCCCCACGCCTTGCACCCCCAAACTGCCCCCCACACCCTGACCCCCCCACTGCCCCCCCAGCACCCCCAAACTGCCCCCCCGAGCCCTGACCCCTCCCAAGCTGTCCCCAGTGCCCCATAACTGCCCCCTCCGAGCCCTGATACCCTCCAACTGCCCCCCAGTGCCCCATAACTACCCTCCCACTGCCCCGACCCCTCCAAAACTGCCCCCAGCTCCCCCAAACTAACCCCATAGAACTGTGATCCCCACAACTGCCTCCCTTGGCCCCCAAACTTCCCCCCCGTGCTCTGACCCCCCCAAACTGCTCCCTAAGTGCCCCAAACCGCCCCCCCAATGCCCTTAACCCCCCCAAACTGCCCTCCCCATCAGCCTCTATTCCCCCCAACTTCCTCAGGACCTTCTCCCCCAAACAGCCCCCCAAGATACCCCCCCCGGGGGGGTTACCTGCTCTGTCAGGCTGCCCGAAGGCCCCCTCTTTTTTGAGGGGGGCCAGATGGTGGCAGGCGCTCTCCCCCGGCGAGCAGGCCTTGGGCTGGGGGGGCCGCTCAGGGGGGGGCTGCCCAGGGGGGCGAAGCAGGGGGCCCCCCCGACCATCACCATTCAGCTGCCGGGGGCCCCCCCCGTCCTCCGAGGCCTCCGAGCCCGTCCCGTCTTCCTCCTCATCCTCCTCTTCCTCCTCTTCCTCTCTTGCTGATGCCTCGGTGCCGCTGCAGGGGGGCTGGGGGGGGGGGCATAGAATAAGAGGGGGGTGTCCCCAAAAATGCAGCCCTACCATGAATTCACAGGGTCCCCCTAAATCTGAGACAACCCCCCATCCAAAAACTGCACCCCTACCCTAATCCCATAGGGTCGCCCTAAATCTGCCCCCCCCCCAAAATCTGCAGCCTCCCCTAAAAACCCACAGCCCCCCCCAAAAAAGACCAAGGACTCCAAAGCCACACCTCATCCCCAATGCTGCATGACCCCCCCCCCCCAAAACCCAGGCCACCCCCCCAAAACACCCCCCCACCCCAGTCCTGCAGGGCCCCCCCCTAAACCCAGGAACCCCCCCAATTTTGCAGTACCCCCCCCAAAAGACCAACAGGAATCTTAGCCCCCAGTTCCCCCCCCCCAAAACAACCCCAAAGATTCCCCCCACCCAAAACCAAGACCCCTTAGCCCCCCGCCAAGGTTCTGGGCCCCCCCCCCAAGGTTCTGGGGCCCCCTCCCAACCTTTCGGCCCCCCCCCCCCGGGTCTCAGTGACACCCTCCCCACGCCAATCCCCTCAGGGCTCATCCCCGGCCCCCCCATTCCCTCATGACCCCCCCCCATCCCCTCAGGCCCCTCATCGTCCCCTCAGGCCTCGTCCCCTCAGGAACCCCCCAGTCTCTCAAGCCGTTGTCGTGTGTCATCGCCCCCGCCCCGGTCCCCTCAGCCCCTTCCCGGTCCCCTCACCCCCCCCCCGGTCCCCTCAGGCCCCCCCCGGTCCCCTCACCCCCCCCCGATCCCCTCAGGCCCCCCCGATCCCCTCAGCCGCCTCCCTCCCGGTTCCCGCCATTCCCTCACAGTCCCCTCAGCGCTCCCCCCCCCGCCCCGTTCCCCTTCCCCTCAGCTCCCCCCCCCCCCTTCTCCCCCTCCCCGGTCTCCCGGTGCCCCCCACCCCCCCCCCGGTCCCCTCGGGCCCCGGTTGTGTCCCGTTCCCTCACCTTTCGGGCCCTGCCGGCGGCCCCACGTCCGCGCTCGGCGCGGGCCATGGCGATGGTGGCGAGGCGGGTTCGTTCCAACCGCCCCCCGCCGCTCCCGCCGGCTCCCGCCGCCGAGCCGGTTCCCGAACCGCCACCACCTCCACCGCTCCCGGGTCCTCCTCCGGTTGTTCCCAATCCCCCGTCGGTCGGTAAAGCCGATCCTTGAAGGCGTCCGCGGGTTAATCGCCCGTCGCCGCCGAGGTAACGGGCGGCGTCGCGGAGGCTGACGGGGGGTTCGGCGCGGCGGGAGGAGGAGGAGGAGGAGGAGGAGGAGGAAGAGGAGGAGGAGGAGGAAGGGGGGGGCGGCGGCGGCGGCGGCGGCGGCGGGGGGGGTCGGCGGGGCGGCTGGACGCGGGCGGCGTTGCGGTAGGAGATGCTGCCCTTGTAGCTGACGCGGAGCACGGCCCGTTGCTGGATGAGCTTCTCCAGTTCGGCCCGTGTCCGTTCGGGCTCGGGTCCGTGCCGCCTTCGAACCATACGGCAAATCCGTTCGAGGTCGGGTCGAGCTTTTCGCGATCGTAACGAATCGATCGTATCTAAAATCCACTCCTGGTACCGCGGTGCCTCCGGGCCCGGCGGCGGCGGCGGCGGCCCCGCCATGGCCCCCGCCCTCCTCCTCCTCCTCCTCCCTCCGCCTCCTGCCTGCCTGCCTCCCTCCTCCTCCTCCTCCTCCCTCCGCCCCCCCCCCCCTCCCGCCCCGCCGCAGCCCCGCACCGGCCGCCGCCGCCGCCGCCGCCGCCCGCCCGCCCGCGCCTTAAGGAGGAGCCGCCGCCGCCGCCGCGCACCCCGCGCCCCGCGCGCGCCTTAAGGTGGAGCCGCCCGCCCCGCCCCGCCGCGCGCGGCACCGGACGACCCGCCCACTCCTGCCCTCCCAAGCCACGCCCAGAGAGAGAAAACAAGCCACGCCCAGCCAGGAAAAAAAAAAGCAGCCACGCCCGATCAGCAAAGCCACGCCCACCCCCGGGGGCCACGCCCCCGGCACCCCTTGGGTTCCCCCGATTCCATGAGGCTCCACCCCCCCGGCGTCCCCGCCCCCAAGTCCAAGGCCCCCTCCAATTCCAAGACCCCCCTAAAACCCCCGCGGGGTTCCCCCAATTTCCTTGGGGCCCCCCCAAACCTAAAGGCACCCCCCAAGTCCAAGCCCCCCCAAAACCCACGGGGTACCCCTCACCACCATGGGGGTCCTCAAACCTACAGGGCCCCCCCCCAACCCCCCATGGTGTTCCCACCATTTCCTTGGAGCACCCCCAAAATTATAGGACCCCCACCTCAATATCAATCCCCCCCTAACCCATGGGGTGTCCCCCAAAACTCACAGGGCCCCCCCAATTCCGAGGACCCCCCCCCAAACCCATGGGGACCCCTCCTTTCCGAGGACCCCCCCTAAATCCACAGGGACCCCCCCATTTCCCTCTACCCCTGCCCCATCAATGTCCCCCCCTTTACATTTAGGGGGTCCCCCCCACATCAGGGGGCCCCTCCCACCCACAAGCCCCCCCCACTTCACCCCCTCCTCCCCCCCACAAATTCTTAAAGCAGGATTTTTAAACAAAACTTTATTGGATTTGTCTCAAATATGTTTACAACGGAGCCCTGGGGAGGGGGGGCAGGGAGGGTTGGGGACCCCCCCGGCCTTTTAGGGACACCCCCCCCCCCCACATGTCATGCCCCCCTACAGGGAGCCCCCAATCCTGCCGCCCCCCCCAGCCCCTCCCCACCACCCCCTCACATTTTGGGGCTAAAACTGCAACGATCCATTAAAATTGAGGGGAAGGGGTGGGGTGTTGAACCCTGCCCCCCCCCACCATTAAAAAAAGGGGGCCAGAGCCCCCCCAATGGGTAAAAGTGGGGGGCTGCCCCCCCAGCACCCCCTGGGGGCAAATAACCTCCCAGAAGGGCAAATTTACCCCTGAATTACCCCTGTGGGGGTCAAATCCCCCTTTAGTTACCCTTTGGGGGGGGCAAATCCCCCCCTAAATACCCCAGGGGGGGCAAATCCTCCCCTCAAAAAACCTGGGGGGCTCCAAATTGCCCCCCAGGGGGTAAATACAACCTATATATTACCCCAGGGGTAGTAAACCACCCCACTTACCCCCCCGGGGGGGGCAAATCCTCCCCCTATATTACCATGGGGGAGCAAGTGCCCCCCAGTATTATCCCGGGGGGGGGGGGGGCAAATACAACCCCTGAATTACCCCGGGGGGGTCCAAATGCAGCCCCTCGAGTACTCCAGGGTGGGGTAACCCCCCAAATTACCCCATTGAGGGGGGGGCACCCCCAAATCACCGCCCCCCCTCCTCCCCCCTTGGGGGCACAGTGCTGCCAGGCAGGGGTTGACAGCCCCACTGCTCACCAGTGCGAGGTTGTTGCTCCCCCACCCCGGGGGGGGGGGGTGTTTTACCCCCCCCAGGGGCTGTCATAGAGCCCCCCACGGTGGGGGGCGGGGGGTCGGGGGGGGCCACCCCCCCCCCCGGCTAGAAGTCGGCGAACTCCTTGGCGCAGCGGTCGGTGAGGGAGACGCGGATCTCTTCCTCCTCGTACTCGTCGAAGTTACTGGTGTCCCCGGGGCCTTTGCACTTGGGCACAAAGGGGGCTTCCACCTGGGGGGGGGGGCGCGAATGCCTGGGTCCCCTCCATGGGACCCCCCCATTCCACTCCCCAGAGCCCCCCCAAATTCATGGTGGTCCCCAGAGAGGAGGCTTTGCCACCCCCAGGACCCCCGTGTTCCCCCCCCCGAGATGCTCCTAGCAGCTCCATGGCTCCCTCCAGCAGTAGGGCCCCCACGTCCCCTCCCAGGACCCCACAGACCCCCCCAGGACCCCCATGTCCTCTCCCGGGACCCCACAGACTCCCACCCCCCGCCCAGGACCCCCATGTCCCCTCAGGCTCCTCCGGGAACATATCTCCTCCTAGGAAAACACCAGACCCCATAGGCCCCCCACGTCCCTTCCTAGAACCCCCTAAGCCCATCTTAGATCCCCCATCTCCCCTCCTAGGACCCTGTAGTCCCCCCCAGGACCCCCTGTCCCCTCCTAGGACCCCCCAAGCTCATCTTAGATCCCCCATGTCCCCTCCTAGGGCACCACAGACCCCCCCCAGGACCCCCTGTCCCCTCCTGGGACCCCCCAAGCCCATCTTAGATCCCCCATGTCCCCTCCTAGGACCCTGTAGACCCCCCCCAGCACCCCATGTCCCCTTCTGGGACCCCCTAAGCCCATCTTAGGTCCCCCATGTCCCTTCCTAGCACCCCCTAAACCCATCCCAGTTCCCCCATGTCCCCTTCAGGACCCCCAGGCCCCCTCCAGGACCACCCCCCTCGCCCCCCCCGCCCACCTTGCGTTGGTAGATGGCGATCCAGTCGGTGGTGGAGAACCATTTGTGGCCTTTGATGTCGGCGACGCCGTTACGGAGGTTCCCGAAGCGCTTGGTCAGGTCGACCTGGAGCAGGTTGCGCAGGAGGTCCTTCAGGTCCGAGCTGAAGTGCGAGGGGAACCGGACCTGCGGGCGCGGGGTCAGCCAGACGCCTGGGTCCCCAACGCCGCGGGGTGGGGGGGGGCCCCCCCCGGGCATTTGGGTCTCTGTTGGGGGGCTGGGGGGGGGGAACTGGATGCTTGGGACCCTGTTAGAGGGAGCGGGGAGATGTCCCAGGGTGGGCTTAGATGCCTGGAGATGCTTTGGGAGGGCGTGCGGATACCTGGGGTTGCTCTACGGGGGGGGGGGGTCGCATAGCTGGGTCCCCACTGGAGGGGGGGGGGGGGTGTGTCCTGGGGGGTTTGGATGCCTGGGTCCCCATTAGAGGGGGTGGGGGGTGTCCTGGGGGGGCTTGGACACCTGGGGATGCTCGGGGGCTGGATGCCTGGGATCCCTTTGGGGGGGGGTGTGGAAGTGCCCAGCAAGGCCCCAGTGACCGCCAGGCTCTCTCCCAGTGGCACCAGTGCTCCCAGTCTCCGTCCCAATATCCCTGGTCCCTTTCCCAGTCCCTGCTAGTGCCCCCAGGCTCTTTCCCAGTTCCCCCCACTGCTCCCCGTCCCCCTCCAGTCCCCCACGTGCCTCTCCCAGTAGCTCTCCCAGTGTTCCCAGTCCCTCTCCAAGGGCTCCCAGACGCTCTCCTAGTCCCCCCAGTACTCTCAAGTCCTTCCAGTCCTCCCAATCCCTTTCCTAGTGCTCCCAGTCCTCCCATTCCCTCTCCCAGTCCCCACCTGTTACTCCCAGTCCCTCTCACAGTGCTCCCAGTCCCTTCACTCCTCTCAGACCCTCTTCCCAGCTCCCCAGTCCCTCTCCCAGCTTCTCCAATCCCCCCAATCCCTCTCCCAGTCCCCACCCATTACTCCCAGTCCCTCTCCCACTGTTCCCAGTCCCTCCACTCCTCTCAGACCCTCTCTCCAGCTCCCCAGTCCCCACCCGTTACTCCCAGTCCCTCTCCCAGCTCCCCCAATCCCTCTCCCAGTCCCCCTAGTCCCACTCCCAGTTCCCCCAATCCCTCCCATCCTCCCAGAACCTCTCCCAGTCCCCTCAGTGCTTCCAGTCCCTCTCCCAGTCCCCCTCAATCCCTCTCCCAGTCCCCCCAGACCCCAATCCCTCCAGTCCCTCTCCCAGTCCCCCCAATCCCTCCCATCCTCCCAGACCTTCTCCCAGTCCCCTCAGTGCTTCCAGTCCCTCTTCCAGTCCCCCTCCCAGTCCCCCCAGTCCCTCTCCCAGTTCCTCCAGTCCCTCCCAGTTCCTCTCCCTTTCCCTATCACCCCAAGCCCCCCCCAACCCCACAGCCTCCAAACCGCTGCCATCACCCCCATAACCCCCCCAGCAGACCCCAGGGAAGCCACCCCCCCACTAAGGACCCCCCACAACCCCCTGGGGACCCCCCCCCAAGGCAGGACCCCCCCTCACCTTCCCCGAGACGATCTTCTCGTAGATCTGGATGGGCTGGTCAGCAAAGAAGGGGGGGTACCCGGCCGCCATCTCGTAGATAAGGACCCCCAGGGCCCACCAGTCCACAGCCTTGTTGTACCCCTGGTGGGGGGAACACACGCACACATGGGGTGACGGGGGGCTCCCCCAAAACTTGGGAGGGGTACCCAAGGGGGTTTAACACCCCCTGCCCTCACCTTGCTGAGGATGATTTCGGGTGCCAGGTACTCGGGGGTGCCGCACAGCGTCCAGGTCCGGCCCTTCACCCGCTTGGCGAAGCCGAAATCTGTCACCTGGCGGGGGGCGGGGAGGACAGGGACCCCCCCAGGGGCGGGGGGAGCAGAGGGATCAGGTTAGGGTGGGTGGGAGGCGATGGGGTGTTTTGGGGGCTGTGGGGTGGACTGGGGGGGGATTTGGGTGGTTGAGGGAGGGATTTGGAGGGGATTAAGGGGTATCTGGGGAGGGGCAAGGGGGCTTAGGGATAACTTGGGGTGGTTTTGGAGTGCCCTGGGGGGTTATTTGGGGGCTTTAAGGGCTATTGGAGGGGGATAAGGGGGGCTTGGGGTGTATTTGGGGGGGCTTTGGGTAATTTGGGGGGGGTGTAGGGTGGGTATTTAGGGGGATTCAGGGGTAGCGGGCGGGCAGGTCAATGGGCTTTTGGGATGTATTTGGGGTGGTTTTGGTACCTTGGGAGGGGCTTTGTGTTACTTCAGGATATGCCTAGAGTATTTTGGGGTGCCTAGGAGGTACTTGAAGGGATTAAAGGGGGTGTCAGGAGAGGCTTTTGGGTGTATTCGGGCTGTTTCGGGTACCTCGATACATCCCTGCTGGTCGTGAGCTGCTTTGGGGGAGGTTTGGGGCAGTGGGGGGTATTGGGAGGGGTGTGGGGGGATTTGGGAGTCCAGGGGGCTATTTTGGGGTGCAGGGGGCTATTTTGGGGTACCTCGATGTAGCCCTGCTGGTCGATGAGCAGGTTCTCAGGTTTCAGGTCGCGGTAGATGAGGTCGAGCGCGTGCAGGTACTCAAAGGTCAGCACGATTTGGGCCGCGTAGAATCGGGCGTGGGGCTCACTGGGGGGGACGGGAGGGGGCTGAGACACCCCCCCCCCATACCCTCCAGACATCCCCAGAAGTCCCCAAGGATGCTCTGGGAGGCCCCAGAGACCCACCAGCTCCCCCCTGAAGACCCTAAGACCCCCTTGCATCCCCTGTCACCCCCACAATCACCAGAGACCCCCCCCAGAACACCCCGGAGACCCCCAAGACCCTCCAGGGACCCCTCTGAACCAACCAAGATCCTTCCTGAGGACCCCCTGCCCCGGACCCTCCAAAACCCTTCCCTGAGACCCTTTGGGACCCCCACAACCCTCAGAGGCACCCCTCTGAGACCCCCCCAGAGACCCTGAAAATCCCCAGAAGTCCCCGAGGACACCCCTCAGACACCTCACCAGACCCCCCCCAACACCCTTCCTGGGACCCCTCAAACCTCCCAAGACCCTTCCTGGGACCCCCACAATTCCCAGAACCCCCCTGAGAACCCCCAGAAGTCCCCAAGGACCACCCAGAGACCCCACTGGACCTCTCCAATCCCCACTGAGACCCCCCCAAGGACCCCTCAGAGCTGCCCAACACCCTTCCTGGGACCCCTCAAAGCCCCCAAGACCCTTCCTGGGACCCCCACCATCCCCAAACCCTCCACGGGACCCTCCAGAAGTCCCCAAGGATGACCCAGAGACCCCGTGGGACCCCTCTGACCCTCCCCTGGGACCCCCTCAGGACCCCCCAGCCTTCTGCTCACCTGAAGCGGCCGATGCGGCGGAGGTGGGAGAACATCTCCCCCCCCGGGATGTACTCCATCACCATGTACAGGTTGGAGTTGTCCTGCCGGAGGGGGACGGGGGACGTCCACGGGGGACAGGGGACACCTTGGGGACAGCCCGGGGGGGACGAGGGACGTCCAAAGGGGATGGGGGACACACTGGGGACCACCCAAGGGGGATGGGGGATACCCCTGGGACCACCTGAGGGGGATGGGGGCCACCCCAGGGACCATGCGAGGGGGACAGGGGATACCCCAGGGGGACAGGTGATATCCGACGGGACAGCCCGAGAGTGATGGGGGGCACCTAAGGGGAATGGGGGGCACCCTGGGAACCATCCAAGGGGGACAAGGGACACCCCGGGGACATCGCAATGGGACACCATGGGGTTTTGGAGAACCTTCCACAAAGGTGGGGACATCCCAGGGGTGATGGAGGGACATTCAGGGGACTTGGAGGCACCCTGGCAGGATAGGGGACACTCTGGGAGTGATGGGACCATCTTAGGGAGATGGGGACACCATAGCGGGGACAAACTGGGAGTGATGGGGACCATGCTGAGGCCATGGGGACATCCTGGAGGTGATGGGGACCACCCCAGGGACGATCCTGGGGCCCTGGGGACACCCTGGGGCCATGGGGACCACCTTGGGACAGTAACAGTGAGTTCAGTCCCCACCTTGAAGGAGTATTCAAGGCGGACGAGGAAGGGGAAGGTGACAGCCTGCAGGATCCGCTTCTCATTCAGCGTGTGCTCGATCTGCTTCAGCTTCACCACCTGTGGGGACACCCTGTCACCCTTGGGGACACTCCATGTCACACAATCCCCCCCCAGGGAGAGCTGGGACACCCCTGAGGACAGCCTGTCCCACCAGGCTGGGAACAGCAGGGACACCAGCATGTCCCCCCGCCACCGATGCTGGGGACACTGGGTTCTCCTAGGACCAAGGACATTGAGGTCCCACCACGTTGGGGACATCAGGTACACCCCCCACCACGTTGGGGACACCATGATCACCCCCTGTGACTGAGAATACCAGGGTCCCCCCCCACTCTGGGGACACTAGGGACACTGAGGTGCCCCCAGACTCAATGCCATCAGTGTCCTACCCCATGCTGGGGACACCAATGCCCCCCTCCGTGTTGGTGACACCAAGGTCCCCTCAAGACCAATGACATCAACATGTGTGTCCCCATCCTGGGGACACCGAAGTCCCCCCAGACCCGATGACACCAGCATCCCCCCCCACCCTGGGGATGCCAATATCCCCCCACAGCTGCCACCGCCGGTCCCCCTCAATGCCGGCGGGTGGCCAGGTGCCACCACAGCCCCCCCAGAATGTTCCTGTCACCTTCTGCTTATCGAGGATCTTCATGGCGTAGTGGTGGCCCGTGTCCCTGTGCCGCACCAGCATGACGCGCCCGAAGGAGCCCGTCCCCAGCGTGCGGATGCGCTCGAACTGTTCCAGGCTGGCTGTGTTCTGGGGACAGGGACAAGGCAGTGTCACCCTCCCACCCCCAGGGTAGCAACATCCCCCCCTGGGGCTCCAGAGGGGCACTGAGGGCTCGTGGACCCACCTGGGGGACATGAGACTGTCCCAAATGGGACGTGGGACACCCCAAAGGGACCCTGAGTGATGGGAGGGGACTAGGAACACCTCAAAGGGGACATGGGACCCCCCCCAAGGGGACCCTTAGTGATGGGAGGGGATGTAGGACACTCCAAAGGGGACATGAGATCCCCCCAACGGACCCTGAGTGATGGGAGGGGACTAGGAGCCCCCCTAAGGTGACAAGCGTCCCTGCTCAGTCCCCCGGGAGGGGACATGGGCCCCCCCGAGGGTACAAGGGATCCCCCAGCCACCCAGGAGGGGACATGGGACCCCCTTGGTCCTTTGCTGGGGGCGGGAGGGACAGGGGACCCCCAGGAGGGGACACACATACCTGGGCTGGGTTCTCCCATTTTTTGAGAAAATCCTCCTTCGCCCGGGCCAAAAACTCCTTCACTGGGTGGGGGACACACACACAGGGTGGAGTATCAGCACCAGCACCACCCCAAAGACCCCCCAAAATCCTCCACCAGCCCCCCCCCCTAAGGACGCAGGCGTCTGGGCACCATGTTTTTGTCGTCCCCCCCCTCACCGTCCTCCATGCTGTGGACCCAGGTGTCCAGGAGCTGCCACCAGGCGATGACCCCGGGGGGGGACGACAGACTTTGTCCCCAGGGGCACACGTGGCCCACACTGAGGTCAGCTCCCCCCCGCCCCTCCCAGTATGGCCCAGTAAGGCCTGAATGTGCCAGTACCCAGGTGGGGGAGGCAGGGAGAAAATAAGCCCCCTCCTTTGAACAGGGGAAACTGAGGCAAGGAGGAGCCGAATGGACGGAGGACCCAGGCATCTGGGAGCAGCCCCCCCCCCCCCCGCAAACCAGGTGAGCCCCCTGCCCAGCCCCCCAAAAACCCTCAGGCCTGGTGGGGGGACCTTTGAGAGTGTGTGTGTGGGTCCCTTTGCCCCCCCTCAATTAGGGTTGACCCTCACGACCCCCCCTTTGGGGGTCCCCCTAACCTGAGCTATTCCTTGGGGGGGGTCTCGTCTCTCACGGCCCCCCCCAGCCCCCCCATAGCGAAGGAGCCGCCCCAGCAGCAGCCCCCACAGCAGCACCTGCACCCACAGCTGGAAGGGGGGGTCCCAGCCCCACTCTGTCCCCTCAGGGGCCATCGCCCCCCTCAGTGGCCTCTCAGGGCCCCAAAACCCCCCTGAGCCGGGCTGGGGTCCCAATGCCCCCCCCGAGGTCCCCCTGATGGTCCCAGGTACCCCAATAGCCACCAGTACCCCCCTGGTCCTCTAATAACCCCCCTGGTGGCCCCTCAGCCCCCCAATACCGCCCTGGTGCCCCCTCAATCACTCCTCAGCCCTCTCCAGCCTCCCCAAAGTGTCCCCTGAGTCCCCAAATAGACCCTGGGCTGGGACATGGTCTCCGATACACCCCCCCAGGTCCCCCCAATACCCCCTCAGTCCCTCCCAGGTCCCCTAAAACCCCCCCTGGGTCCCCTCCGGCTTCACAGGTACGCCCCCCCATGTCCCCTGTCCCCCTCCCCGCCGTGTCCCCGGTACCGCCTGCATCCTCCTAGCTATTGTTCATGGAGCCCCTGGGGAAATGGGAGGGGTCGGGCCTGCACCAGCCACACCCCATCTGCCCCCCCCCCCCCCCGGGGAAACCGAGGCATCTGGGCCCTGCACCCCCCCCAGGACCCAGGGGACCCTCCAGCTCCGCACCTGCCAAAGCCCCGCCCCTTCCCCGCAGACCCCGCCCCAATCCCCACGGTAACGCCCAGCTGGTCCCACCCTTCCCCTAAGCCCCGCCCCTTTTCTCAGACACGCCCTCCAGTCCCCATGGCAACCTCCAGCGCCCCGCCCCTTTCCCCCCTTGGCCCTGCCCTGTCCCCACTGCAACCCTGCGCAGGCCCCGCCCCTTCCTGCAGGCCCCGCCCCTGCCCCAATGGCAACCCCACGTGCCCTGCCCCTGTCCCTAGGGCCTGCCCCTGTTCCCACGGCAACCGCGCAGGCCCCGCCCCTTCCCTCAAGCCCCACCCCCGCGCTCCCCCCCACGCTCCCCGCTCTGGGGAGGGGGGAGACACCCCCGGGATCTTCCACCCCATTCCGCGGGGGGGGGACACGACGACGACGACGGGGACACGGGACAGGCCGCCCCGTTCCCCCCACCCCCCGGAGACCCCTCTGCCCCCCACCCGGGGCAAACGGCGCCGGTGCCCCCATGCAGCCCCCCCTCCCTTTGCGCGGCGTGAGCCCCCCCCAGCTGATCCGGTGCCCCCTCCTCGGTTGGCCCAGCTTCCCCCCCGCCCCCGGAGCCTGTTTCCCCCTCCCCAGTCCCGGCCCGGTCCCCCAGCCCGGTTCAGCCTCAGCCGGGCCCGGGCCCGGTTCCCCCACCCCGTTCCGCTCGCCCCAGCCGGGCCTGGACCCGTCCCCCCCCCGGCCAGACCCGGTCCCCGTCCCGGCCGCTCACCGCTCTCCAGCTCCCCGCCCTTCTTGGCGGCGGCGGCGTTGCCCATGTCGGGCCCCGTCGGCTCCGCTCTCGGCCCGGCCCGGCCCGGCCGCCCGCTCCCGGCGGCCCGCCCCGCCCCGCCCCTCGCCACCCATTGGACTCGCCGTTCAGTCGCCACCGTCCCATTGGACATCACGGCCCTGCCGCCCGCCCCCGACACCGCCATTGGGCCCGGCCGCCGCTGCGGCACCGCCCCTCCATTGGTCGGGGAAGCCGTCCCTCCGGCGCTCGGCCCGCCCCCGCCCGCCGCCCATTGGCTGTACCTGGATAAAAATAGAACCCGGGGG